>NW_006408618.1:3305275-3322058 GCF_000296735.1 Chrysochloris asiatica
CTTATCCTGGGTCTCTTTCCTTTCCATATATAGTTTGTAATTATTTTCCATCACTTTGAAGAATGCCGTTGGAATCTGTATTGGGATTGCATTATATGTGTAAATTGCTTTGGGCAGTATTGACATTTTCACAATGTTAAGTCTTCCTATCCAGGAGCATGATGCATTCTTCCATTTTTGTAGGTCTCTTTTGGTTTCTTGTAGTATTCTTTTGTAGTTTTCTTTGTATAGGTCCTTTGTTTCTCTGGTTACATTTATTCCTAGATATTTCACCCTTTGGGCAGCTGTTGTAAATGGTATTGCTTTCCTAATGTCCTTTTCAGTACTGTTGTTATTGGTATAGAGGAATCCAACTGATTTTTGTATGTTGATCTTCTATCGTGCCACTTTGCTGAATCTTCCAATGAGGTCTAGTAGCTTTTTTTACGGAGTCTTTGGGGTTTTCTATGTATAGGATCATATCATCTGCAAATAGAGTTTTATTTCCTCTTTGCCAATTTGAATGCCTTTAATTTCCCTGTCTTGCCGTATAGCTCTTGCTAAGACTTCTAGCACAATATTGAATAGGAGTGGTGATAAAGGGCATCCTTGTCTTTTTCCTGTTCACAGAGGGAAAGCTTTCAGCTTCTCTCCATTGAAAGTAATGTAGGCTGTTGGTTTTGTGTATATGCATTGGTTATATTGAGAAATTTCCCTTGAATTCCTACTTTGTTGAGTGTTTTTTACCAGGGAATGGATGTTGGATTTTGTCAAATGCCTTTTCTGCATCAATTGATATGCTCGTGTGGGTCTTTGCTTTTTTCTTATTTATATGGTGGATTACGTTGATTATTTTTCTAATATTGAACCATCCTTGCGTCCCTGATATGAATCCCACTTGGTCATGATGTATTATTTTTTTGATGTGCTGCTAGATTCTGTTGGCTAGGATTTGTTGAGAATTTCTATCTATGTATATGAGGGATATTGGTCTATAATTTTTTTCTTAGTGACGTCCTTTCCTGGTTTTGATATGAGGGTTATGCCTGCTTCATAAAATGTATTAGGAAAATTTCCATCCTCTTCTATATTCCAGAATAATTTGAGTAGAATTGGTGACAGCTCTTCCCTGCATGTTTGGTAGAACTCACCAGTGAAGCCATTTGGGCCTGACTTGTTTTGGTTGGGAGATTTTTGATGACCTGATCAATTTCTTCTTTTGTTATGGTTCTGTTCAGGTTTTCTACTTCACTCTGGTTAAGTTTAGGTAGGTTGTGTTACTCTAAAAATGTATCCATCTCTTCTAAGTTTTCAAATTTGTTGGAGTATTACTTTTCATAGTATTCTGTTATTATCCTTTTGATTTCCTTTGGTTCCATTGTGACATCGCCCATGTGGTTTCTAATGCGTGTTATTTCTGTCTTCTCCCTCTTTTCTTTTGTTAGGTTTGCCAGTGGTCTGTCAATTTTGTTAATCCTTTCAAAGAACCATCTTGTTGTCCTGTTGATTCTTTCTATAGTTTTTCTGTTTTCTAGCTCATTTATTTCTGCTCTAATCTTTATTATTTCTTTTGTCTGGTGACTGTAGGTTCCCTCTGTTGGTCTGTTTCTGATTGTTGTAGATGCTGTGTTAATGTGTTAATTTTGGTTCTTTCTTCTTTTTGGATGTGTGCATTTATTGCAATAAATTGTCCTCTCAGCACCGCTTTCGCAGTGTCCCAAAGATTTTGGTATGTTATGATTTCGTTCTCATTTATTTCTAGGAACTTTGTGAATTCACGTTTAATTTCTTCTACTACCCAGTCACTTTTCAGCAGGGTGTTATTCAGTTTCCATGTATTTGACTTGATTTCCTTGGTCTTCCTATTTTTTATTTCTAATTTGATAGCATTGTGGTCTGAGAACATGCTTTATAGTATTTTGATATTTGTAAGTTTATGTAGATTTGTTTCGTGGCCTAAAACATGGTCTGTTCTAGAGAATGTTCCATGTGCACTGGAAAAGAATGTTCCATGTGCTATCGTTGGGTTGAATGCTCTGTACACATCTATGAGATCCAGTTGGCTGATTGTGTTGTGTAGTTCCACTGTGTCTTTGTCAAGTTTCTTTCTGGTTGTTCTATCCATTTTTAAAAAGAGTGTATTAAAATTGCCCACTATTATTGTAGATTCGTCTATTTATTTCTTCAAATCTATTAGAGTTTGCTCTATGTATTTTGGAGCTCTTTCTTTGGGGGCATAGATATTTATTATGGTTATGTCATCTTGTTCAATTGTCACTTTAATCATGAGATAATTTCCGTCTGTATGTATTATGCTGGTTTTTTCCTTAACATTTATTTTATCGGAGATTAGTACCACCACTCCTGTTCATTTTTTATTGCAATTAGCTTGGTATATTTTTTCCATCCTTTGATTTTTAATCTGTTTTTTTTTTTCCTTTGTGTGTAAAATGTGTCTCCTGCATACAGCATACTGAAGGATATTTTTTTCTTATATATTCTGCCACCCTCTATCTTTTAACTGATACATTTAATCCGTTTACATTCAATGTAATTATCTATAGGTATGGATTAATTGCTGCCATTATGTTTGCTTTTTTGTGTGGTGTTTCTGCTTTCTTTGTTCTATGTGTCTTCTTGTGCTGAATTTATGGCTTTTGTATTCTTTCTTGTAGTTTCCTCATATTTTTAATGTTTCTATGTTCTTGGATTTTAATTTTCTTGGTATGTTGTAAAGTGTTAATTTTCATTGAGTTTACCTTATAGTGCATTAATTTTTCCCTCCATTTAGTACAGTCGATTTTATCCTGTGGTGGCTTGTGAGTTACTGTGATTCTGAAAGCTATGCCACTGCTATTTTAAATAACAGCAGGATCATCCATGGTGGACAAGTTTCAGATGACCTCCAAATGAAGACAGACTAGGAAGGAAGAGTGATGAACTACTTCCGAATATTTAGTTACTGAAAACCTTATGAACAGCAGAGACACACACACTGTCAGATATAGTGCCGGAAAATGAGCCCTTCAGGTTGGAAAACACTCAAAATGCAATCGGGTAATAGCTGCCTCCTCAAAGTATAGTTGACTGTGATGACACAAGTGGAGTAAAATATGTGGGAGGAAAGCCTACGGAACCTTCATTTGCTGATGGGGCACAACTCAAAATGAAGAGAAACAGCTGTAACCATCCATTGAAAATGGGAACATGGAATGTATGAAGTATGAATCTGGGAAAACTGGAAGTTGTCAAAATTGAAATGGAACGCACAAACATCAATATCCTAGGTGTTAGTGAGCTGAAATGGACTGGTATTGGCCATTTTGAATCTGATGACCACATGGTTTACTATGCCGGAAATGACAAATTGAAGAGGAATGGTATTGCATTAATTTTCAAAAAGAACATATCCAGATCAGTCATGAGGTACAACACTGTCTGTGATAGGATGTGCCTGCTGGGAAGCCCAAAGAAGCTCTGGTAGCGTAATGGTTACAAATTGGACTGCTAACCTCAAGGTCAGCAGTTTGAAACTACCAGCCATTCCTCGGGAGAAAATTGAGGCTTTCGGTTCCCATAAAGATTTACAGCCTCGGAAACCCTATATAGGGTTGCTATGAGTTGGAACAACTCCACCAGTACTTAGCAACAACAACAATAGCAGGGAAGCCCAGTTAATACCACTATTATTCAAATTTACGCACCAACCACTAAAGCCAGTGAGGATGAAATAGAAGAAATCTACCAATTTCTTTAATCTGAAATTGATCAAACATGCAAGCAAGATGCATTGATCATTACTGGTGATTGGAATGCAAAGGTTGGGAGCAAAGAGGAAGGATCAGCAGTTGGAAAATATGGTCTTGGTGATAGAAATGATGCTGGAGAACACATGATAGAATTCTGCAAAACCAATGATTTGTTTATTTCAAATACTGTCTTTAGACAGTATAACTGACAACTATACACATGGACCTCACCAGATGGAATACATAGAAATCAAGTTGACTATATCTGCGGAAAAAGACCATAGAAAAGCTCCATATCATCAGTGAAAACAAGGCCAGGGGCAGACTGTGGAACAGACTATCAATTACTCATATGCAAATTCAAACTGAAGCTGAAGAAAATGTAAACAAGTCCACGAGAGTCAAAATATGACCTTGAATATATTCCAACTGAATTTAGAGATCATCTGAAGAACAGTTTTGATACATTAAACACTAAAGACTAGAGACTAGAAGAGTTGTGGGATGACATCAAGAACATTATACATGAAGAAAACAAAAAGTTATTAAGAAGACAAGAAAGAAGGATGTCAGAAGAGACATTGAAAGTTGCTCTCCAGCGTAGAGATGCTAAAGCAAATGGAAGAAATGAGGAGGTACAAAAGGGGAACAGAAAATTTCAAAGGTCAGTTCGAGAAAATAAAGCCAAATATTACAACAAAATGCGCAAAGATCTGGAATCAGAAAACCAAAAGGGAAGAACATGCTCAGCTTTTCTCAAGCTGGGGGGATTGAAGAAAAAATTCAAGCCTCAATTTCATTATTGAAAGATTCTCTGGGCAAATTATTGAGTAATGCTAAAAGCATCAAGAGAAGATGGAAGGAATACACAGAGTCACTGTACCAAAAGGAAATGGTTAATGTTCAGTTGTTTCGTGAGGTTTCAAGAGGCAGTGCTACTGAAGAGGAAGTTCAAGGTGCATTGAAGGAATTGGCAAAGAACAAGGATCACTGGATCTCTGTTCCAACGTGTTTTCCTTCTTTCACATTGTAATTGTTTTGGTCATAGACTGACTTCCCAGATTCTCTGAGTTAGTTCTTACAGTTTTGTTATGTTCTTGACTCTTCCATCTGTTGTTTTAGTTCTGGGAGGTCTGCCACATATGTCAATCTCTGGTTGTTGTCTATTCTCATTGGTTCTCAGTCCTCAGAACTTCCTTTAGTATGTTTTGTAGCGCAGCTTTGGCTTTGGAAAAATCCCTTAGCTTCTGTTTATCCTGGAATGTTTTAATTACACCGTTGTATTCAATTGATAGCTTTGCTGGATAATGGATTCTTGATTGCCAGTTTTTGTCTTTTAGGTTTTATATATGTCTCCTCATTGCCTTCTTGGCTGCATGGTTTCTGCTGAGAGATCTGACCTTAATCTGACTTCCTTGCCTTTGTATGTCACACTTCTCTTTTTCCTAGCTGCTTTCAGGATTGTCTACTTATCTGTGATTTTGGAGAGCTTGATTATGATATGTCTCCATAATTTTCCTTTGGGGTCTATCCTTCCTGGGGTTCGTTGAGCTTCCTGAATGTTTATCTTTTCACTTTTCAGGATGTTAGAGAAGTTTTTTCCAGCAATTCTTCAACTATCTCCTCTGTGGACTTGTGTGATTCTTCATGTTCTGGAATGCCAATAATTCTTAAGTTACTCCTCTTCATGTTTTCCAACATGAATCTTAGACCTTCAGATTTTTTTTTTTTTTTAATCCTTTTTTCTGCTTGCTCTTCTATCTTAGTGATATTGAGAGATTTGTCTTCCAGGTCATTAGTTCTGCCTTCCATCTCTTCTGTTCTACTCCTTTGCCCTTTCAGTGTATTGTCTAATTCTGATATTCTATTATTGATTGTTTGGACGTCTTTCTGTAGGTTTTGAATTGTTTCCAATGTTGTATCTATCTTATTTGATTCTTCCTGTAGCACTTTCCTGACTTCTTCCTTATTTTTCTCAACTAAATTGTAAAGTGCTTTGAAACATTTTGTAATCATTTTTCTGAATTCCGTCTCAGGCATTTCCAAGGCCTGCCCTCCTTCCAGAATGGAGTCCAGGTCTACCTCTAGGTTATTTGTCTCAGACATTTTATCTTGTTTCTGGACATGTACTGATATGGTCCTCTGCTTTTGCTTTTTGGGCATGTTTAGTGTTTATCTGTGGCCTTGATACTTAATTGAGTGTGTTTTGTTTTGTTTCATGCTTTCTGATTGCCTCCAGGTAGAGGTGATCAAGATGTGGGCTTCCCTTTTCACACTGATTGTTCAACTCAGACTACCTTTCACAGGTGTTGTCTGTCTCCCTGGTGTATGGCAGTTGGTATTGGTTCTTGCCTGGATTGTGGCATTTTATAGGGTGTGATTGTAGCTTGATTATATGGCAGCAGTTCTCTTCTTTGGTAATACAGGGAGCGGAAGAGTTCCCCCAAAGGTAAAAGGGAGTATAAAAAACAACAAAACAGCAACAGCAAAAAAAATAATAAATAATAATTATATGTTTCTCTTACGTTAAATGTTCACAGCTCAGTGAACCTTATTCCAAATTATTTCTGAAAGTTGCTGCAAAAATGGCACTATCTTTCCCACAACTGTCTCTACTCAATGGGCTGAGAATTCATTGCAGTGTCCACATAGAACGGTTTTTTGGTTTATTAGGGAAGTTAACAAGTTACAATTCTGGTTTTAAAATGCTCAGAGCACAATTCTTCTAGTTTCTCCTCTGTTATGTCCTAAGGCAGTACTGTCTCTTGTCCTTGGCCTCTCAGTCATGGGTCTGTTGGCCTCTGCCCTGCTCCAGCAATCTTACAAAGCTCTTTTAGGTCTGCTGATAAATGCCCATAGGACACATCACCCCACCATAAGCTTCAGCCTGAGACACTCAGCTCTAGCTCTGTGGATCAGTAAATCTAGCTTCCCCAATTAAGAGGCTAGTGGCACCCCACTATGCAAGCAAACTTCCTATCCACAGCCACACAGCTTTACTTACTCTGTGAACTGGGAAGCCCACTGCTCTGTCTTGTGCTCTCGTTCTCGGTTCTGCAGCTGCTCCTCCTATGCCTCTCCTCCAGTGTCACAGCTTTCTGCCTCTGCATCAGAGATACTCAGTATGCAGGATTGGGGGAATACAAAAGAAATGCTCTACTCCTGACTCTTCTCTGATGATAATATGATAGTGCTCTTATGCTTCAGAGATGGCTCATTTTAAACCCATTTTAGAGTTCCAGGTTTTCACAATTAACCCTGATAACAATCACTCAAAACTGAATCATATAATCCATCAGCATCTTTCCTCACATTCTCTTATCAAGAACTATAAGGAAAAAGTCATTTAGTGGGAATTTACAAAGACTATGACTAGAAGACACATTAAATAATTCACTGCACCACAGTTGCTATTTTTGTGATGATGGTTTTTGACCAAATATTACTTTGAAATAATTAATAGTTAGCATTTCACAAATATTAAATCATTCCTCCTTTTATGTGTTATTTTTTCTTTAATACGCTGTTTAACTCAATTAAGGGCTCCCAGGACAAGGGCTCCTATGCATGTACTCTATTTTTCTAAGTAGTAATAATTAATTGACTATTTTTATCCCAGTTATGCCATATTATGTTGCTTTGAAATTTCATAATTCACATGGAATCACCATGAAACTGTAGAATTGAGCAAACTTCTCATTTTCATGCTCCTTCATCCAGAAGAAAGGGTTAAATTTGATTCTTAGAAACTTAATTTTTATTTTTCCATTAGTTTTTAAGAATACAATTTTTGAAGTGATACTAATTGAATTCGGAAACATGTAATTTGAGTCCGGGTATAGCGCTGCAGGATAACGCACTTGACCACAAGGTCAGGTTGAACTGCAAAATTAGTGGTTCAAATCCACCATTCGCTCCTCAGAAACCCTGGACAGGGTCGCTAAGAGTCAAAACTGACTTGATGGCATTTAACGACAATCAAATGAAAAGCTGGTTTTAATGACATCCATCTTTAAATTATGTCCTATATTTCATGATTGTTATTGTTAAATGCTGTTAAGTAGATTCTGACATATAGCCACCCTGTGCAGGGTTTTCGAGGTGCTGCTGCTGGGTTTGAACTGCTGACTTTGTTTCCCAGTTCAATGCTTATCCTACAACACCACACGAGAGCTATAAGCATCTGGGAGAAATCACATATAATCATTAATGATTATACTATACTATATATAGTATTGGAGTCCTGGTGTGGCACTGTGGGTTAATGCACTAGGACTACAAAGTCTTTTGAACTGCAGGGTCGGTGGTTCAAGCTCACCAGCTGCTCCTTGGAAACCCTATAAAGGGTTACTATGGGTCAGAACTGACTCAACAGCACTTAACAGCAACAACATATATAGTATTTGCGGGCAAGTTTTATTTTAAAATTTAGAATGCTTTCCCTGATAATTGAAATAACTCAACATATATTTAGAATTGAATGTAAATTTAAAGTAATTAATTTACACTGATTTTATTGTAATTTAATATTAGACATCTTCATTCAAAATTAAAATGTAGCAAAATTAATTTATGTGACACATTGAGAGTTATTAAAATGTAAAAAGTGTAGTTTCAAATCTACCTAAAATGAAGTCAGAAATACTTGTTTTAGTCTGGTTCAGGAAGTTACTTGAGACCTCTTTAGAAGTTTATTGTTTTTAGATATTTTGAGGTATAGGTGTTCTTAGAGTTCACACTATACGCTCCAGAATCCTAACTTATTTTGGATTGAAATAGAGACAGTTTAAGTGTATCTGCCATAACTTTTTTTTTTGTCAGAAGCATTCAGAGAAGCTTTATAGTACTTAATTTGAAATTTTAGGTGATATCCATATATGAAAAATATAGCTTCTTCAAAATACTTTCTGATCTTCAATGTCAAATCGAGTAATTAAGAAATAAGTATAGACTGTAGTCAAAAATAGTATAAATTGTAATTTAAATTATAAACATTTTTGTACTACTTTAATCATGAATTGTTATCGAGTCAGTGACCCTTGCAGTTAGCAGTCCAGTGTTTATCCACACCAGAAGTCCTTGAGCCAAAACCAATTTCCCCTTATAGCATAAAAGAAAAGGCAGCTTCTGAGGTTTGGTTCTTCTTTGGGTTTTGATAATGCATTTCATTTATGTAGCATTTTGCACTTTAAAAGAAATCACACTTTTGAGGAAACTAGGTATGGCACTATAAGAAAATGCACAGGTCACTTTGAACCACAATGTTGGCAGTTCAAATTCATTGGAACCAGCCATTCCTTGGAAACCCAATACAGAGTCACTGTGAGTTGGAACCAGCTCAGCAGCACTTAACAACAACAATAACATGGTTCAACAAGACTTTAAAGGATTTCCCCAAGACTATATAGCTAGTAGCATTCAAACCTTAGTTTTCTGGTGATCGCTTCTGTAAATGCAACCAATCCACCCGCATGACTCAGTTTTCAGCCAAGCAGTAGCTAGGTATATAGTGGGGACAACAATCCTACTAAGGTCTGCATACCATCGAATAGTTAACCATTTGAGATCAAAAGGGTAGCATTTACCTAAAGGACAAAATTCAAAAGGATTGGGAAAGAAGGACAGATTGAAACAAGAATCACAGGGAGACAATGAGTAAGTGACGCTATATTCAGGGGATTGTAGTCATTGAAATGAAGCAAAGTATCTGATTTGTTTACTGTAAAATGATGATCTGCTCTGTAACCTTAACTCAGTTCACACACACACAATAAGAATGTAGCCCAAAAAACTCTCTGGAGCTGTTCTACTGTCACATGGGTTGCTATGAGTCTAAACCAACTCTACACCCTTAACAAAAACATTTATTGCATGCCATATTACCTCCAAAGCATATTCCTCTGTAAAATGCACATAATAATATGAGCTTAATTAAAAATTTTTAAAATCCCAGCAGAATAAGTTAAATTCATAACATGTATGGATTGACCTGCTTCTAGGGACATTTATTTGGTAAGTCCAAGACTTAGGTCACCAATGAAAGGTTAGCACATTCTATGCGTTAGGACAAGTGTTCTCTTGACCATTTCTCTTATTTCCCCAGTTGGTGGTTGGTGCAGTGGGGATGCCATCTCCAGTGTTGAACGATATGATCCACAGACTAACGAATGGCGAATGGTAGCTTCAATGAGCAAGAGGCGATGTGGAGTTGGGGTCAGTGTTCTTGATGACCTTTTATATGCAGTAGGAGGCCATGATGGATCCTCTTACCTTAATAGTGTTGAAAGGTGAGTAAAAATTTGAATTTTTTTCTATTACAGTTTTCATTTGAGTTGTTAATTAGAAAACAGATATGAGTGTTGCTGCTTTAATATTGTGTCTGTGACCCTAGTTGTCAGCCTAGACCTGTTACTGTGACATACATGTCTTTTCCATGGCACACTACTATTCTCTAAACATGCTACTGTACATCCACCAAAAATTACTTGCAATTGCTCACATGAGCCAGCCTTTCTCACACCTCTTTTCCTGCAAGTGTGCATGCTGTTCTTCCTTGGAATGTCTCTACCTCTTGATTACTTCTTATATTCTTACTTACCTTCAAAGATCAAATAATACTTCCTACATACAACCTTCTCTGATGCCATAAAAATGAGTAACTAATTCCTCTGTTATTTCCTAGGCATTGTGAACATACCTGTACCTACCATATTATGCTATAATTATTTGTTGAGTTCCCCCCCACCCCATAATACCTATCATAGTGCTTGACACATTGGAAACCTCCAGTAATTGTTTTTTCAGTAATTTCTAACATTTTGCTCTCATATGCCCTTTTTCATTCAGCTATGTGGTACTGATTTACAGAGATTCTTGGTATTTCCTTTTAAACACATCAGTGAAACCCTGTAGCATATCAAGACTTGTTGTTTTTGTTGTTAGGTGCTATCCGGTTAGTTCCAACTCATACTAACCCTGTTCACAACAGAATGAGAACTGGCTAGTCTTGTGCCATCCTCACAATCATTATTTTTGAGCCCATTGTTGCAGCTATTGTCTCAGTCAGTCTCATTGGGGTCTTCCTCTTTTTTACTGACCCTCTGCTTTATCACGCATGATGCCTTTCTTCAGAGACTGATCCCTCTTGAGAACATGTCCAGAGAACAAGAGACAGAGCCTCAGCATCTTCACTTCTAAGGAGCGTTCTGGCTATACTTCTTCCAAGACAAATGTGTTTGTGCTTTTGAAAGTCCATAGTACTTTCAATATTATTCTCCAACCCCATAAATCAAACACATCAATTCTTGTGCATGTTTGCCTATTCATTGTCCAACTTTCACATGCATATGAAACGATTGAAAATACCATGGTTTGGGTCAGGCATACCTTAGTCCTCAAACTGAAGTCTTTGCTCTTGAACACTTTAAAGAGGTCTTATGTAGCACATTGCCTAATGCAATACATCGTTTGATATCCTGACTGCTGACTTCATGAGGGGTGATTTTGGATCCAAGCAAAATGAAGCCTTTGACAACTTCAGTTTATTTTCTGTTTATCATGTTATTTATTAGTCCAGTTGTACGAATTTTGTTTTCTCTAATGTGCGACCCCAACCACTCATCTGTCAGTTTGTTATTCTGTGGTGGCTTGTGAGTTGCTGTGATTCTGGAAGCTTTGCCACCAGTATTTTAAGTACCAGCAGGTTACCCATGGTGGACAGGTTTCAGATGAGCTTCCAGAATAAGACAGACGATGAAGAGTGATGAACTGCTTCTGAATATTTAGTTACTAAAAACCTTATGAATAGCAGAGAAACACTATCAGATAGATATAGTGCCGGAAAATGAACCCCTCAGGTTGGAAGGCACTCAAAATGCAACTGGGGAAGAGCTGCCTCCTCAAAGTAGAGTTGGCCGTGGTGACACAGATGGAGTAAAGCCCGTGGGAGCAAAACCCGCAGAACCTTCATTTGCTGATGGGGCACACCTCAAAATGAAGAGAAACAGCTGTAAACATCCAATGAAAATTAGAACATGGAATATATGAAGTATAAATCTAGGAAAATTAGAAATTGTCAAAAATGAAATGGAATACACAAATATTGATATCTTAGGCATTAGTGACCTGAAATGGACTGGTATTTGCTATTTTGAATCTGATAACCACAAGGTTTACTATGTGGAATGACAAATTGAAGAGGAATGGTGTTGCATTCATTGTCAAAAAGAACATATCCAGATCAGTAAAGAGGTACAATGCCATCTGTGATAGGATAATGTCCATGCACCTACAGGGAAGCCCAGTTAATACCAGTATTACTCAAATTTATGCACCAACCACTAAAGCCAGTGAGGATGAAATAGAAGAACTCTACCAACTTCTTCACTCTGAAATTGATCAAACGTGCAATCAAGATGTATTGATCATTACTGGTAATTGTAATGCAAAAGCTGGGAGCAAAGAGAAAGGATCAGTAGTTGGAAAATATGGCCTTGGTGATAGAAATTATGCTGGAGATCACATGATAGAATTCTGCAAATTATTGAATGATGCAGAAAGCATCAAAAGAAGATGGAGCCCTGGTTCTGGTTTTGACGGCGCCAGAGCCAGAGTAAGGTAGGACAGTCCCCGTGGGGAAGAGACTGAAAACCCAGAGAAGATGCTTTCACGGAATAGCACCAGAACTCTGGATCTAACATAAGGTGCAGGGTGTTAGTTTCACACACATGCCAGTGGAAAAATCACGATAAAAGGAAAATACTGCAATTTAGGAATCCTGAAGACATGGGACTCGCTCTGCAGCCACCCCACCTGGGCGGAGTTCAGATGACCCAACCGGCACAGGGAACTGGCTCTAAAAGTGGTGCGGTGATGTGCAAATGAGGTGCGGAGCTGATTCTACACATTTTTCCTCCTCTTTCCTGTTGGCACCTTCTTTGCCCAGCCCAGATGCTTCAGGCGGGTGGGTGTGCACTGCCCCCCCCCCCAAAAAAAATGTCCATCGTTTAGCCCACAGCACAGAGAAAAAGAGCCCTATCAGTCCCAAGGGTAGATTCTTTGGCAGCTGCTTATGACATCAACCTCTGGGTCACAGCCCTAAAGTTAACTTGTGCGGGAACCTTTATTCTCCAGCATATCCAGCAAGAATAAAGCAGGCCTGTCAGGCCTCACAGACAAACCATATGAACAATCTGTAAAACCCCAATATAAAAGGATGCTTCTATCTCGAGAACTACACTGTGTACACCCAGATACCTAACTGACTTTCGGAGACAAAAGTAGTGGAAGATCTTTCTCCCATTAATTTCTCAATATATATCTACATACCTCTGTGGTAGTGACTAGAGGAGGGGCCTGAGTGAGCAGACACCCCCACCCACTGCTGGAGGTTTCTACGATGCACACACACTACCTGTGTAGCAAGGCGACTGGCCAATCGGCCACAGTTTTATTTTTGTTACAAAGTGGTGGTTTTTGTCTCTGCTTTAATATGGCTTCTGCTTTTGGTCCTTTGGATCACTCATTTTTCCTGGAGATGGAAGCTTTTTCTCCCTATGTTACCCAGGAAGAGACAGTAATCATGGCCATATAGACAAGCTACAAGTATACTCCATAATATTCCACCATTGTGACAAGTGCCAATAACACCTGCTAAGCATTACACGTGAAAAAGGGAAGCCTAGCTCCTGATCATATCCACCAGGAGACAACTAGTAAGCATAATAACACAGCAACAAACATCCATTTAAGCATTAAAAACCCACATAAGTACTGGAAACAACAACAACAAAAAAACACACAACAAAAAATCTCAAAACATGTCCCAAAACAGAACAGAGTAACTGAGAAAATGAGCTGGAGACAGACAAAGGCTCTCCAGAAGAGGAAGAGCAGGTTTTGGATTTGCCTGAGAAGGAATTCAGAAGAATGATATGGAAACAAATTCAAATGCTCCAAAAAGGGGTGGAGAAAAACAAGGAAGAAGTCAGCAAAGTACTGCAAGAGCAATCAAACAAGATCAATACAGTATTGGAAACAATTCAAAACCTGCAAAAAGAGGTCCAGATGATTAATAATAAAATATCAGAAATGGACAATAAACTGAAAGGGGAAAGGAGCAGAATTGAAGAGATGGTAGTCAGAACCAGCGAGCTGGAAGACAAATCTTTCAATACTGATAATATAGAAGAACAAAGGGGAAAAAGGATTTAAAAAATCTGAAGAGAGTCTAAGATTCATGCTGGATAATGTGAAGAGGAACAACTTGAGAATTATTGGCACTCCGGAACAGGAAGAATCAGAGAAGTCCACAGAGGAGATAGTTGAAGAGCTTCTGGAAGAAAATTTCTCTAACATCTTGAAGGATTAGAAGATAAACATTCAAGAAGCCAAACGTACCCCAGGAAGTATATACTGCAAAAGAAAATCACCAAGACATATAATAATCAAGCTCTCTAAAATCAAAGATAAGGACAGAATCCTGAAAGCAGCTAGGGAAAAGAGAAGATGGAGACAGCCTAAATACCTATCAATTGAAGAATGGATAAACAAACTGTGGTACATACACACAATGGAATTCTATGCTACCCTGAAGAACAACAAGGAAGCTGCAAGCCACCGCATAACATGGATGCACCTTGAGGACATTATACTGAGTGTAATTAGTCAGTCACAAAAGGAGAAATACTGCATAGGACCATTATTGTAAAAGAGTAAGAATGAGAACCCATGCTAAAAGGGGGAAAAATTTTTATATATATATTTGCTGATCACCAGGCTGTATGGGATGAGGGGAAGACAGAGCACAGGGTAAGGAATAGACACAGGATAGCTTGGGGTATGTGGGGTGACAATACACAAGAAGCAGGAGGGGAATGGAAGAAAAAGGCTGATGGGAGAACAGTTAGGCAGGTTTGCATGGGCTAAGTAACACAGAGGTAAATGATGATGTATACACAACCTTGGAACAACAGGGCTCCGGGATACAGGAATTGCATGATTTGAAGAAGTAAAATAAGGGAATGATATTAAAATGCTTGGCTTTCTTTTGAATCTTGGTTTCCATTGCCTACCATTGTAAAATAGAAACTTGAGGAGGATAGAAAGGAATAACCAGATTCATCACTACAGAAAGCTTGTAAGTCTGTCTTCAGCCTACAACTATTGGAATACCTTAAAGAGGGCTAGAAGTTGCCCAATGAAAGAGGCTTCCTGTGGAGACTTTACATTGTGTAAGACCATAGATGGAATCCAGAACCTACTGAGGTAGGAAATTTCCACTGGAGCAGCTAGAAGAGCAGAAGATAACTTTGTAAAAGAAAGACTGGCAGGAAAAATCCGAAACAATAACAGCAGTCTGATTGATTACTACAAGAAGAAGTAAGCTGTTTGCCTGGGAGCCATCAAGGCAAGTGGTCGGGACCCCTCAGCGCAAACTCCCTTCCAAAACTAAGACTCAAGGGAATACATGAGCAGACAGGTTGTCTGGCTGGTGACCACATTGGTCACCAATAAGGAGAAGAGGGGGAGATGAACAGCAATGAAGTTGCGAGCTAAGTCCGACCACATTCAGTAGACCCCTGTGAACCCGGGTGGAGACCTGGATGGCAGCAGTTACGGCAAGACCCAGGGAATCCTGGGCCCAGAGGCAGTGACATGGCCACAGAGGACTAGAGCGGAGAGTGAAGTATCCAGCTGATAAGAAGTGAGGGGAGATGCAAAAACACCCATACTTGCAGATAGTACCCGCTTGACCTGGCTTCAATGACTGGGTGATTAGAACTCGACTAGAAGAAGAAAGAAGAGGGAGAGAGAGAGAGAGAGAAAAAAAAATAACCTGCTACAATTTGATGAACTTTACCTATACTTATGGATGTAGTAGCTCTAAAAAGGGAACAAATCTTTACAGTGAGCATCACTCCCATCCCCTCGGTACACAGGGTTGATCGGGATGGACAACTTAGGCATTAGCTACTCAAAATGAAGGGGGCCTATAAAGGCAATAAGTGACTGGCTTACAAGCTTTCAAGAGGAAGCCTAGTTCCAGACAGGGCGGCGGTGGAAGGTAGAATCTCCACTGAATGATTTGCAATCCATTGGAACCGAGCTGGCAAAAGGAAATGGCGTTAAGAGTCTTGTGGCTCAATAGTGAATATTTGCCATCAGGGCTGACTGTGAGGGTAGGAAATATAGAGGTAGAAGTAGGGGAGTGATTGATTTTACAGCCCAGGAGCGGAGGTCCCTGGGACCATCAAGTGAGAAGAGCAGAGAGCAGGACCCTACTCAGAGAGGCAGAGATGCCAGGGTTGGAGACAGAGACGATGACGTGGACAGATAGAGCGGCTGGAGACACTGGACTCAGGGAGGCAGAGGGGCTGTGTGCTGACAGTGGTGGTCGGCAGGCCTGTGGAGTGTACCCTTTGGCTATTTGATGATGCATGGAGGATATTGTAATCATTGCAATGAAACAAAATATGATAGGATGAGTGTAAAACTGATTTTTCTCCATTTAAACCTCACAATAAAAACGTAAAAAGAGATGGAAAGAAAACAGAGAGTCACTGTACCAAAAGGAAATGGTTGATTTTCAGCTGTTTGAAAATGATCAAGAGCCAATGATGCTGAAAGAAGTCCAAGGTGCACTGAAGGAATTGGCAAAGAACAAGGCACCAGGAATTAATTGATGGAATAAAAATTGAAATCTTTTAAGAATGTGAGGCAGCACAGGAGTCACTTATTCATCTCTGCCAAGAAATTTGGAAGACAACTATGTGGCCAACTGAGTGGAAGAGGTTTGTGCCCATTCCAAAGAAAGATGACCCAATGGAATGCGGAAATCGTTGGACAATGTCTTTGATATCCCATGCAAGTAAAGTTTTACTAAAGGTCGTGCAAAAATGGCTGCAAGCACATATTGACAGAGAACTTCCAGAGGTTCAAGCCAGATTCAGAAGAGTCCGTGGAATGAGGGATATCATTGCTGATGTCCGATGGATCTTGGCTGAAAGCAGAGAATATCAGAAAGATGCTTACCTGTGCTTTATTGACTATGCAAA
>NW_006408618.1:3322803-3343956 GCF_000296735.1 Chrysochloris asiatica
GAGTGCTCCTTGGAGGCCAGGATGGCCAAACTTCGTCTCTCATACTTCGGACATATTGTCAGGAGGGACCAGTCTCTGCAGAAGGATATCATATTTGGTAAAGTGGAGGGTCAGAGAAAAAGAGGAAGGACCCCCCTGCAAGATGGATTGGTAAAGTGGCAGCATCAATGGGCTCAAACATGGCAACAATAGTGAGGTTGGCCCAGGATCGGGCAGTGTTTTGTTCCGTACATGATGTCTCTGTGAGTCGGTACCAACTTGATGGCACCTAACAACAACAACAAATGTGCAATCTATACTGAATATTGGAGTCTTTGGTCTACTTCAGCATTTGGCATCCTCTTCTCTTCTAGAACATAAAGTTGTGTCATCTACATATCACAGGTTTTCCTCCAATCCTGATGTCATGTTCTTCTTCATATAATCCAGCTTCTTGGAGTATTTACTCAACATACAGATTGAATAAACATGATAAAAGGATACAACCCTGGTACACACCTTTTCTGATTTTATACTGTTTAGTATCCCCTTGTATTCAAACAGCTACCTCATAGTATATGTATAGGTTCCTCATGATCACGGTTAAATGTTCTGGAATACCCATTCTTTGTCATGTTATCCATAGTTTGTTATAATCCACACATTTGAGTGCCTTTGCATAGTCAGTAAAGCACAAATAAACGTCTTTTTGGTATCCTCTGCTTTTAGCCAAGATCCATCTTACATCAGCAGTAATAATCCATGTTCCACATGCTCTTTTAAATTTGTCTTAAATTTCTGGGAGCTCCATGTCGCTGTACTGCTGCAGTAATTTTTAAATTATCTTCAAATTTTCACTTGCATGTCATGTTAATGACATTGTTCAGTGTTTTCCACATTCCATTGGGTCCCCTTTCATTGGATTTAGCATAAAAAAAGAATCTTTTTCTATTAGTTGGCCAGGTAGCTATCTTCCAAATTTCTTCACAGAGAAGTGCGCCTCCAGTGCTGCATCAGCGTAGAAATACTTTAATAAATAACACTGTATCAGTTACTAGAGCCTTGATTTTTTTTTTTTTTTTGCCAATATCTTCAGTGTAGCTTGAACTTCTCTTCCTTTAGTACCATCGGTTCTTGAAATGGATAGGCCTCAAAGAATTATTTTTAGCACAGTGACTCTGTAGCCCTTGTACCTTCTTTTGATGCTTCCTGCATCATTCATTATTTTGCCCACAGAGTCCTTCAATATTGCAATTGAAGCTTGGATGTTTTTCTTCAGTTCTTTCAGTTTGAGAAATACTGAGCATGTTCTTCACTTTTGTTTTTTTAAATCCAGGTCTTAACAATACTTGACTTTGTCTTCTTGAGCTGCCCTCTGAAATTATCTGTTAAGCTATTTTACTTCCTCATCTCTTCCAGTTGATTTAGCTTCTCAAGTCTCAAGAGCATGTTTCAGATTGTCTTCTGACATGCATTTTGGTCTTTTCTTTTTTTCTCTCTCTCTTTAATGACCTTTTGCTGATGTTCTTGATGACATTCCACAACTTTTTTTGTCTTTTGTCACTACTGTCTAATGAATCAAATCTGTTCTTGAGATGGTCTCTAAATTCAGGTGGGATATGTTCATGGTCATATTTTGGCTCTCATGGAATTTTAAAATTTTTCTTCAGCTTAAGCCTGAACTTGCATCTGAGCAGTCGATGGTCTGTTCCACAGTCTGCCCCTGGCCTTGTTTTGACTGATAACTGAGATTTTCCACCATGTCTTTCTACAGTAGATGTAGTCAGTTTGATTCCTGTATGCTCCATATTGTAAGATCCAAATGTGTAGTCACTGTTTATGTTGTTAAACAGAAGAGAATTAACAATGAAGAAGTTCATTGGTATTGCAAAATTGCTGCCATGCACTCTCTGCTTTGTTTCTATCACCAGAGCTTTATTTTCCAACTACTGATCCTTCCTTTTTGTTAACAACTTTCACATTCTAATCACCAGTAATTTCAGTGCATCTTGATTTCATGTTTGATGAATTTCAGGCAGAAAAAGTTGGTAGAATTCTTCAATTTCATCATCACTGACTTTAGTGATTAGTCAGTGCATTTGAGTAATAATGATACTAACTGATTTTATAGGCAATGACTATTATTCTATTATAGATAGCATTGTACTTAAAGATGGATCTTAAAATGCTCTTTTTGATGATGAATGAGACACTGTTCCTCTTCAATTTGTTATTTTCTACAACATAAACTAAAAGATTGTCCAATTCAAAATGGTCAATACCAGTCATTTTCAGCTCACTAGTACCTAAAATATCGATCTTCATGTGTCCGGTTTCATTTTTGACAACTTCCACTTTTCCTAGAGTCATACTTTGCACCTTCCACATTCTGATTATTAATAATTGTTTGCAGCTGTTTCTTGTCATTTTGAGTGTGCCCCATTAGTCAGTGATGGTCTGAAAAGCTTTATACCATTCATATTATTAAGGCCAGCTGTACTTTAAGAAGGCATCTCCTCCTCAGTAGTATTTTGAATGTCTTACATCTTGAACGACTCATTTTATACCACGATATCAGATTATGTTCTATTATTCATAAAGTTGATGGGTTTCTTGGGGGCTTTTTTTGTTTTTTGGGGGTTTTCTGCCATTCCAAGGTGTAAAACTTTTGCCACCTTTACAGCCATTTTGGAGTCCTGGTAAAGTACTGTGGGGTAATGCGCTGGATTGCAAAGTCAGTCTGAGCTGCAAGGTTGATGGTTCAAGCTCACCAGCTGCTCCTCATAACCCCTATACAGGCCCCTATACAGGGTTGCAATGGATCGAAACCAACTCTATGGCATTTAACACCAACAGCAACATCAAGACCTAGAGGTATATCTGAAAGAAAAAAAAAAAAAATAGAGGAATCACTCCATGGAAGTTTAAACACACACACTTAAAAATTATTGATAGGCTAAATAGGAAATAGGAGTCCTGGTATGGCACTGTGGGATAAAGCACTGGACTGCAAGGTTGTTTTGAACCACAAGGTCAGTGATTCACAGTACAGCCATCTTGAACTTTTGCTGTCAGCTTTGGAGAGACAGACAGATGGCAGTCTCAAGAAACAAATTCACATGGACAACGAAAAAGGTGGATTTCCACACTCTCCTGGATGACAGAGGTGAGGCCTGCCCCCATCCTCATCTACCCCCAGAGCGCACCCTGCTCTCCCAGAGTTTGGAGCTATGCAGTTTGAGCTAGTATTAGGCACCTTAGTGCCTGGATTCAGGTGGGCTCTGTTCCAGATCTACAGAGTCCACAGACCCACCAGGCCAGAATGAGACTAGCAGGAATCCTGCCGCCAGCTGCCCTCTAGTTCTGACCAACACTGAAACTAGCAGCTTGGAGGGCCTTCAGGAACTACTACTGTATTGGTGCCCTGAATATAGACAACACCTAGGCCTCGAGGAACTCCATTTAGGACTGGAAATTCAGCTATCACATCCCTCCTCCACCCACCTTGGCTCAAAAGTGCCTCCTCCAGAATTTTCTCCTCACTGGGTCCAACAATTGCACTGGTTTTTTAATTTTTATTTTTGTTGTTTTTGTTTGTTTGTTCTTCCTCCTTCCCTTGATTTTTATCCTTTGTATATCTACTTTTTTTCTTTTTTCTTCTGTTTCTCATTTCCACCTTCCTCTTCCTCCTTTTTTTACTTTTTTTTTTTTTTTTTTTACTACTCTTTAGCCTCTCTCTTTTTATCTTACCTCTTTTTTTAATGCTTTTTTCTCTTGTTTTTCTGTTATACAAGCTCTGTTTTCCTCTCCCTCTTTTCTCTTTTTCGGTACTTATTTTTCTTGTTGCTGCCCATAATTTGTTTCTTTTTTCTCCTTTATTGTATTTTGTTTTTTGCTGTTATTTGCTTGCTTGATTGTTCTGTTTTATTTTCCTGGGTGTGTTGTATTCCTCTTGTCCCACTCAACATGATACAGCAACTGTGCCCATACAGTTCAGCCATAACTGTACCCTCAGTAATACACATCAGCCAACACAAGCCAAACACCACACTAAGCTGCAGGAATACACAATGGAAAAAAAGCACACATTTCCAGTCTGTAGTCACACTCTCCATAAACAGTTGCTGAGACTCTAAGAACACACCAATATACAATCAGTAGTTAAATATAAATATAATGACACTACAATGTCTTAAAGACAACAGAAGATTTTAGCTCATATGAAGAAAAAAAAAAAAAAAAGTGGCTCAAAGAAATAACCAAAAAGAGGAAGAAAAGATAATGGAACTATCTGAAAATTAATTCAAAATAATGATATTTAGGTGCCCTCAACACATAGACAGATCAAGGAAAGCCAGGATAAAACAGAAAAAACCTTAGAATTTAGGAAAATACAATAAGAACAAACAAAATAAATCCAAATTTTGAAATAATACAAAATGTGTAATTAGAAATCCAGATGATTAATGCTAAGATCTCAGAAGTAGACAATACATTGAATGAGAAAAGGAGTGGATTTGAATCAGTGACCTTGGTGGTAAATCTCTCAATATTAATAAGCTAGAACAATCAAAAATAATATAAAAATTTGATGAAAGCCTGAGGTTTGTGTGGGACACCATGAAGAGGAAGAACTTATGGGTGATTTAAATTCCAGAATAAGAAGAAACAATAAAAACCAGAGAGAAAATTATTGAGTTACTGAAAGAAAAGTTCCCCAACATCATGAAAAATGAGACGAGAACCATTCAAGAAGCTGAAGGAAACCTAGACGGGATAGACTATGAAAGAAAACCACCAAGACATATCGTAATCAAACTTTTCCAAAACTAAAGGCAATGGAAAAAATCCTGAGATAAGGTCAGGCAAAACAAAAAGTTAATCTATAGAGGAAAACCAGTAAGACTAAGCTCTGATTTCTTAGCAGAAACCACATAGGCAAGAAGGCAATGGAATAACAAACGAAACTAAAAGAAAATAATTTGCTAACCAAGAATCATATACCCAGGAAAGCTGTCCTTCAAATATGATGGTGAATTTAAGACATTTTCAGATAAACATAAGTTAAACTTGTAGTAACCAGACCAATTTTACAGAAAATACAAAATGGTGTTCTTTGGCCCAACAACAACAGACAGCAGCCTGAGATTAGCATACATGACATCACCACCCAGGACACAATCTAGATATAGAAGTTGTTGTTGTTATGTGTTGTGTAGTCGGTTCCCACACCTAGCTACCCTGTACAGGGTTTCCAAGGCTGTAAACCTTTATGGGAGCAGAAAGCCTCATCTTTCTCCCGCGGAACGGCTAGGAGTTTCGAACTGCTGACCTTGTGGTTCGCAGCCCGATTCGTAACCACTACGCTACCAGAGCTCCTTAGATATAGAAGTATCTTAAGTAAAACAAACCTAGAAGACAGAAAACAAGGAACCAGAGATACCAATTTACAGGAAGCCAACTACAAAGCAAAAAGGGGGAACTTAGGAATTGTGAGGAAGTCAAGTAGATTTTGAGATAAACACTGTTTTTTAAATGGGAAAAAATAAATTACAGGGTAACCTCAAACAGTCCTATAATAACCCACTGGCCCACAACATCTGTTTGAACCACAAGGTTGGTGGTTCAAATTCACCAGCCGCCATCAGTCAGAACCGACTCAATGGCACTTTAACAACCTCAAAGAAAATTAATACACACTCACATCAAAATAAAAAAAGGAAAATCAAAAAGATTTAGTAAACATAAAAACAACAGCACTGAAGAATATGAAAAGGAAACCTACAAACAAAACCACCAACCTTGTGGTTAGTGGCCCAGTGCTGATCCTGTAGACAAATATTGTTTGAGATCACTGTTGTAAAAAGAAAAGCTTTTCTTTTTGCCTATTTAACATTTTTGTTATTGTGGTAGAAATATACATAACAAAACATATTCCAGTTCAACAATTTCTACATGTATAATTTAGTGACTTTGATTACATTCTTCAAGTTGTGCAACTGTTCTCTCTATTCTTTGCTAAATCATTCCACCACCAGTAACATAAACTCAGTATCCCCTAAACAAAAACTCCCCACCCATTCTTCCTTCCTCCTCCCCTCTACCGCTAGTAGCCATGAATAACTTTTTTTTTTTTAATGTTTTATTGTGAATTATGTGATAGTTTACATGGGAGAACATTAGTTTTACATTCATTCTATCATATATCGTCTCATTGCCATGGTTAAAATCCCCTCCATGCAATCCTTCCCCCGTACCCCCCAGGTCTTCAGCACACAGTTGCTCTCCCTCTCTGAATCTAAAGTCTCCAGCTGTTCCATCGCTCCACATCATCATCTCTGGCTCAATTTCAGGCATCACTGCTTCTCTGGGTAGGGTCCCGCTCTCTGCTCTTCTCCCTTGATGGTCCTAGGAACCTCTGCTCCTAGACTGAAAAGTTAATCACTCCCCTCCTTGCTATAAAACATCTACCTTTACATTTCCAACCCTCACAATCAGTCCTGATAACAATTATTCACTATTGTATCACAAGAGACCCGTCTGCATTTCATTGCATCAACCCCACCTAGACAGATTGGATACTACTCACTGGAGATTCTACCTTCCTCCAGGCCCTCTGGATCTAGGTTCCCTCTTGAAAGCTTGTAAGCCAGTCACTTCTTGCCTTTGTAGCCCCCCGCCCCCCATTTTGGGTAGCCAATGTCCAAGTTGCCCATCCCTGTCTACTCTGTGTGTGGAGGGGTTGGGAATGATTCTTGCTGTAAGGACTTGTTCCCTCTTTTGAGCTACTGCTTCCATGGGTGTAGGTCAAGTTCATCAAATTGTATGAGAATACTTTTTTTTTTTCCCTCTTCTTTTTACTTCTGGTTGAGCTCTGATCATCCAGTCACTGAAGCCAGGATAAGAGGGTATTAGCTGCAAGTGTGGGTGTTCTTATGCATATGCCCTCTCTTCTTATCCGCTGGACGCTTCACTCTCCACTCTAGTCCTCTGTGGCTATGTCACTGACTCTGGGCCCAAGAGTCCCCAGGTCTTGCCACACTGCTGGCCAACCAGGTCTTCACCCAGGTTCACAGAAGTCTATTGAACGTAGTAGGGCTTAGCTCACCGCTTCATTGCTGTTTTTCCCTCACTTCCCCTTATCGGTGTCAAGCGTGGTCACCAATCACAGCGTGTATTCCCATTGAGTCTTAGTCTTGGAAGGAGGTTTGCACTGAGGGGACCCGACCACTTGCCTTGATGTTTCCTGGGCAAGCAAGTTGCTTGTTCTTATAATAATCAGTGGATCTACCTGTATTTATATTTTTCCTGTAGGTCTGTCTTTCAAGAAGTATCTTCTGTTCTTCTGGCCACTCCAGGTTGGTCTGCTTGTCCTTTCAAGTGTGAATTTCCCATCTCTGGAGATCTGGATGTGGTTCAGGCTTCCACCTATAGTCTTATGTATTGCAGAGGCTCCATAGAAAGCCTCCTTCATTGGGCACGTTGTAGCACCATTTTAGGTATTCCAGTCAGTTATAGGCAGAAGACGGACTTACAAGCTTTCTATGGTGATGCTTTTCACTATTCCAGAAAAGGTTTTCTTGCTAGAAGAAACATTCTACGATGGTTACCAGGGGTGGAAAGGAAGAGAAAATTATTCACTGGGTAGAGGGTACAAACATGTTAACTTGGGTGATGGGGAAAGCAGTATATACAGCAAGAGGGAGGGTGGCACAGGAAAGATGAAGGTAGTGGAAGACATTGGAATGAATACAAGAATTACAGTGAACAGAGGTAAATAATGTTACCATATGGTACATGGAAGGATTGCAGTCATTGTAATGATACAAAGTGTATGATTTGTTAAATGTGGGATGGATGATCTGTAAAACCTTCACTCAAGTCACAATAAAATGTTTTTTAAAATATTTGTAAGTTAATAATTAAATACAATATAAGTGTGGAGATACAACTTAGATGGCATTCAGAGACAAATTTATATGCAGTCATTTGAAAATTAGTATGTAAAATAGATAACTCAAGCTTTTAAAATCAGAAAAGTTGTAAAAAGAGCAACAAAAATACAATAAAGCATGATATTTAAAGGGTAAATCTTGAAAACATTGTACTGAGTCAGACACAGAAAGACAAACTGTCCCTCTTATTTGAACTAGCTAGAATAGGCAACTGTATAGAAACAAAAGTATATCAGAGGCTAGAGGAACTGGAATAAGGAAGGTCAGGGAGTTTTATTGCTTCTAGGGTTTCTGTTTGGGATGATGAAAAGTTCCATAATTGTTAGATTTTGAGTATAGTTAATGCCACTAGATTATACACTTAAATAATAAATTGTCATTTACTATACTATTATGTTTAAAACTTTTTTGTTAGCTACATTAACAGAACTCTGTTAGTGTAGTGGTTAGGAGTTGGGCTGCTAACTTTGAGGTCATCATTTCAAAACTACCAGCCATTCCACAGGAGAAAGATGAGACTTTCTATTCCTGTAAAGATTTACAGCCTTGGAAGGTATGCAGGGTCACTGTGAGAACTGACTCCACAGCACACCACCACTTTAAAATAAACTAAATAAAAAACAAGAAAGGAGAAAAAATAATGGTGAAATTAAAAATCAATGATATTGAAAACAAAACAGGATTGATATAGCTCAAAAATGAGCAATTTGATAGTATTTTTTAATGTTAAAAATGAACATACTGTGTGACCCAACAGTTCTACTTCTTGTTATTTATCCAAATAAGGAAAATATGCAATAAAAAAAGAAAATTGTTGTAGCTTAAGAACACTCCAGTTGTTGTTAAGTGCCATTGAGTCGGTTCCAACCCATAGCATCCCTGTATAGGGTTTCCAAGGAGCAGCTGGTGACCTTAAACCACTGACTTTGAGATTCAAACCAGCTTTGCAATCCAGCACGTTAATCCACAGTGCCACACCAGGATGCCAAGAACCCATCACTAGGGATATGATTAAATAATATATCGATCACATGTACAATTGAAATATCGATCACATGAAATATTACATGAAGGAGCTTCAAAAGTTTGTGGGAAAATTCCATTGTCTATTCTGGTTTTCCACAACCTTTTGAAGCCCTCTCAACTTGTACTGTAGAGGGATCTTATATAGTAGCTATGAGCATGAATAAACCCACTGACATTGCTGATTCTGACTCAAAGCAACACTGTAATGGGTTTTGGAGACCATAAATCTTTAAGGGAGCAGACAGCTTCATCTTTCTCCCACAGAGTACCTGGGGCCACAGTGCCACCAGGGCTCCTTACTAGCATGAATAAATCTCAAGACTGTGTTAACAGGAGAAGAAATACTGAAACAATGCCTACTATGTGTTGTTATTTGTGTAAGAAAACTTGCATGCATATATATAATGTATATGCTCTGCAGGTGTAGTGGGCTTTGTATTGCACTGCTAACCACAAGGTCAGCAGTTCGAATCTACCAGTCACTCTATGAGAGACAGATGAGGCTTTCTGCACCCATGAAGATTTATAGCCTCGGAAACCCTATGCAGGGTCTCTGTAAGTCAAAATCAACTCAGGCACACAACCACCAACCTACCAACCAACCACATAGAATGAATATACGTGTGTGTGTGTGTGGACTCCTGGTATGATGTGGTAGTATCTCCATTGGACTGTGAACCACAAGGTTGGCAGTTCAAACCAATCAGCTGCTCCTTGGAAACCCTATATAGGGTTGCTATGAGTCAGAACCAACTTGATGACACCTAACAACTACATATATAGAGAAAGTCCTGGTGTAGCACAGTAGGATAAAGCACTGGCCTGCCAGTTAAAAGGTTGGCAGTTCAAACCCACTAACTGCTCCTTGAAAACCCTATACAGGGTCGATAAGCGTCAAACTGACTCAATGGCACTTAATTAGATGTTGTTGCTGTTAAGTTCCATCGAGTTGGTTCCACCTCATAGCGCCCCTGTATAGGGTTTCCAAGAAGCAACTGGTGAGTTTGAACTAACAACCTTGCTGTTCAACCTGACCTTGTAGTCCAATAGTTTTTTATATTTATTTATATTATGTATGTGTGTATATATGTGTTTTTTTTTTTTTCTTGCTAAAAGTCATGAAATGTATATACCAGATCAAAATGGGAAGAGGCTGCAATTAGGGTAGAACTCAAGGGAACTTTACTTTTATATTATTGTAATTTTTAAAATATGTATTTATATATAACTTATTTGAGAGTGAAAATAAATTTTTAAAAATACTTAAACTTCCATGTACCTTGTTGTTGTTGTAGTTATGTGCCATGGAGTTGGTTCCGACTCATAGTGACCCTGTACAGGGTTTTCTTTACAGGAGCAGAAAGCCTCATCTTTCTCCCACAGAACAGCTGGTAGTTTCGAACTGCTGACCCTGAGGTTAGCAGCCCAATTCATAACCACTACGCTACCAGAGCTCCTTCATGTACCTTTTGTTGTTGTTGTTGTTAAGTGCCGTCGAGTCGGTTCCGACCCATAGCGGCGACCCTGTACAGGGTTTCCGAGGGTGTAAATCTTTACGGGAGTAGAAAGCCTTATCTTTCTCCCGCGGAGCAGCTGGTAGTTTCGAACCGCTGACCTTAAGGTTCGCAGCCCGATTCGTAACCACTATGCTACCAGAGCTCCTTAGTTAACTAATAATTGTTGTTGTTAGTGCTGTCAAGTCTTTTCTGACTCATAGCAACCCTGTAGAGGGTTTCCAAGGAGCAGCTAATGAGTTTGAGCTGCTGGCCTTGTGGTTCAAACCGACCTTGTAGTCCTGTGCTTTATCCCACAGCGCCACATCAGGACCCTAAGCAATAGTTAGCAGATACAATTTATACCATAAGATCTTAACTTTAAATATGAAGACCCAGACAGGCTTTCTTTGTGTAATACTAACTGCACTTGATGTGTCCTTTGCAGATATGACCCCAAAACAAACCAGTGGAGCAGTGATGTGGCCCCAACAAGCACCTGCAGGACAAGTGTTGGCGTAGCAGTGCTTGGAGGCTTTCTCTATGCTGTGGGTGGCCAGGATGGTGTGTCATGCCTCAACATAGTTGAGAGGTGATTATTTTAAAGTCATTTTCTTTCTTTTTGAAGGATATAAAGTACTCTTGAAAAGGAACAGTTTACAGCTGAATTTCAGGCATTGGGGAATCCACTACCTGTAGATTTTAGGGGGAAAGTTTTCAATTGAATTTAAAATTTATTAAAATGAACGATACAGCCCAGTTGTTTGTTAATCACGCAGAACACTGATTACTCTTGACATTGAAGTGTTGGGAATATATTTTAAATGACGTTTGATGTATGAAATTTGTTGGGTTTGTTTCCCAGTCTATCTTAAGTATATTTAATGCAGACTTTGCCTAGACCATCTTCAGAGAAATTACTGAAGTAAAACTATTTTGTTTGGCATATCTTCTAAAGGGCCCAGTGTATTTTATGCTTGGATTTTGTTCTTGATACCTTAGCCTGTCAGCTTTTTGTTATTCTTCCCTAAAGATTAGATTTTGGAGTCTCATCTTATATGATTGCTGGTAAGAATATGTTATACTCATACTTACCTCTTAAAAAGAAATACTTCAGAATGCTCCAGAATTTTTGAAATAGCATTTGACAGTTTGGTCATGGTTAAATTGAAGAATTTGACTCAGTCATAAATAGAAATAAAGTTTAAAGGTATCTTTTAAAAGCTATGCCAATGTTCTTTTATCTCCGTTATTTCTCCACTTTGAAAACTATGCAGCACACTCACTAGACTAGTTACTATCAGAAAATAATAAGTATTAGCAATAACATGGAGAAATCAAAACTTTGTGCATTGTTAATGAAAATAATGCAGCTGCTATGAAAAATAGTTTGTTGGTTCTTCAGATTACTGTATGACCTACAACGCCACTCCTAGCTATATATCCAAAGGAATGAAAGCAGGATTCAAAGTGATACTTCTATACCAGTGTTGATTACAGCATTACACATAATTTCCACCAAAAGGTGGAAACAATCCAAGTGTCCATCAACTGATGAAAAGATATGCAAACTGATTGTATATTCATATAATGGAATATCGCTTAGCCATGAAGAGAAATTAAGTTCTGGCACATGCTACAACATGGTTAAATCTTTCAAACGTTGTTATATTGTTGTTGAGTGCTGTCCAATCGATTCCGACCCATAGCAACTCTGAATGGGGTTTCTGAGGAGCAGCTGATGAGTTTGAATGGCCGACCTTGCAGTTCAAATGGCTTTGCAGTCTGGCACATTAACCCACAGCGCCACAAATCGGTTCCTACTCATAGCAACCTCTGCACAACAAGCAGCACACTGCCTGGTCCTTCATCATCCTCAGAATCATTGTTATGCTTGAGTCCCACCTTACCAATCTATCTTGTTGGGGATCTTCCTCTTTTTTGCTGACCCTCCACGTTACCATACATGATGTCCTTCTCCCAGGACTGGTCTCTCCTGATCATATTCTAGAAGTGTAAGAGATGAAGTCTTTTCAAACATTATGCAGAGTGAAATACTTCAGATACAGGTATTGTATGATCCCACTTACATGAACAGTCTAGAATAGGCACATGTATAGAGACATAAATGTATTAGTAATTATAAGGGGCTGCAGGGACTTGGTGGAGCATTACTGCTGAAGAGGTGTTCTTGAGTTTCTGTCTGGGTATTGAAAACCCTATGG
Organism: Chrysochloris asiatica; assembly: GCF_000296735.1. Classification (NCBI taxonomy): domain Eukaryota; kingdom Metazoa; phylum Chordata; class Mammalia; order Afrosoricida; family Chrysochloridae; genus Chrysochloris; species Chrysochloris asiatica. The sequence goes on from NW_006408618.1 coordinate 3,335,482, forward strand.
AGATAGTGGTGATAGTTGCACAGCACGGTGAATGTAGTTAATGTCACTGAGTTATACAGTTAATGTCTAAAAAATGAAAATAACACACTGTGTTGTCTCTTGCTCCTAGAACAGAAATACTAAAAATGGGTGGAATTTTTTCACAGTTTAGGAGGCTAGAAGTCTGGATTCAGGATGTCAGCTCTAGAGGATGTCTTTCTCTCTGTTGGCTCTGGGGAAAGAGTCTTATACCTTGATAGTCTTCATGTGGCATGGCATCAGTCTTTTCCCATCCCTGGTTCCTTAATCTGTGCTTTAATATCTCCTGAGAGATTAACTCAAGACACAGGCTATGCTGATCCTTATCTCATTAACATAGCAAAGACAACCTATTCCCAATTGTAATTATAACCAAAGGCATACCATTTTGGATTTACAAATAATATTTTGGAAGGGACACAATTCAATCCACAACACATTTTACCACAGTAATTTCAAACAAACAAACAAGACCTCTATGTAGAATATTTTGGCATGATAGCAGCCATCATGGCATAATATTTTTATCTCTCCAAATATGACGTAAGAACAACAAACTAAAAACCTGTAGAAAACATTTACAACAAAACTAGGAAAAAAGTATCCCCAGAAGCCCCAAAACACAAGTGAACAAAGACAAACTACGCTTAGCCACATGCCTGCATGATAGCTGTGTCTTCAGGAAAAAACAGGAGAAAAGTGATCAAGCATCTGACATAGGATCTAACAATAAAAGAATCCCAAAATAGCCAGTAAGTGCTAAAAAGTGCAAAGGACAGTTTGCAAACAGCAGCTATATTTAATAAGACAGGTTTGCCTACTGTGTCATAGACAATAAGTGCAAAGAACCTGCAATAACATTTGAAGGGGTTAGAGAAGAGGTTCTCACCTTGGGATTGCTGACTTCTGTTGTTATTGTTAAGCGTCATCAAGTTGGTTTCTACTCATGCCAACCCTGTATAGGGCTTCCAAGCAGCTGATAGGTTTGAACTGCCCACCTTGTGGTTCAAAGTCCAGTGCTGATCCTACAGCGCCACACCAGGAGTCCATTGACATTTAGGGCTGGACAATTATTTGTTTTGGGGGCTGTCCTGTAGAACATCTCCAGGAGTAACAACGAAAAATGTCTCCAGACTGTTCCAGGTGCCCCCTGGTGGTCAAAATCACCCCTGATGAGAATCAGTTAGGCTTGAACCATATGATCCTTAACTCTCAAAGCTGAACAGCCAGTATGACTTTCTGGGAATAGAATCAGAATTGAGCAAGACAAGTACAACAGACACAATGAAAAGAGAAGGCCAAGATAAAGATTGTTGTTGTTGTTGTTGTTAAATGCCGTGGAGTTGGTTCCGACTCATAGCGACCCTGCACAGGGTTTCCGAGGCTGTAAATCTTTATGGGAGCAGAACACCTCATCTTTCTCCCGTGGAACCACTGATAGTTTCGAACTGCTGACCTTGCGGTTCACAGCCCGATTCGTAACCACTATGCTACCAGAACTCCTTAAAGCCAAGAAAACTCAAGGAGGCAAACCAATTACATACATTTTAACCCATTTTTAATCTATATATCACCCACCAACAGTTTCAGCCTCTCAGGTTTCCCAGTTATAGTGTATGCTGCTGCTTGGCAGGGACCTTTATTCCTACATAAATATGAAGAAATGGGCCTCATCCCCCATAAATCCTACCACCAGAATCCCCTTGGGAACACATATCTCACATAATTATATCAAAATTCACAATGCATCAAAAAAAGTGTTTTCCATTTTTCAGTATGCCTTCTATTACTGAAAACACATGGTACCAACAAAAAAAATAAAAGCTGAAAATAATTTGGTCCTAAATGGTTAGCACAGTACATGGGGTAAAAATAGGAGGAACTTCACAAAGAAAAACTACCATGAAGTACTCCTTCTAAAAGTTCAGGGGAAATAATTTAGTGAGAAAATGAACAACAGCAAACTACTGAGACTATATTCTATGTAAAGGTAATGTGGTGGTTGGTGGTAAGGAATCTCTTGTGCATAGGGTTGCTATGAGTTGGTACTGACTCGATGGCGTCTAACACCAACAAAGCATGATACAACAATATTAAACATAATCAAAGAATTAAGGGAAAACTTAGAAAAAGAACTAAATTAAATTTTTTAAATCAATGCAGGAACCAAAGTAGGGTCTGACAAAAGATTGCAACTGAAGGGGACAATAGTCAAAATGAGAAACACGTTGTTTTTGTGGTGGTGGTTAGGTGCCATCGAGTTGGTACCGACTCATAGAGACCCTATGCACAACAGAACAAAACACTGCCCATCCTGGGTCAGCCTCACAAATGTTGCCACACTTGAGCCCATTGATGCTGCCACTTTGCCAATCCATCTCCCTGGGGGGGTCTTTCTCTTTTTCTCAGGCCTTTCACCTTACCTTACCAAACATGATATCCTTCTCCAGTGATTGGTCTATCCTGACAATATGTCTGAAGTATGCAAGGTGGAGTTTGGCCATCCTGGCCTCCAAGGAGCACTCTGGCTGCACTTCTGTTGGCCAGCCCTATGGCACTTTCAATATTATCCTCCAACACCGTAACTCAAAAACATCAATTCTTCTACAGCCTTATTCACTGTCCAGCTTTCGCATGCTTATGAGGTTATTGAAAATACATGGCTTATGTCAGGCGCACCTTAGTCCTCAAGCTGACATCTTTGCTCTTCAACACTTTAAAAAGGTCTTGTGTAGCAGATTTGCCTAATGCAATACATGGTTTGATTTCTTGACTACAGCTTCCATGGACTTATTAACAGATTGAATTAGGCAGAAAAAAGCATCAGTAAATTAGAGAATAAAATAGTTGAAGTTATGGACAAAAAGAATTGAAGCTCAAAAAGGTTGAACGTAGTTTAAGAGAATTGGGAGGCAACAGTAAAAGATTTAAACTAAATGAGATGAGAGAAAAATGACAGTCAATTTCCTCACTCTAATGAAGGACATGAATCTACAAATCAAAGCTCAAAGGGCACCTTACTTTAAGTAAAATAAACCCAAATAGTTGGTTTTTGTTGTTAAGTGCCATCAAATCAGTTCCGACCTATAGCAGCCCTATAGGGTATCAAGAAGCAACTGGTGAGTTTGAACCACTGACCTTGTGGTTCTAACCAACTTTGTGGCCAAGTGCTTATCCTACAGTGCCACAGTTACATCTCAAAAATTAAAGATAAAGAGAAAATTCTAAGAGAGAAGCAACCACTCACATACAAAGGATCTCCCTTATAAAGCTAAGTGCCTGTTTTTCCTCAGAAACATTGGAGGACAAAGGGCAGTGGAATGGTATATTTAAGGTGCTTAAAGAAAAAACTCAACCAAGAATACTATGCCAAAAGAGATTGTCCTTCAAGAATGAGGATGAAATTAAACATTCTCAGACAAACAGTAACAGAGAATTCATATCTATCAGATGGGCCATGAAAAAAACACTAATGGGGATTCTGTACATGGAAGGAAAAAGACACTGAAAAGTAATTAAAAGCTATATACAAAAAGGAAGATCCCTTCTAAAGGGAAAGAATGGAGATGCATAAGAGCTAGCAATAAGGTATTCATGCTTGATAATTCTAAATGTTATAAATGACAGTTATACAAAAGGCAAGCATAAAATTATGTTATTGGACAGATGAATTATAAACACATAATTAGAAGAACAACAAAAAAGGGGAGGAAAGGAGTAATTAATACATTTTCTTTTATTAAGTTGATTAACAGCTTACCCTAGAATTTTATAAATAGAAGCTCTTAAATATTTGTGGTAACCACTGAAAGAATATATTTAAAACATACACAAGAAAGAAGGAGAAGGCTCATTATAATAACTCAACAAAACACAAAAACAAGCAGTAATGAAAGACAAAGATAAAGAAGGCTTAAGATACACTAAAGACATCAAAATGGCAGAAGAGGAACTAGACGGTCTCAGCAGAGCCATAACAAGTGAAAAGACAGATGATATCTGTCAGAAGAAATAAAAATGGTCATTTTATAGTGATAAAAGGATCATTAATCAAGAAGATTTAATAATCATAAATACGTATATGTGCACCCTACATCAGGATACCTAAATAGATAAAGCAGAAAGAAGAGGATAAAGGGGGGAGTGGCAATGATGGAAAAACCACACTGATTAAAGGCATGTTTGTATAGCTGATTAATGTACAACCAAACACCTCATGGGACTTGGATCCTTGGTTTGGAGGTTTGGGGTCATAGTTCATGCACATCTCGGTTAACTGGCCTAAAATATGTTTAGTGCTTCTGTTATACATCCTACTTCATTATGTAGTGACACTGGGGTCTTAAAAGCCTGCAAAAAGTGTGCATCTGAAACAGAACAGATACTGACCTCTATGCAGCTGGAATAACAGAAAAGAGGAAGGAGAGGTAACAATAGATGGATAGTGTGGAATATTTTATGAACAATTGCCTCTGCTGTCATGAGACCAGAATGAAATAGTACCCAGGTACCATTACTTCATATTTTGATTGAAGATTACATAGAAGAATCCTGATCAAAAGGTGGGAAATGCAGAAAACAGTTTAAATTCTCATCGACTCTAGACTCTCCAGAGTCATGCAGGTAGTTGAACCCCCTAAAACTATTTTCCTGAGATTATCTTTAAACCTTAAACTAAGCATATCCCCTGAAGTCTCCTTAGTTTAGCTAGTTTAAAAAGTCTGCATTCATAGATGAGTCTGGTGAAAAGAGATGGGGATAAGATTCTTTTGATTCATTAGTGAATAATTGTTTTTATGACTAATTGTGACTGTCACAACTGTCAAGGTAGAAGTTTTGTAACAAAAGTGGGGGAGTAGTTAATCTTGCAGTCCAGGAACAGTGGACACTAGGACCATCAAGGGAGAGGAGCACAAGCAGAATGCGGGACCCTATCCAGAGAAGCAGGAACACCAGAGATGGAGGCAGAGATAGGGACATGGAGAGAGGGAGCAGCTGAGGACTCTAGATTCATGGAAAGAGAAAGGTTGAGTGCTGGCGGCCGGGAGGCAGGCTTACAGAATGTGCCCTTTGATTGTTTAAATGATTATATGTCCATGAGAGTTTTTGTGTACATTCCTCTAACCACCACCACCACCACCACCCCAAAAAAAAACAACAACAACAGAGGGAATAAAAGCAAATACTGTGGAATGATGATGATGCATGGAGGGGAGAGTAATCATTGCAATGAAATGATGAATGTAAAACTGATGTTCTCCCATGTAAACTATCACTCAAGTCACAATAAAAACTTATAAAACAAACCAAAGCTTATGAGTGACCCTCTGAGATGCAGCTATTGGTTTCTCCATGCACAGAAGAAAGAAAAGAAGAGTGATGAATTTGACTAATCATGACATATCTCATCCTGAGACATTTGAAAACAAGCCTAATTCCTAATTATACTCTATTTTATACTCACCCTATTTGCCTAATACAGACAAGGGTGAACCCACCGGAGGGAGGGAACAGTATCAATCTCTGTTTTTAGAATTCTTTTCTTTTATAATAATGTCCCACATGCAATAAAATATTACAAAACATCTGTAGAAACAGAAAACTGTAGTCAGTAATTGAGAGAAAAGGTAGATAGTAGAAGCAGATATCGAGATGATCTACATTGTAAGTTAGGAAGAAAAAATTCTGAAGTAACCATAATAAAATGCTACCTGTAAGCTAATGGATATAAAAATAGAGAATTTCAGTATCGCATTGGAATCTAAAAGTAAGCAGATTCATTCTAAAGCTGAATGCTATAGTTTCTAAAATTAAGAACTGATTGGATCAGACTAATCAGACATAGGAGAAGTAGGCTGGACACAGAATAAGACAAATAGAAAATATCCAAACATAGAAAATAAAATGAAAAGAACAGACCATAATAGTCTCATGAAACACAAATAGTGCAACATAGGTATAATTAGAGTCCCAGAAGAAAAGGAGACACAGGCCAGGGCAGAAGCAGTATTTGAAATAGAATGGCTGAGAATCTTTTTAAGTGATGAAAGAAAGAAAAGAAAAAACAAGTGATTAAAGACAACCTGCATACAAAGTGCATGCACCTCAGAAAAACTTCCCTAACTAACCATAGCCTTTCTCCATAGTCTTAATTTTCTAGCATTTCTGTTTGTTCCCCGCCCCCTGTGTATGAAATTGACACATGATTTATTTACTTTCTCAGAATCTGCTTGGAGGGTGTTCATTAAGTATGTGCTCTACCTTGCTTCTTAAGAATAGAGGCTAACTTTTATATCATTTTGTTTCTGTGTAACATTTGTTATAATGTATAGTGGTGGTTTATTGTACAGTGATGGCTTAACGTATATAATTTTCCATCTGTGTAAGAAAATAAGATGCCTAGGAGTGTTCCAAGTGTTGTTTGTCAATTTATTTCTAAACCGTAGTAATATAAGGAAAACGGAAGACATACCAGTTATTTTAAGGGTAATTTAATATAAAGAATTAGCTAGCAGTTGCAAGAATGCTAGTACTGGATAGGAGATTAGAGGTACTAGGACATAGATGTTTGAAGCAGAGGCTCCATATAGGTAGGCCCATCAGCACTGGAGTGGATGATGATACATACCTAATGCGATTTATGGAGTTCCGAGAAGGTATCATAGCCAGTTGTGACTCAGCTGCGTGCAGGGCTATCTGTTTGCCTGGTTTTGACAGATTGTATTTTCCAAAGATGACTGCAGAAATAGCTGCCATTCTACATGCTTTTTGTACAGTGTGATTTCGACATTCTTTTCAAGAGAAAAAGAGAAAGGCTTTGAATCTGGGCCAGTTTTTGACTATGGCAAAAATAGCAATATGTGACTTCTGAAGGTGGGTTATAAAAGATGACATAACTTCACTTGGATTTCTTGGGACATTAACTGTTGAAACCATGAGTTGTCATGAAGTGGCCTTGCTGTGAGGAAGCCCAAACTATACAACATGCAGACACCAAAAGAGAGAGATACCCTGTTAGCTCCCAGCTGTTTTAACTTCAGCCGCCATTGTACTGCAGTCATATGAGAGACTTGAGCCAGAACCACCCTGTAAAGTCCTTGAGTTACTGAGTTTTGAGGTAATTTGTTACGCAGCAGCCACTCCTCAGAAACCCTCTACAGGGTCACTATGAGTCAGAACCTACTCGAAGGCAAGGAACAACAACAGTAGATGACTAGAATACTGGAGTAACTCAGGCCTCTGAGAGGGCACGATGAGGCTAGTTCTGAGACTGCAGAAAAGATTTGAAACTGGAATCCAGTGGAACAGTCAGGGTTAGGCACCATTACTGGGACAACATTGACAGGAATGGCAAGTAAACAAAGGAACAAGTCCCCATTCCCTACCTAGACTTCCAATGTCCCATCCCTCTTTTTGGCTGAATCTAACAGAGCCACCTAGCAAAGGAGAAATGTAGCGTGTAGTCATAGCCCTGACATCGTAAATCAGAGTAAAGAAAACAGCTTAATAATGTGCAGGCACAAATCCCAACATCTTAATAACTAATGTTAGATTCTCAGTAGGCATTTGACCATAGCAAGTCAATGTATCCAAGATATTTTGGTTGTGATTTGAGACCTTATGAAAAAGGTTTTCTTAAGGAGCCCTGATGGGTAGAACAGTAGACAGTTACCAGAAGGTCAGCGATTCAAACCCATCAGCTGCTCCTCAGGAGAAAGATGTTGGCAATGTGCTTTCGTAAAGATTTGCAACCTAGGAAACCCTGTGGAGCAGTTCTGTTCTGTCCTATAGGGTTGCTATGAGTTGGAGTCACTCACTGGTGGCAGTGGGTTAATAAGAACATACAGACACATTTTTGGCTTCTTTCACTGTAGGTATGATCCAAAGGAGAACAAGTGGACCCGAGTGGCTTCTATGAGTACCAGAAGACTAGGCGTGGCAGTGGCTGTCTTAGGAGGGTTTTTATATGCTGTAGGTGGTTCTGATGGGACATCTCCACTCAATACAGGTTAGTCCCTTCCAAAGTCTGGTGTAGAGTCCAGGTTATCCTAAAACTTATTAGGAAAATGCTGTGTTTTCCCACTAGGTACCACTCTCAACTTTTCCTATATGTTAATAGCCCTAGTCTTCCCAAAATATTTCTTCTGTTACAAACTACTAGAAATTTATCATGAATAATGAACTAATTTCTCAATATATTTCCCTCCACCACCACCACTACCTCCATCCTCAACAAAAAAAAAAATCCTACATAATCTAAAATAAGTTTTAACAAATACTATACAACGTTGAAAGGAGCTCTGGTAGCATAGTGGTTACGAATCGGGCTGCGAACCTTAAGGTCAGCAGTTCGAAATTACCAGCCGTTCTGTGGGAGAAAGATGAGGCTTTCTACTCCTGTAAAGATTTACACCCTCGGAAACCCTGTACAGGGTCGCTATGGGTCGGAACTGACTC
>NW_006408618.1:3344056-3385637 GCF_000296735.1 Chrysochloris asiatica
GAAACTACCAGCCGCTCCGCGGAGAAAGATAAGGCTTTCTACTCCTGTAAAGATTTACACCCTCGGAAACCCTGTACAGGGTCGCTATGGGTCGGAACTGACTCGACGGCACTTAACAACAACAATACAACGTTGAAGAATGAACAGTGATTCTGCAAAACGCCTTATAACATGGGTGAACCTGTAGGGAAGTATGCTGAGTAAAATTGTTGTTAAGTGTTATCGAGTCGGTTCCATCTCATATTGACCCTGCATAGGGTTTCCAAGGAGTGGCTGGTGAGTTTGAACCGCCAGCCTTGCAGTTCAAACCAATCTTGAGGTAGAATGATTATCCTACAGTGCCACACCAGGACTCCTTGACTGAAATTAGTCAATCACAAAAGGACAACTATGAGACCACTGTTGTAAAAACTTAAGAATAAGTTTGCTTATTTGAAGAAGTTTCTGTGATAGTTACCAGGGGTGGGAAGGAGGGAGTTACTCACTTCCCTCCCACTCCTGTTAGCACATGTTAACTTGGGTGATGGGGAAGGCAGTAAACAATAAGAGGGAGGTTAGGACAGAAAATATTAAGGTAGTGAAAGGCACAGGGAGGAATGCAAGAGTTAAAGTGAATAGAGTTAATTACTGTTACCTAATGGTACATGGACTTAGGAGTCCTGGTGTGGCGTTGTGGGTTAATGCGCCAGACTGCAAAGCTGTTTGCACTGCAAGGTCGGCAGTTCAGGCTCACCAGCTGCTCCTCAGAAACCCAATACAGGGTCGCTATGGGTTGGAATTGACCCCACGGCACTTAACAACAATAACAATGCTACATGGAGGGGATTGCAATCATTCTAATGACAAAGTTTATGATTTTTAAATGTGGGACTGATAATCTGTTCTGTAAACCTTCACTCAGTTTACAAGAAAAAAAATTTTTTTTAATGGTAAAGGCAAAATAGTATAACAGATCAAAAGTTAATTAGAACAATTTATAATGTAAAAAACCTTTTTAACTAGACACTGTTATATTTCTTAATTCTCTAGAGTCCTAATGTGGTACTGCAGGATAACCACCATCTTCTCATAAACCCTTTAAAAGGTTGCTGTGAGTCAGAATTGACTTGATGGCACTTTAACAACAGCAATAAACAAGTTACAGAATTAAAATATGGGTCTTTGTCTCCCAGTCTCCTTGGAGATAGCAGGTACTTTTGCCTAGGGCTGTTGACTCTAGTATCAGCCTCATTGTCAAATCTTGTCTTCTCTTCGTTAGTGGCCAAGAATGTAGAATATGGTGGTGGGTATGTGCCGTGAAGTCGGTTCCAACTCACAGCGGCCCTGCATAGGGTTTCCAAGGCTATAAATCTTTATGGGAGCAGAAAGCCTCATCTTTCTCTAATGGAATTGCTGGTAGTTTCAAACTGCTGAGCTTGAGGTTAGCAGCCCAACTCGTAACTACTACGCTACCAGAGCTCCTTAGAATGCAGAGTATAAGGTTGTAGAAATTGTCTGATTATGATAATAAATTATTAATGAAAGGTGCTGAAAGATCATATAGTCCATTGTTTTCATTTAAATGTATGAAGAGTGAGACTGAGAGCCAGCTAGCTGGCTAATGAAGTAGCCAGAACTAGAAGTTACATTTCTTGACTTTTCCACCATACCTCCCTGAAAGAACCCAGTCTTTTATGAAAGTGCATGTGATATTGTCCAAAGTATACAAGTCCTCCTCAGAAGCAAACATCAGATTGCTTATTGAAAGTCTATACCATCACAAAGTGTTGGGGCTATGAGGAAAACTCGAGATAAGAGAAAAAGTTTAATAGTCACTTACTATTCCTTTTTTTTTTTGCCCCCCAACAGTGGAACGCTACAATCCTCAGGAAAACAGATGGCACACCATAGCCCCTATGGGGACCCGAAGGAAACACCTGGGCTGTGCGGTCTATCAGGACATGATTTATGCTGTAGGAGGTAGAGATGATACTACAGAGCTTAGCAGCGCTGAGAGATATAATCCCAGAACCAACCAGTGGTCTCCAGTGGTGGCTATGACATCCCGCCGTAGTGGAGTAAGTACCTCCTACTTGCCTAAACTATTGAGGTTCAAAGCTTTGTAAACCAAGAGGGCTTTGCAGAAGGAGACCCCTGATCTGTAAGATACTGTACAGTGTACAGTGAGCAGGGGAACTGCTAATGCCCAAGTGTTTTTATTTGTCAACTCTCTGATCTGGTGCTATTGAGTTGTTTTAGGCAAAACTAAAACAAAACAAAAAACCCTGCCTCATTGCTGTCACATCTGTTGTGGCAGCCCCATGTGTACAGAGTAGAACTGTCCGTAGGGTTTTCAAGGCTCCAGCCTTTTGGAAACAGATTACCTGGCCTCTCTTCTGACGTGCTTCTGGCTGAGTTCAAACTGCCCACCTTTCAGTTAATAGTCATGTACAGACTACTACACAACCTAGGGACCTGTGCTAAAGGATGGAGGTATGAAAATTGCATGGTGCTTTCAGGAACTAGCAATGACTTCAGTATTACCACAACAGGGCATAGTAGGGGAAGAGGAAAGGGAATTGTAGGAGGTGAGGGCTAGCACAGTGGTCTAGGGTGGATTTCTAGAGGGACTGAATAACAAAAGGACTTTTAAAGTATACTTAGGCAGTAGGGAAGCTTAGAAAATGCTTAAAGAGGAAAGTGACCACATTGGTATTTTTCAGAGAGTATTAGAGTAGATTAGAGTAGCTCTGGTAGCAGAGCAGTTACAAGTTAGGTTGTTAAGCTCAAGGAACCAGCAGTTTCATGAGAGAAAGAGGAGGCTTTGTACTCCTGTAAAGATGTACAGCCTCGGAAACCCAATACAGGGTTGCTATGAGTCGGAGCTGACTCCATAGCATATAACAACCAACCACCAGAGTAGCCATCTACCAGAGTAAGTAAAAGTAGTTTAGAGGTGAATAGTTTACCAAAAATTTAAGAAGTATCTGTTTTGGACTATGTAAATTTTTTAATTGAATATATAATTCTGTGTGGTAGTGGTGGTTGTTGAGTGCTATCAAGAGAGTTCCAACTCATTTACCCTATATAGGGTTTTCAAGAGCGGCTAGTGGGTTTGAACTGCCAATCTTGCAGTTACTAATCAGTGCTTATCCTATAGTACCACACCAGGGCTCATATAATTTGATAGTTCCCAGAATTTAATAGATTTTCATGTCATTACTTTAGTCCTTTATGTTCAAGTAAACCAGACTCTAAAACCCTAAAGAGTTATCTTGTATTAAAGAGACTTACCTAGAAACCAGTCTAAATTTTCCCAGAAATGCAACCACTGTATTTTGGTCCTGTAGGTTGGCCTGGCAGTGGTTAATGGACAGCTCATGGCAGTAGGAGGTTTTGATGGCACAACATACTTGAAGACCATTGAAGTTTTTGATCCTGATGCCAATACATGGAGGTAACCTTTAAATTGTGTTTCAGATCATTTCAATGCTGACTTGAAAATCATGGGCTTGAAGTGGCCCATGACTATCAAAATCAATACTTTGAAGAGGGCTTGAAGCTACCCAAATTTGATTGCTTAAATTGACTTGATTGCTATAAGTGGTGGTCATCTTACAATGTTCTTCTATGATAACTGTCCACTTTTATAATCATAGCTTGAAGACACAGAAAAATACTTCCTCTCTAGCATCATCATGTTCAGCTCAGGAAACTGAGGCACAGAGAAGGAAAATTACTTACCTAAGCAAGTTACGGTCTTAGAATCTAGGTCTTTGGCTCCTGATCTGTCAGTGCAGTGTTATTGGTGGGTTTTGGGCAGCTTTATACTAAATAAAAGACAAATTGCAGTTGCTTGCTTAAATAATATTTTGTTTCATGTTAAAACTTATTTTTCACTTGAGCTTTTGAAAGTTAACAAATATATTTTCATCCTATTTTCAAACCTAGTCACTTTTAGAAGAGTAGAGACTACATTTAGAGGGTAAATTTTACTCTACTTTAAAATTTTTAATTGTTTAATAAATCCTTTCACAGACTTAGAAAAATTTTCTTATGTCTTTCAACTCATAACTCTAAATGTTTACTCAATCACATTTTATATTGGGCTCACGACACTAACAGATACTCTAATATGCCAAGCATCCTTAAATATTACCAGAATTTAAAATGCTAAATATATAGTTAATTTGAAAACTAAATACAAAATATTAATACTGTGGGTTTGATGTACTTCATCTTTATGCTTAATTTTAACTATTAGCTTTATACAACCACTCATCTGTCAATTTGTCATATTGTAGTGGTTTGCGTGCTGTTGTGATTTCAGATGCTCTACCACAGGAATTGTAAATACCATGCAGGATCACTCACAGTGGACAGGTTTCAGCTTATCTTCCAGATAAAGACATACTAGGAAGGAGGAGACAGGGACTACTTCAAATATTGTCACTGAAAATCTTATAAATAGTGGAACACTGTCAGTTCCAGATTAGTGAATCTTGAAACATGATGAAGAGCACCAGAATATTGTCAGATATAATGCCGTAAAATAAGCTGTCAGCTTGGAAGGCACTCAAATCACTACTGGGGAAGAGCTGCCTCCTCAGAGTAGAGTTGACCGTGATGACACGAATGGAGTTAAGCCTTCAGGATTTTCATTTGCTAATGGGGCACAACTCAAAATGAAGAGGAGCAGCTCTAAACATCCGTTAATTGGAACATGGAATGTACAAAGTATGAATTTAGGAAAATTGGAAATTGTCAAAAAATTAAATGGGACGCATAAACATTGATATCCTAGGCATTAGTGAGCTGAAATGGACAGGTGTTGTCCATTTTGAATCTGACAACCACTATGATGGGAATGGCAAATTGAAGAGGAATGGTGTCACATTCATCATCAAAAAGAACGTACCAAGATTTGTCTTAAAGTGCAATGCTATCTATGATAGGTTAATATCCATACACATACAAAAAAGACCAGTTAATACCACTACTATGCAAATTTACACACCGACCAATAAAGCCAGTGATGATGAAATCGAAGAATTCTACCAACTTCTTCAGTCTGAAATTGATTAAACATGCAATCAAGATGCACCGATAAATATTGGTGATCGGAATGGGAAGGTTGGAAACAAAGAAGGTCAGTAGTTGGAAAATACAGTCTTGGTGATAGAAATGATGCTCCTTAGAAGCCAGGATCACTAGAGTTCATCTCTCATACTTAGGATGTCTTGTCAGGAGGAACTAGTCCCTGGACAAGGAAGTGGAAGGTCAGCGAGAAAGAGGAAGCCCCCCAACAGGATTGGCACAGTGGCAGCAGTACTGGACTCCATCATAATGATTGTGAGGTTGGAGTAGGCCTGGGCAGTGTTTTGTTCTGTTGTGCATCAGAAACAACTCAAACAACAGTCTCTTAAGAGTTTATGTTTAAGAATTTCATGAATATTACATAAATATTCATGTTAGGAGCCCTGGTAACAGATGGGGTGAGCTCTTGGCCACTAAACGAAATGGAATAAAGATGTGGCAATCTGCTTCCATCGTCCAAAAATGTGTCCATCTACCTTGAAAACCCTATGGGGGCAGTTTACTCTGTCCTGTAGAGTCACTATGAATTGAAGTCCAGTCAGTGGCAATGGGATTTATAAATATTCATGAAATTCTTGAGGATAAGCTGTTGAGAGATTACTCTTTAAATATTAACAGTTACATAACTGCAAAAATATGAAGCATCATGTATTCCTTCCATAGCCTTCTCTATTCAGTTGGGCTGATCAGTTGGGATAATCTGCCGCAATGGCCACGTAAAACTCAGACACCACACTAACAGTTACCGGCTTTATTATGGAAGTTAACAGGTTACAAATATGTTGTTCGGTGCTGTAGAGTCAATTCTGACTCAGCAACATTATGCGCAACAGAACAAAACACTGCCCATTCCTGTGCCATCTTCACAATTGTTGTTAAGCTTGAGTCCATCGCTGATGCCACTGTGCCAATTCATCTCCTTGAATGTGTTCCTCTTTTTCTCTGACCTTCCATTTTACCTAGCATGGTATCTATCTATAGGGAACTGGTCCCTTCTGACAGTGTGTCAGAAGTATGAGAGACGAAATCTCGCCATCCTGGCTTCGAAGAAGGATTCTGGTTGTACTTCTTCCTACACAGATTTGTTTGTTCTTCTAGCAGCCCTTGGTACTTTTAACATTCTTCTTCAACACCATAACTCACATGCATTAGTTCTTCTATGGTCTTTCTTATTCACTGTTCAGCTCACATATGAGGCTATTGAAAATATCATGGCTTGGTTCAGGCACACTTGAGTCCTCAAACTTACAAATATAGGATCATAAAAATGCTCAGGGTACAGTTGTTCCAGTCAGCTGTTGATAAATGCCCACAGGACACACCACTCCACCATAAGCCTCAGCCTGAAGGCTCTGAGCCTCTAGTTCCATGGGTCAAGAAACATAGTTCTCATTTAAGTACCTGGAGGCACCCCACTCTACAAACAAGCTTCCTGCCCAGAGTCACTTAGCTTTGCTTGCTCCATGAGCTGGAAAGCCCACTACTCTGTCTTGTGCTCTAGTTCTTGATTCTGATGCTGCTGCTCCTCTTCTACTCCTCTTGTGTCAAAGATTTCTGTTTCTGAGTTGAAGTTCAGTGGGCAGGGATCTCAGGAGCCAAAGGACACTCTCCTCATGGTTCTTCTTTGATAATATAGGGAGATTACCCACTCTTGCTCCAGGTTCTTTTTAAACCCATGCTAGAAGTTGTAAGTTTTTACAATTACAATGAACTCTGTTACCATTCACAGCTAAATCATGTCATCCTATCAGACCCTTCTCCCACCTTCTCTTACCCAGACCCAGCAGAGCAGAAACATTTTGGTGGGAGTAACAGACTGTGGTTTGAAGAGACACTAGATAATTTACTATACCACAGTATCCCAAATTTAAAACCCTTTGCCTCACAGCTGATAGACATGTAGTATTCGTTTCCATAAAAATACTTCATTTTGAAAATAATCTTGTTCCCATGTCACAAACTAGATGCTGACACTTTACTCATATCTAATTTTATTCCATAAGGGCTTTGAGGGGCTCACAGGAGTACAGAAGGCAAGAGTAAATCATCAAGGGAAAATGTGGATGGGAAAGTAATTTATATAGCCCAAGGCAAATTTGGATGCAGAAACATATGATTTTGTATAATTGTTAGAAGCCACTAGTAAAGTTTTGCAAAAAGTAGATGATTTTCATATTCTTCAGTCACCCATAAATGAGAAGTTCATTGTCTAAAATAATTCTGTAACTTACCAGTGCTCTAACTTTTAATCTTTAGAATAAATGTATGAAATTGAAAATACTAGTGATAGAAATATAAAAATGTGTTTGATTAACTGTTAGTTAATGGAAGAAATAGTACTTTTTCCAATTTGAAAATCTGATTTTCTTTCTTTGTAGGTTATATGGCGGGATGAATTATCGCAGACTAGGCGGTGGTGTAGGAGTTATTAAAATGACACATTGTGAGTCCCATATATGGTGAACATCTAGAAGACCCTCATATATACGCTCCTCTGTATTCTGGAGAGAGTGACTTTGGAGCTTTGTACAACTCAAAACATGACAACAAATTTTATTCTTTGCCGGTGCCTCAACATATGGAAATACAAATCCAATGAAAGTACTTCACTTGCAAGATGCCACCTTTGCACAATAATTTTCATCCATTTGAAGAATTATTTATTTTTGGTATTAATTTATCTTTTACTTTTTTTTGTACTTACCTTTCTCCTACCAAAAAGGAAAGAAAAAATTCTGAACAACAAAACTTTGTTTTTAAGGTATTGGTTACATATGATAGTACTGATAAACAGGAGAAAGGGGTGTATATGATCTGGGTGGTTATTTCTAGCTACCCCACCCATATGACTCCACTACTTAAAAGGATTTTTTAAGCAACAGAGACAGACACACAAAATGTATTAGATAGTCATCATTCTTGCACTTAAAGTACCAAAAGATTTGGAAATCTTTAAAAAAGGAAACATCTCATTTTGAATAGTAATTTAAAAGAAATACAAAATCAGGACTCAGTGCAGCTGTTTTCATCAGTGGAGGTTTGAGGTTTGTTTCCTACTGTCATGTGAACCTAATTGTTTGCTATTATATTTAAAGTCTTTTTTTCATAATATTCTTATGGAGTTTCTGCTAGATCTATAGCTCTGCTCAGTGCCTCTAAACAAAAATACAAACAGTATATGAGTCTCGTGCTGTCCTGAGAATCACGCAGAAGAATCAAGTCAAGTGTAACTCTCCAACTGAAGCAACTTTCCGTCCTGTCTTTATTGCTATCAAGGACCAGCAGGGAGAAATATCCTCTCCCCCTAATGCTCAGGCCTGGTGAAGCTGAGGCTTAACCTTTAAGAACAGCCTCCAAGGGAGTGAATTCTTCAATTCATGTAATAGTACATGTTAATGAGTATAAAACCAACTGAGGCATTTTCAAAGCATCTTGGTTCTTTTATACAAACTATGTATCATTATCTTCATTCTACAAGGCGGCCACTGCTAGCTACTACTTCTCTCAAATTGCACTTTCTGATGAAAAGTTTAACACTTTATGGAAGAAAGAAAATTAATGGTTAGTTTTTTTTGTTTTTCATTGTGTTCACAGATCATTTTTTCCCTCCACTGTATTTTGCAGGAAAATGTTTGAACAAGACTTTAGTCAAAATCCAAAGGAATAACCTTCACCTAGCCCCCAAAATGTTTGGCAACTTTTGTGTTTACATTTAAAGATCATTTGCACCTTTACAAGGGGAAAAAAAAGAAAAAAAAAGTATTTGGTAAACAAATGTTTACATGTATCATTTATGCTTTTTTCTAGCATGTATAACTTTTTAAAATAAAGGTAGTATTTACCATAAAAAGTCTTCTGGCTAATTCTCTTTATAGCACACTAAAGATGTAGCCCAAGGAGTCCTGGTGTACGCTGTGGGCTAACGCACCGGACTGCAAAGCCATTTGAACTGCAAAACCGGCAGTTCAAGCTCATCAGCTACTGCTCAGAAACCCTATACAGGGTTGCTATGGGTCAGAATCGACTCGATGGCACTTAACAACAAGAAAAGGATTTAGCCCGCTAGGTCAGCAGTTCAAACTCACCAGCCACTCCATGGAAACCCCTATATAGAGTTGCTATGAGTTGGAACCAACTCAGAGGCACTTAACAAGAAGGATGTCTAGAGTCCTCGTGTGGTGCTGTGGGTTAATGCGTTGGGCTGCAAGGTAAGTTTTAACTGCAAGGTCAGTGGTTCAAGCTCAGCAGCTGCTCTTTGGAAACCCTATACAGGGTAACTATGAATCAGAACTTACTCGACAGCACTTATAACAAGGATGTATAGTCAAAATACTATGATTTAAAGATACTAAAAATAATTATTGTGTGATCGTGCCATGAACCTAACATAGCTATGCTGATTTAATACTAGATTGATTGTTTTGAATTTTCAGACTGCACCGTTTTCCTTTTATATCTAACTTTATTTCATAATTATATAAAACACTTTATTTCATAATTATATAAAACACTTAGACAGGTCCTAATTTAAATATTTAAATCAGTCTAGATTCTACCAATGTACCCTGTATTCCATTCCTTCCTTCTCCCTATAAGGAACCACTTTTATACTCCTGCTTCCCCATTTCCTTACAAAAGAGCTATCTTCTTAAATACTCTGTCCACACCTGCTCTTTGCACTTTACAATGTATCCTGGATGGAGAGGTAGTACAATCTTTTGGCAAAGGATCATGGTAATTGTGGCACAACATGAAAAATGTCATCAATTGTCATTGAATTGTAAACATGGAAGTTGTGCTGGCTGTTTTAGTTTGTGTAGTTTCACAAGAAAAATAAAATCAATGTATCTTGGAGTTCACTTCATCACAGTACAAATATATAGTCGTTTCCTTAATCATTTTTACAATTTCATAGTAATTCCGTGTGCCATCAATAATTTATTCAACCAAGTGTCCCCTCTGATGGGCACTTGGGTTTTTAGTCTTACTATTACAAATACTTTTGTAATATTATACATGCTTCATTTTGTATTTTTGCCAGTGACTCTGGGATAGAAATCCTAAAAGTAGGTTTGGTAGTCAAAGGGTTTAGTTATGTGCCATCAAGTCAGTTCTGACTGTATAGAGTTTCTAAGGAGAAGCTGGTGAGCTTGAACCACTGACCTTATGATTCAAGCCAAAGGGTAAAACATTTACAGATGAAGATTAAAGAGCATAGCCTTTGGTATGGATTAATTCTCAATATAAAGAAAACAAAAATCCTCACCACTGGACCAATAAAAAACATTCTTAACAACGGAGAAAAGATTGACGTTGTCAAGGACTTCATTCTTCTCAGATCAACTGTCAACACTCATGGAAGCAGCCATCAAGAAATCAGACATACTGCATTAGGCAAATCTGCTGCACAAGACCTTTTTAAAGTGTTGAAGAGCAAAGATGTCAGCTTGAGGACTAAGGTGCGCCTGACCCAAGCCATGGTATTTTCAATAACCTCATATGGATGCGAAAGCTGGACAGTGAATAAGGAAGACCGTAGAAGAATTGATGCCTTTGAGTTATGACGTTGGAGGAGATTATTGAAAGTGCCATGGGCTGCCAAATGAACCAATAAGTCCGTTTTGGAAGAAGTGCAGCCAGAAAGCTCCTTGGAGGCCAAGATGGCCAAACTTCGTGTCTCATACTTGGGACATATTGTCAGGAGGGAGCAGCCGCTGGAGAAAGATCTCATGTTTGGTAAGGTGGAGGGTCAGAGAAAAAGAGGAAGACCCCAGTGAGATGGATTGGCCAAGTGGCAGCATCGATGGACTCAAGCGTGGCAACAATAGTGAGATTGGCCCAGGATTGGTCAGTGTTTCGTGCTGCTGTGCATGGGGTCGCTGTGGGTCGGTGCCGACTCAATGGCACCTAACAACAACAAGTTAAACACTAGGGACAAAAAGGTTAAAACTATTCTGCCTTTGAAGGGTCTCACTGGTGTCTATCAACACTATAGTTTTTATGATTCTATTTAATTGTTGATTTTAGTCATGGTGACCCCATGTAACAGCAGAACTGCCCCCATACGGTTTTCCAGCGTAGTGGTTACAAATCGGGCTGCGAACCCTAAGGTCAGCGGTTCGAAACTACCAGCCGCTCTGCAGGAGAAAGATGATGCTTTCTACTCCCGTAAAGATTTATACCCTCGGAAACCCTGTACAGGGTCGCTATGGGTCAGAACCGACTCGACAGCACTTAACAACAACAACAATTTATAGAAGTGTATCACCAGGTCTTTCTCCTGCAGAACTGCTGGATGGGTTCAAATAACCAACCTTTTGTTTAGAAGCTGAACATGTGACCATTGGGCCACCTGGGCTCATGTATGTATTACTGAGATAGTAACAAAAAGAACAGTTACCAAGACACTGATAAACACACGGCTTTATTTTTAAAATGAACATTTAATTCAACATTGCGGTAACAATTGAACTATTTAAAAACAGATGCAGTTAGAGGCTAAAACATATATTTAGTTTTTGATGGCCCATGCTCTATAGCAAAATGATGCTAGGAAAATGTCTTTAGAAAAGAGAAATTCTCTAAATGCAAGTCTAAAATGCCCAAAAGGGATTATAGGTTTTAAAGATCCAAATCAGAAATACCCAATATTAGAGATGTGTCATTTAATTCGTAAAGGGCTGACATAATAAATATTCTGTATTTTTTAAGAGAGAGGTGACCAACAAATATACAACTCATTATTTCCTAGAGGCTGGCATCCCAGAGCTAAACAGTAGACAGCCAGCACCTGGCTCATGCACCAGCACCATCTTTGTTCTTCGGGATCCTTCTTGGCTTTCATCTGAGCCACTCCAAAGGCACTGTGAGGAAAACAGATGGAAAGTAGAGGCCCATTTCTCCACATGGCAATTAGAAAAGAGGGTTCAATCTACGCCGAATTGTCCACACAAGGCCTCACTCAATTTGAAAAATGGCCAATTCTGTTAAATATGCCAACACTCCAATAAGGTATTTATGACATAGAATCTGAAAGGGGAAAAAAAGAATAGAATTAATTAAAATAGATTTTGAATGACCCATGTTATCTTTGTCTATTTGTTGAAATGTAACATTAAGCCCATTGTGATTGAACCGCAAAGCAATTCTTTTTTATTTAATCAAGACATATGATAAGTACTGGACTACAGTTCAAACCTACCAGCCACTCTTCAGAAACCTATATAGGTAATTATGAGCCAGAACCAACTTGATGGCACTTAACAACAACCAATTTCAATGGAGTCCTGATGTGGCAATGTAGGTTAAACACCACACTGCTAACCACAAAGTTGGTGGTTCAAATCCACCAGCCACTTCTCAGAACTGACTCGGCAGTAAACAACAACTACCACTACTATTAGCCAGTGGGGCTTAGAAAAAAAAATTAGACCACAGTTCTTACTTATCCTGGCTTCTATATGTGGGCTGACAGTATATCCAAGAGATAAAAGAAGGAAAGTGTATCTATGAACTCTTAAGTCTTATATGCAAAATTTCCAATATCTATCTTTTCCAGAAAGAATCCATGACTTCCTGATTTCCAAAGGGATTTATGATTCCAAGAAGTACCTTGTAGAAATTAAGTAGTTGGCAGAAACATAATTAACACATTAAATTCAAACTTTTTGAGAGACAGTACAGTATTGCAATTAAAAGTATAAGCTTTTGAGTTAGATGGCTGGTTTCAAATTCTGACTCCTCTTACTAGCTATGTAATCTTAAGGAAGCAACTGATTTGCTCTGTGCTTCAGGTCCCTCTTAGGTAAATAGGGTATATTCTCTAAAGTGCTGAGCACTGCCTGGCACAAGTTGTTAGTTATCCTCATGGCACACTATTTGAATCTAGTGGCCAGTTACTGTTTTATATCATCATTCATTACGAGAGTTTCAGATATTTACAACAGACCAAATGTTAAGTTTACATGTTAAGTCTACACACACCATATGTAAGCTTTTAAATACAGTTCACTAATAAAAGTATAGACATACAGAAACAAAGTTTTACAGGTATAAGAATTTCTTAAAACACTGAATTCTGAGGCACTAAAACCTTTTTGTTCCTTTACGATAACAGTAATATATAGTATACAATACAGTGTTTCAAGGCCTTCACTGTAAACCCTAGTTTACATACATTTGTGTACCCATATCATATGCAAAAGGAGCTCTGGTAGCATAGTGGTTACAGTTGAGCTGCCAACCTCAAGGTCAGCAGTTCGAAACTACCAGCAGTTCGGTAGGAGAATGATGAGGCGTTCTGTTCCCGTAAAGATTTACAGCCTTGGAAACCCTGTGCAGGGTCACTATGACTTGGAACCGATTCTACGGTACTTAACAACAACATATGCAAAATACTTTTTCAGATTTTCTATTTCTCAGAAGTCCTGGCGGCACAGTGGGTTAGGCATTGTCAGCAGTTCATACCCATCAGCTGTTCCACAGGAGAAAGATGTGGCTGGCTGCTCCTGTGAAGGAAGATTCAGTCTCAGAGACCCAATGGAGCACTTCTAGTCTGCTCTGTCCTTTAAGGCCACTGAGTCAGAATCAGTTCTATGGTAGAGGGTTTGGGTATTATATTTCTTACCTTTTCCATTTGTTAATACTAGTCTCTTCCCATCAAAATTATTTTCCAACCCACATCAGAGTAATGACCTCAGTTTGAAAAGTACCAGGAGAGTGGATTGAGGGTGAACTTTGAGGAACCTAAGAACAAGAGTCAAATCTTAGTGACTCCTCTTACTAGGCTACCTTGTTCATGTCACTTAAACCTCTCTTGGCTTCAAGTTTCTCATTGTAGAAATAAAATGTGTTCGGCAACAGATAATGGTGCTGGTTGCCGTAACATGATTGATGTAGCTCTACCACTGAATTGTGCATATGAAAAATGTTTAATTGACAAATGTGTGATCTATATTTTTCCCAAAAAAAATTAAATGTGGATTAAAAACTACCTGTACTTTTACACAAATAATATATTCCTTCTATGTTTGCCAACTGCTTTCTCCCCAACCCTTGCCAACTGCTCTCTCCCCAACCCTCAGACACTTCTGTAAATGTTAACACCAACTTTTTTTTTACATGTTGCTGTGAAAAAAATCAGCATAGTTTGTTTGCAAAAATACCTTCCATGGGGAGGGAATAGGTGACAAACAAATTAGAAAGTGCATGCTATTTGTGCAAAAATATGGTTAACTACTGGGTTGTAAAGATTAAAATACGGTTACAGTAAACCCCCAGCACAGTGACAAGACCAGTCACTGAGTTATTAAATGTATTTTAGGTGCCAACTCTCTATTTCTGATCCTTCTTATGATATGCATTTGTTGTTGTTACTGTTGTTGTGAAGTCCTGATTAGTCGGTTCTGACTCATAGTGACCCTGTAATAGGGTTTCTGAGGAGCAGCTGGCAGGTTTGAACCACCAACCTTGTGGTTAGGGGCCCAGTGCTGATCCTACAGTACTATACCAGGAGTCCATGATATGTACTGTACTAAATGCAGAGGATAATGTAATACTTCTTATTTTCTCTCCCAGTCAGGTTGCTCTTGTTAAGTGCCATTGAGTTGTTCTGACTCATAGCAACCCTGTATAGGGTTTCCAAGGAGCGGCTGGTGAGCTTGAAGCGCCATCATTGTGGTTCAAATGACCTTGCAGCCCAGCGCATTAACCCACAACGCCACACCAGGACTCCAGTCAGGTTAGGAAAACCTAAATTACAATTAGGATTTCTTAGTTCTGTGTTCCTAGCTATAATTGCCTTATCTAAAACAAAATCTTCTGTTACTCTGTTAATTATTTCAATATTTGCCAAAAACAATTTTTAAAGTACCAAAAAATTATTATACAGTAATTCCTATTATTACCAAAGTTTGTAGTACACAGCATGTAGTGTGTCCTCCCATTAGAAGTATACTAGAAGTCTCACCTATAAAGCATGAAAAAAGTCTATTGTCTTGAAGTGACATTCATATAAAGTTTTCTTCAATGTAGAAATATAATCATCATTTTGAAAACTATACAACAATAAGAAAAAAATACTTAACTAGATTTAATTGTTCAAACTAACCTTTATTTTTCCATCAGTATGTGCTGAAGCTACAGATGTTGAAACACGAACCAGTCTTGTGGCTGATAAATGAATTTTGAAATGTCTATGGAAATGTGAGTAAAGGCAGTCCATGAATAAGTCAACTTCCTCTTGTGTCACTTCCCCAGGGGTCTTGTGGACACTGTCCCACAAAGCTTTTGCATCCTCTGAATGTATGGTATAAGAAATGTCCAGACTTTGAGGGCTACAGGGTACAGACCAAAGAAACTCAGTAGTAGCCATGTAACAGTCCATTTTGCACGCAGTCCACATAGCAGCCATCCAGGAAAGGTTAAACGCATTGATAGATAAAGGACGAAAATAACAGTCAAAGGTGTTCTGAAACCAGTTTCCAATTATGGCTGTATTTGACTCTGCTCCATTTACAAGGAACAGGGGTAGACAAGTGAAATCTTTTGAGACAGTCTCAAGAAGACTGTCTCCAAATACACAGCAAAACCAACCAGTCCATAACACTTTCTCTTCCAACTTCCCAGCTGGCCGTTGAGATTCTGACAAAATCTATTAAGAAGAAACGTAAAAAGTACATTTACTCCTACGATAGGATGAATGGAAAGCTAATGTTCTCCCATGTAAATTACCACATAATTCACAATAAAACAGTTAAAAAAAAAAAAAGTACATTTATTCCTAAATTACATATCTTCAAAATCTGTACACTTAGAAAAAAGATCTATTATATTACATGGCAAAAACAAAACCACAGTGGCAGTAGTCTCCTTAATCATTACTGTTGTTGTTAAATGCTGTCAAAGTTGGTTCCGACCCATAGCGACCCAGTATAGAGTTTCTGAGGAGCAGCTGGGTGGGTTTGAACTGCCAAGCGTGTGGTTCACAGTCCAGTACTGACCCAAGTGCCACCCAGAATTCCGAATAATTATTAGTAGGGTTTATCTAATTAATCTTTATCTCAATACTCTTATAAAATACAAACATGGTATATGGCAAGAGGTTGGTGCAACCAAAATGCAAAATAAGGGATTGTCAATATAGCATAACCAGGTATAATATTTTTTTAAAAAAAGAATCTTAAAATCTCAACTTTAGAAGGGAATATAAAAGTTATCAAATCCAACTTCCTTAATTCCTTAAATTCTTCCTAAATTCATTTCTTCTGTCACCTTAAAATGTTCTTGCATAAAAAATGTTCTTGCATACATTAAACCCTATAGTTTTCAACCACCTTATGTGCCTAAAACAAACCTAGTCCTCCTTCTACAAGAAATGCCCTGTAAATATATGATGGTCCATATCACATATATTCAGGAGAAAGATGTTTGTGTCCATAAAGATTTTTTTCTCAGAAACCCGACTATAGGGTTGTTCTAAGTTGGAATCAACTCAATGGCAGTGAGTTTGATGTGGCACTGCAGGAAAATACACTGGACCACAAGGTCGGTTCTAACTCACCAGCCGCTCCTCTGAGGAGACAGCTTCTTCCCCAGTGGTCTTCTGAGTGCCTTCCAATCTGGGGGGCCCATCTTGAGCACTGTATCAAACAATGCTCCACTGCTGTTCACAAGGTTTGCAGTGGTTACCCATTCAGAAGTGGCTCACCTCTTTTTCTTCCTAGGCCTTTTTAAATACTACTTCTTGCCTGGAACTTGAGTATGATGTTTAGTCCTCCCAAAGCTATCTTAGACTTTGAGATCACTTTAAAGATGGAGGCCATGACAGAGAAGAAAAATAGAAGATGCCTAGAATATTTATGATTTCATGAAACATCATACCAGCCTGAGCAACTTAGCTCCAGATACCTTTCTATGCAAGATAAAATTCTGTCTTATTCAGTCCACTGTTTTTTAATGTTTTGTAAATTTTCTACAATAAAAAGTAGCTACAGTTGAGTAAATTGCAATTCCTAGTGACCTCATGTGTCACAGAGTTTTACATGGCTGGTTTTTCAGAAGTAGATAACCAGACCTTTCTTCCCAGGTACTTAAGAGTATACTTGAACCTCCAACCTTTTTACAATAAACCTGATTATATTACACTCAATTGTTTATAATCAGTCATATCTAGTTACTATAATGTGGTCAAATATAAAATAGGTTAAATCAAGCTCAGGAATTTAAAAACATTAAAAGAGTGTCACAATTTCCAAACTCAGAACATGCATACTCCTTCCCCCTATGAAGCTAGGTAGCAGTACTGCTTATATACAGCACCTGGACAAGAAATGCTTCCGAGTCCCTTCGTGTTCCTTTCACTCCTAGGAGGGTAGAGAAAATCACTTTGACATTGATGTCTTCTCCCACTTCCACAGCAAGTCCTTTATGCTTCTCAGCAGTAAGAAACGCACTTAGGAGTCTAGAGTACTCTTTGAGATTAGCATAGGAGAATTTGTATAAGGGAGTTAAACTATACAAAGTCCACTGCTTATGTAGAAGGAGCGCAATCTTTTGAGGGTCAACATCTTCCTAAAAACCAAGACAAAAGAAGTTTAAGAATTAGTAAAATGAATAAATAAGAATTAATTACAGCATTGTAAACTTTACAGTGACTCTATTACTGGGCACATGATCTTTGCACTCCAATCCCATAAGATTGGTTAAGGATACTTGAACAACCCTCTGCATTTGCTTTGTCTTCCATTTGAAATGCTCTCCCCTGAGCTATTCATATGGCACATGGCATGTTCCTCCTCTTCATTCAGGTCTTTGCCCAAATATTACCCAAGAGGGTACACTATCTAAGGCAACACCAACACCCACTCCAGCCTTGTCACTATTATTTTCTTAACCTGCTTTGTTTTTCTTTAAAATACTGACATCTACTTGCTATTATATACTTGTCCAATTTTTCTACCTGAAATTAGTTATCTGTTCTTATTTCCCTAGTAGAGTATGAGCTTAAGAAGAGCAGGGATCTTGAGTCTTTTGTCCACCTAGAGCTGTGTCCTCTAGAACAGGTGTTCAATAAGTATTTACTGGATGAGCATTAACATTTCCCTTTTAACAACTTGAAACAGTCAATTTCAAAAGTTAACTATTCTCAGAGTATCAAATTTGATTAGATTTAATTGTGTCATTGTTTGATGGCAAATTCACTCGTAATATAATGGAAGAATGCAGAAAATTCAATAGATTAAATTATCCAATACTTTGTATTTTTTTGCAATGCTTTATTAGAACAAAGCACTTTCTTGTGTATTGACCAGCCCTGTGGCATTGTTGAGGGTCTTTACATAAGCGCCAATTTCTCCTGAACTGAATTTTCCTATAGACAGTATTTCCTGACAGTCTCATGGCTCAAGTCTCTTTTGAAACTGTCACTAAAAAATAAAAATGTTTGTGGCTAAAGCATTCATTGAAAGTTATAAATATCCTTCTTATCACCATTAAAATGTAGAGCAAAATTATCTTTACCAAAGATATATGGAAGTACTGAATTAGACATTCCAATCTTTCATTTATGTAAAACTTCTGTTTTCTGGTTACTCATTCCATAGTCAGTTTTTCTTTAAGATTTCAGAAAAATGTTCTCATATCCCAAGAGATACTAAGCACATAATGTTGCTAAGTGAGCGAGAGGCTACAATAAAGGTGTGGGTGATTAGTTACTAGCTAAGTGACTCAAAGTCATAAACAAATTCTTTTCATTAAAATTACAAATTACCAATATTATGGTGGTGGTGTGCTATGCAGTCACTTCACACTCATAGCAACCCTACATAGGGCTTTCTGAGGCTGTAGATCTTTACAGGAGCAGAAAGTCTCATCTTTCTCCCATGGAACAGCTGGTAGTTTTGAACCAATATTTTATGCCTCTAAAAATAACTCAATATTATTTGAATGATCAAAACAACTAATTTTCCATCAGCCCAAACATAGGACACGTTAAGTACCAAAATAACGTAGTAATACCTTAAAAACCTTGAAAAGCAAGAATTCTTAAGTCCACACCAATAATAAATACATAAATAAATGAATGGAAGAGTGATTACAGAAAGGAAAAAGGCTTATAATGGAATAAAGGCTTAGCAAGAGGAGAGTGTTGTAGTTGGAAAATCATTTTGCAATCATCATAATAAAGATTGGACCAGGCAAAAATTATCAATGAATACTAAATGGAAGGGGAAAATTGATGAGGAGCAGGATATTTACATTACCATAAGTGTTTCCCACAGACTATTAGTTACAAAGAAAATGGTAGAGATGACCAGAATTATTCAGTAAGGAGTAGAGAAAGTAGGCAACACTTTGACAGGATGATCATGACAGTCTACTAGTCCCTTGGACTAATTGCTTCCATACTACTTAATATGTGCTATTAGGAGTCCTGGTGTGGAGCTGTGGGCTAATGCGCTGTACTGCAAAGTCGTTAGAACCACAAGGTCGGTGGTTCAAGCTCACCAGTCACTTCTTGGAAACCCTATACAAGGTTGCTATGGGTCAGAACTGACTCGATGGCACTTAACAACAACAACTAGGTATAAAACTAGCCCTAGAAGCATAATGGATTACAAGTTGGGTTGCTAACTACAAGGTCAGCAATTGGAATCTACCAGCCACTCCCCTGGAGAAAGATGAGGCTTACTGCACCCAGAGTCCTAGTGTGGTGCTGCAGATCAGCACTGGACTGCTAACCACAAGGTTGGTGGTTCAAACCCACCAGCCACTCCTTGGAAACCATATACAGGGTCACTATGAGTTAAAACTGACTCAACGACACATAACAACAACAAAAGACTTACAGCCTCAAAAACCCTATAAAGGGTCACTGTGAATTGGAACCAACTCCACAGTACATAATCACCACCACCACCACTAGGTGTAAATCCCAAAGGACAAAGCATTTGTGCAGTGTAACAGCCAAGAATACCTAACGTCAAACAAATCATGAAGAAACATCAAACACAAAATGAGGAATATTCTATTTAAAAAGAGAAAAGGGAAAACTATTCTTCAAAAATGTCAATAGCATAAATAAATAAATAAATAAAACCGCTATGAAGATACTCTAGAGAAATTCCAGATATACCAAAGGTGGTGCTGAAAATATGAAATAATTGGTTTTTTGAAAACTGTTTTTCATTTATTTTATTACCTGAAGGATCAAAAAAGATCTAAAAATAGTAACCAAAAGTGCTTTGTGCATGGACCTTCTCAACTGTTGGGTTAACATGGAAAGAGTTATAATGCATACCTGCAATTGTGAGCACTGAAGAATTTTCTTTCGATGTGGAGTTGAGACAAATGTCGTCTGCTTCCTGACTGATTCTAATCGTTTCTGCAGAGGAGTAGCACCTATCGAGTATTCCTTAAGCTTCGAAGATG
Source organism: Chrysochloris asiatica (assembly GCF_000296735.1). Classification (NCBI taxonomy): domain Eukaryota; kingdom Metazoa; phylum Chordata; class Mammalia; order Afrosoricida; family Chrysochloridae; genus Chrysochloris; species Chrysochloris asiatica. The sequence goes on from NW_006408618.1 coordinate 3,364,562, forward strand.
CACTTTTACTAGGAGTCAATTCTGAGTCATCATAAGTATCCATGGTCTACATAAAGAGAAATAAAACCAGAACTCTGTCGGGGACCCGCCTCGACATTGGGGTTCAGTTCACGAGGAGGGGATACCTGACGGCGATTGCAATATATCAAGAATACACAGAAAGAGACAAAGAGAGAGACAATGAGGCACCCCAAAGCCAGGGTGGATACATCACTGGTGGGCAGGCCTGGGACTACAGGCATCGTGGCCTCTGCAGGCACCAACTCACTGCCCTGCAATCTTTACTCCATGCCTCTCAACTAGTAATGCACTGCCATCTTTACTCCATGCCTGCCAACCAGTCATGCACACCTGGGGAGGCCCGGGCCTCTGCTTTATTTAGGGGAGGAGCTTCACACCAAGCTGGGAGGGACTTAGGCAAGGTACAGCTAACATCAGTACTTTTCCAGACATTCAGGTAACTTCACATCGTACTTCGCTGGTTCGAATCCCAGGCCAGCAACTTGGTTTCTCAGGCTCAATTAACATATCTATAGCCCCTGAGCATAGTTGAGGGAAGGTGAGAGATAAAGACAAAAGCTTGGGCGGAGTCCTGCTACTTTGGCTTCCTGAGCCAGGTCTGCAGGAGGACTCGAGACGCCTGCCTGAGTGAATGGGCTGCACCTGGAAAAGGATTAGGGAGGATGGGTTCTTTGTCTATAGAACAAACAACCAAGAAGTAACTAAGATATTTTTAGTTAATCCTTTGGAGAAAGGCTTAACCTTGCAACCTTTAGTCTAGGCTTTAGGAAAATATCACATTTATCTGTGGATTGTCAAAGGCTCCATTTATTAATTTAATATCAAAACTACCAGCTGCTCCGCGGGAGAAAGATGAGGCTTTCTACTCCCGTAAAGATTTACACCCTCGGAAACCCTGTACAGGGTCGCTATGACTCGATGGCACTTAACAACAACAACAACAATATACCTGAATATTAATTTGCTATTAACTGCCAGTGGCCTCATTTGTTACACTCGGCCCTAGAGGGCCTCGAACCTCTGACTAGTCTTACACGGTCTGCAACAGAACTCTAAACACTAAAGAGTTATTTCATGCTCAGTTTCACTGATTCCTCTCCTCGCTATAGAGGAATAATTCTTTTTCTCCCCTGCTCCCTGCCACCCAGTTTGAACTGTCAACCAAGTTTTGTGTTTCTCATTTGCTGCAGTCATTTTCAGGAGTATCTTATAGTCAAAATTACACTAGATTCCTTCCCTTCCTTCTTCTTTCAGAAGTAGATCTTGCTAGCTGATGCTGAATTGACACCTAGCTCATGGTGACCTCATACACAATCATAACAAAAAGCTGCCCAAACCTAGCTGATCCATTTTCAAACTTTTCTGTCAATTTGCTACTCATTTAACTTAAACTCACAGAGGTAGTCCCTCACCTCTAAGCACATTCTTTTGAATTTTTCCTCAGTCTCTCACCCATTCCCAAATATAGTTCCCTTTAAATCCTTGCCAATAGGCCATTTCTTACTACTGCAACAGGAGATCTCTGTATCTAAGGGTAATTGGGTCATCTAAACTCATCTGCTGGGTATGTAAGGCCTGCCATACACCAGATTTTGTGTATAGGATAAGCACTCAACTGGAAGGTCAGTTTCAATTGAAAGTTTGGTGGTTCAAACTCACCAGCCGCTCCTCGGAAACCCTATACAGGGTTACTATGAGTCAGAACCAACTCAACAAGCACTTAACAACAACAACAGTTGACAGATGGGAAGACAGAGAAGTAATTCAAAATTCAAACCCACTGCCGGTGAGTAGATTTTGACCCCTCACAACACATTAAGGGCAAGGAACTCTGGTAGCATAGTGGTTACGAATCGGGCTGTGAACTGCAACGTCAGCAGTTCAAAACTACCAGCTGCTCCACAGGAGAAAAAGATAAAGCTTTCTACTCCCGTAAAGATTTACAACCTCAGAAACCCTGTTCAGGGTCACTATGGGTCGGAACCGACTCGACGGCACTTAACAACAACAACACTGTAAGGGCAGGGCTAACTCCATAGGGCTCCCAAGTCTGTAATCTTTACAGAAGACTACCGCATTATCCTCCTAGAGCAGTCTGAATCACCAACCTGACCTTTCAGGCAGCAGCTGAGTGCTTTAACCACTATGCTACCAGAGTTCCTTAACTTTTCAGTCATACAATTCATAGGAAGAGTGTGTATTTGAACTTAGTCTGATTCCATTTGTCACATGGACTTTTAATAGGGATCAACTTCAAGGCAAAGAAAAAGGTAAGCCTGCAAGAATGGCAGAAAGGTTCTGTGCGGGCTCTTGGGTCTAAAGGACAAGCACCACTCCTGGCTTTATTTGTGTGATGGTTAGGAGATCCCCTTTTCCGCTTCTGGTGCCGGTGGTGATATGCCACCGCGGAGTCAGTTCTGATTCATAGTGACACTGCGTAGGGTTTCCAAGGCTGTAAGTCTTTACAGGAGCAGAAAGCATCATCTTTCTTCCCAGAAAGATGAAACCTCAGAAACCCTGTACAGGGTCCTATGAGTTGGAAACAACTCCATGGCACACAACTACCACCACCAATATACCATGGTGGAGTCCTAGTGTGGTGCCATAGGATAAGCACTGCACTGCTAACCCCAGGGTTGGGGTTCAAACCCACAGCCTCTCCTCAGAAACCCTATGCTGGGTAGCTATGAGTCAGAATTGATCAAAAGCACTTAACGACAAATACAATGGTATTTTCAATCACTTCATATGCATGTGAAAGTTAGACAATGAATAAGTAAGACTATAGAAGAATCGATGCATTTGTATTATGGTGTGCTGTTGTTGTTGGTAAGTGACTTAAAGTTAATTCTAATCCACAGCGACCCTGCATAGGGTTTCTGGGGAGCAGGTGGTAAGCTTGAAATACCAACCCTGCAGTCAAGTTGACTTTGCAGTTCAGCGACAGACTTCCAGAAGAACAAACCAACCTGAGTTGGAAGAAGTACAGCCTGAATGCTCCTTAGAAGCCAGGATGATGAGACTTCTCTCATACTATGGACATGGTATCAGAAGGGACTAGTCCTTGGAAAAATGGAGGACCAGCAAAAAAAGAAGGACTCCCAACAAGACGGACCGGCACAGTGGCAGTAGCAATGGGTCCAAATGTAACAACTGTGAGGATGGCACAGGACTGGGCAGCGTTTTGTTTTGTTATACATAGGGTCACTATGAATCAGAACTGACTCAACGGCACCTAACAAAAACATACCTCTCACTCCTGATTCAAGACTGTAATTTTGCCCAACCTAATAATCAAGTCCTGGTGTGGGTTAATGCGCTGGACTGCGAAATTGCTTTGAACTGCAATGTCGGTGGTTCAAGCTCACCAGTTGCTCCTCGGAAACCCTGTACAGGGTCACTATGGTTTGGAACTGACTCGATGACACTTAGCAACAACAACAACAACAATAATCAAGAGTCCTGGTATGGCACTGTGGGTTAACACACCAGACTGCAAAGTCATCTGAACTGCGTAGTCGGAAGTTCAAGCTCATCAGCTGCTCCTTGGAAATTCTATACAGGGTTGCTGTGGGTCAGAACCAACTCAATGGCACTTAACAACAACAATAATCAAGTTATAGTTCTTCTCTGAATATATTATCCCTTTTTTTTTCAATCATAAAGAAATTCTTATTTGCTTTCTATAGCCAATTCATTTACCAACATTCTGGATTCTGGTCATTCTTCCCAGCTCTCTTAAATGTCATCTTATCTCCTATGTTTATTTCAACTCTCTATCATTTCTAATCTCTACTCAGTAGCACTGTTTTCTTCCACTCCCAAGCATATTCTAGTACTCCTTCAACTAAAATTTTTTTTTTCCTTAAATAAAATTCATCCTGATGGCTCTTTGCATACAGTTCATTAAGATAAAATCCCCAGGCCCAGGAGCTGAGGATGCTAGCTTCTAACATGTAACATTCTAAAAGGTTAGCCTTGAAGAACTGGATTCACCTGAGTTGTCATGGCCTCCCCTATGCTAAAGATAAAACTTCAAGCTGCAGTGGAAATTTTTGTATATATAAAATAGAAATTTTGGAGCTAATTGAACAAGCCCCTTCCTTGTTCCTCTCACAAATCAAAATACTTTTGTGCTTGGAAATGGAATATGTAGACATGACTGTTAACTTTAAAAAACAACTGTAAATTGTAAAAATGTAAAAACACTGTACTCTAAGCTCTCTATAAGAATCCAAGGTTAGCAGACAACGACTCTGCCTGATTCCTCATTGGTGTCACCCCAAATAAACTCTCTTCTACCCTACCTAGGAGTGTGTGTGCTATTGGCGTTTTGCCCTCGGTTATGAACCTAATTTTCCAGTGACAATCTCATTCCTACTGAGACCAATCTCCTGGAAATGTGGTGAACAACTATAGCTTCCACTAACTAATAAGTATTTGACTGAAAACCTTTAACAATCTCTTTTTTGTATACATCTCTATCTCTGTTAAGAAACTCTTGGTGACTTAGGGGGAAGGGTTAATAGGGATGTTGTGCGGCAGAAGGCCCACCCTCTAGAACTGCTACCGGTGCTCCATCAGGACATCCAGATGTCCCCACCAGTGCACGAGAGGTCACCCACATGCTACGGACAAGCCCTGTTTCAGGAGCCACCACCTACAACCAAAAGAACGGCAAGGACAACTACACATACAGCACACACCAGGCTACAAGAACAGCCCTGCTGCCCGCCCACGGTTGCTAGACGCCTTCTACACAAGACTCCAGGGTCTACAGCATCCCTAGTCAAGATGTAACCTGGTACTCTTCCCATCCCCATCTCATTGCATTGTGGCGGTCGGAAGCTGTCTGTTTGCAGAGTTGGGATTATTAAAAACGCCTCAACTTTCCCGGCCATCATCTTGTTTCTGTTTGAGTTCATGAAGCTCGAGGAAGCAAAGACACCCCAATAGGGAGCAAACTTTTCTTAAAGTGAACAACACATCAGGCTTTTCCTACAGTGTCACGGCTTTATCTGATTAAGCATCTAGAGTATTTCACAAAGTGTGGTAGGAGTGGTACTGAATCCAGGGTGAAGGCAACTTAATACAGCACTGCTTTTATTCCCTCACCCAGCAGTCTTCAATTTGAGAAAGGTGAGAAATACCATTTTGATCAATGAAATTTATACCATTTTCAAAAGAAGAAACTGTATTTTTAAAGATACTAACCTTTTTGCTAAACAAAATTAAAATTCAAAAAACACCTAAACAAAACCTATCAACCACAGCCAAATACTTGATTCAAGCTTGTTCATTCTTATTCTTCTAAACTTTCTGCTTCATTGTTTTTCTGACATTCACTTGGGGATTGTTGTTGTTAGGTGCCATCAAGTCGATATCGACTCATACCAACCCTATGCACAACAGCACAAAACACTGCCGGGTCCTGGGCCAACCTCACAATTGTACTCCATGCATGTCATCATGGTCTACTCTCCTCTGAGGAGGCAGCTTTTCCCCAGTCACCTTTTGAGTGCCTTCCAACCTGAGGGGCTCATTTTCCAGCACTATATCGGACAGTGTTTCTCTGCTGTTCATAAGGTTTTCAGTGACAATATTTGGAACTAGTTTGTCACTCCTTCTTCCTAGTCTGTCTTTGTCTGGAAGCTCATCTGAAACCTGTCCACCATGGGTGACCCTGCTGGTATTTAAAATACCCATGGCATAGCCCTCAGAATCACAAGCCACCACAGTACAAAAAAACTTGGAGGTAGGGGAGATGTTTCTCCTCAGTTTTTTTCTGATTAATTTGCTGAATCCTTGTCTTTCTACAATTCCAATAGTGGGGTGCCCACCCCAGATACCAAAATCACACATTCTACATATTTAAAGGCGCTTTGGTAGCTTAGTGGTTACAAATCGGGCTGTGAACCGCAAGGTCAGCAGTTCGAAACTACCAGCTGTTCTGCGGGAGAAAGATGAGGCTTTCTGCTCCCGTAAAGATTTACAGCCTCGGAAACCCTGTACAGGGTCGCTATGAGTCGGAACCGACTCCACGGCACATAACAACAACAACAACATATTTTTAAAAGCACTCATTCTACACATGATTTCTACATCTTGTATCTTAAAATCTTCGCACCTGCATGCGTCAAAACTGACTCTAAGGCACTTGAAAGCACAACAACATCACTTCACTTTATCTGACCAAATCTTATCCACTCTGCAGGTTCCATCTCTTCAGGAGAAACTCTCAAGTCTCCAGGGATCTAGGTCTCCCACCTATCCCTCTTGCATTTGTAGTTCACAACACACAAATGAAACTTAGCTATTTTTCTTGCGACAGGTTCTAGAAAGAAGGGACCCTGACTTAAATTCCTTTTCTGCATTGCAACCAATTACTAAATTCTATCGCCCCGATGCCAATGTTTAGCCAAGTGCTAAGCATGTAGCAAATGAGTAACACGTCTAAACACACACAAGCATCGTAAATAGAATGACCACGCACTAGGGCAAAATGTCAAGTTTACACCTAGCCGTGGACCAATACAAAGGACCTTACCAATATAATGCAGTGATGACTCTGTCTCGCATTCCGGCTTCACAAATCATTCTTCCGTCTGGATCCAAAAATCCGTCGAGGCTAAAATTCCTTGAAGTAAAAAAGCCGCCAAACTGATAACTAAGAAAAAACTCGGAGAAAAGCCGGCATTCCAAGTGCCATCTCGCATCAAAACAAATGGACTCACGAGACATAGACACACTCAGTTAAGGAGACCTCTGCTCCCTCGAAGAGAGGCCAGCCGACTTCTCCCGGGAACGGTACTTCCGCCACCCAGTTTCTGCGACCCTCACTCTTGGGGAAGCGACCCTTACTCCTACTTCCCGATGAGGGGAGAAGGCAAAGGGCAGTGTGTCCCAACTCGTCCCTCTCCTCCTGGACTTTTTTGGGACTAAGGCCAGCCTTCAGATCCCGCCGTTCAGAACCGGGAATGCAATCCTCAACCGCCACTTCCACCTCCGTTTAAAATCGCATCCCGACTCGCTCTGCGGTCAAACGTAGCACGCTTCCTCAGTCTATTTCAAGTCATATGAAGCAAATAATGTCACCATCTTAATTAAGGGCAAGGCCAAGTAGCCTAAGTAAACGTTATCGTCCACATCTCTGTTTCCCTCCAGCCCTTGTTTCCTCGATGTGATGTTCTCACCCATGATTTCCGCCCGTAGTAAGCATGGCAGCAACACCCCCGACCTGATTGGTTGACAGCGTAATCCTAGGCACTAGCTAGGCGGAGTGAGAGGCGCTTAGTTCCTCTAGGGTAGTGGTGTTCGACACTGGGACTTAACGTTTTGGTTTGCTCGCCTACCTCTTACAGAACACCCGCGGTCTGCTGCCAAATCTGGGAGATTTGAACGCAAGGCCAGATTCCTCGCTGTTTTCCGGTTCTATCTCGAAACTCTTGTGGAAGGAAGTGAAGGACATGCGCCTGGTGACCGACTTCCCCTCCTCCTCTGCACTGTCGCGGGCATCCGCCTTGCGCTGCACGGTGCAATCATTCTGCCTCCCTTCTGGCAGCAGCCTGGTTTGTTACTAGTTGAAATTGATGCACTGAGACGGGGGGGCGGGGGGAAAGGTCTTTGTCTTACCCACTTCCCGAAGGATACCAAAGACCTTACAGACTTATTTTCTAGTATCTAGAGACATGTGCTTGAATATTGAGCAAAGGAGGGCTGAAATACTGAGACGCTGAGTGGCAACTTTTAGAATCTTAAGGGAATTCTGTGTATTACCAAAACTGACTTTTGACCAACAACAGCAGCGTGGGATTCGTGAACGTCTCTTGACACTGTGTCTCTCCAAAATGTTCCGCTGTGGGCTAAGTCGACTGTACAAGGGTTTATCTAGACCCACTGGACACATCGTCCAGCCCATCTGGTGTTCTTTCCCCAGAAGTCTGGTGCTGAGTCCACAGAGGAGAATTCCAGGTGAAAATACTGAAGATCTCTGAACAACACTTCCAGAGTGCTCCTTTTCAATCACCCATCACCCGGAGTCTTATCCTTGTGTGTAGTAACAGATCATTCACTTGCCTAATTCTTTATGATGCAGTTTTTTCCCTTGAAAAGGCCCCAAGAAGATAAACCGTATTGATGGGATACTCTGTTTTTATGTTGATGCTACTAGTACTGTTGTTGTGTGCCATCAAGTGGATCACCACTCATAATGACCCTGTAAGATATACTAGAACTACCCCATAGGGTTTCCAAAAACTGTAACCCTTACAAGAACAAATTACCAACAGAGCTGTTGTAGGTGGTTACTTTCGGTTTGCAGATAGGTGCTTACTCATTGTGCCACCCAGTCTCCTTAATTCTAATGCTGTTAAATGCTGTTGAGTCAGTTCCACTCAGTGACCCTGTATAGTATTTCGGAGAAGTGGCTGGTGAGTTTGAACCACCACTGTACAGTTAGCAGTCCAGCACTTGTGCTGCAGCACCACACCAGGACTCCTGATGTTAATTGTGGAGGTGGTGTGCTGTGGAGCCCTTCCCACTAATAGCGACCTCCTATAGACTCTGAGTCTATAAATCTTTAAAAAAGCAGAAAGCTTCATCTTTCAGAGCACCTGGTGGACTCCCAATTACTGACCTTGCAGGTAGCAGCCCAATGTGTAACCCACTATGCTATCAAGGCTCCTGATGCTACTCATAAGAAGCCTAAGTAATTCTTTCACACTTGAGAATACTTATAATACAATACTTTTTTACTGGGTGTTTGACATTGTTGTTGTTGTTAAGTGCCGTGGAGTCAGTTCCCACTCATAGAGAGCCTGTATACGGTTTCGGAGTGGCTGTTAATTTTGAACCATTGACCTTACAATTCTAACTGCCCTTGTGGTCCAGTGCTTATCCTACAGTGCCACACCAGGATTCCTTGTTTGACACTAGACTCATACTGTAGGTACATATTTTCTACACCATCAAAATTCTGCAGTAATTCCTAAAATCACATTTCATTTGGAGTAGGAATGTGCAATCTTAAAGAATTGAGCTTTTAGGATCTTAGGTCAATGCAAATGCCAGAAGAATCCCCCAAAATTTAAAATTTCTAACAGCAAAAATTTACATAAAGAAAATAATTCACTTGGCTTTTGAGACATTTGTAAGTAAATTTAATAATAGACAAATCAAATAATCTGTAAATTTCATCCACTGGTGTGAAATAACTAAAATGTTGTGATCTGAGTCTTTATGTTTAAGCAATTTACAGTTGAGTTTTTTCTTTTTCTTTTTTCCTTAGATTTCAACAGCTTTGTTGGACGGACCAACACATGTGGAGAGCTGCGTACTTCTCACTTAGGCCAAGAAGTTACCCTTTGTGGGTGGATTCAGTACCGACGGTAAATTAAGGCAGATTAAGATTGCATGTTGGCTGTTCTTCCAAAGTAATTTCAAATCTTTATCAATTTTAAATGAGTCCAAAGAATAACAGCCTTGAAATTCCTTTATAATTCTGAGAATTCATTGAATTTTCAGTTTGTTTTGTATTGAAAGACCAAAACAATGTCACTCTTTTGGTAAGCGTCAGTAACATCTGTTGAAAGGTATAAAAATGGACTTTTAGGAGTCACTGGACCTGGGGGCTCAGAACCATAGTCTCAGGGTGCGCGATGGTTAATAGGCATAACACAGTCTGCAAAGACATTGTTATATCCTTCTTAGGTGAGGAACAACCGGGGTCTTAAAAGTTTGCAAACACTGTGTGTTTGTGTTGATGACTGCGGGGCAGGCTTGCAGGGTATACCCTTTGGTTGGTTGACGATGCATGGAGGGAATTATAACCATGACAGTGAAATGATATACAACAGGATGAATGTAAAGCTAATGTTCTCCCATGTAAACTATGTAAATAAAACATTAGAAAATAAAATATAAAGTTTATAAACAGGAACTATTGGTCAGGAGGAGAGATGAGTGATTAAAATTGATGACACTTGTAAATAATTAATCCAGTGGACTAATTGACCCTGAGTCTTCATGACCATGAGATGAAAAGAACTAGTTGGTGTCTGACTTCCACAAACAACTGCTCTTAAAAGGATCACATTAGAAGGTACTCGATATAGTGGGAGGAAATGTAAACCAAAACGAAATATGATCAAATAGACCAGGCTTGTTGGTCATATAGAGCCCGGTCGAACCCCGAGACTATGGCCCTTGGTCACCCGTTAGGTCTGGAACTGAACTCACTCACCCCTGTGGCTCAGTTTTCCACCAAACAATAGGTAGATATGAGGTGTCCACACCATAGAATGGTTAACCATTAGAGATCAAAAGGTCAGCATTTACCTCAGGAAAGTTCAAAAGGGTTGGAAAAGGAGGAAAAGAAACATAGGGAGGAAGTGGGATAAATGCGTTACATTGAAGGGGTTACACTCATTGAGGAAACTAATGATCTGCTTTGTAAACCACAATTCATAATTAAAAGTTGGGGTGGGGAGAGGTCCTTTATGCACCAATAGCCTGGTTTACTAAAGCTGTATACCTCCTGGAACCAGTACTTGGGAATTAACCATCATGCTGTGAACCAGCTGCTAAACTAATAACAGATTTCATTTGTTATAATTTTAGGTAAGGAAAAAGCCTAAAAATACGAAAAGTCGTAATTCCTTAAGAACAGAGCCCATTTCTTTTTATTAATTTCTATATTCCAGAACATATCTGAATGGTACATTAATTCATATTGAAGATATATCTACAATATATAGGTTATGTGGCCTTCATAAAGAATATGTTCCAAATAGGTGGATATTTGACCAATAAATTTGGTGACCCTATCTATATCCTGAACCTAGAATCTGAAGATGCTTTCTATACCTCTTCTTGGTGCTAAGGGCAATATGAGAAATGTAGACTGGATGCTGAAATGTTGGGATATCTGGGGCCATTTTTTTTGTTGTTTTAAGTTTTTACTGTTAACTAAGTGGTAGTTTATAGAGGAGAACATCAGCTTTACACCATCATTTCATTGCAATGATTACAACATCCTCTGTGCATCATAATACAACAGTATTTGCTTCCATTCCCTTTGTTGTTGGTTTTTTTGAGGGGTGATGTAGATGTACACAAAGACACTCAGGAATATATAATCATTTAAACAACCAAAGGGCACAATCTGCAAGCCTGCCTCCTGGCTGCTAGCACCCAGTCTCCCTCTTTCCATGAGTCCAGAGTCCTCAGTTGCTCCCTCTCTCCATATCCCCATCTCTGCCTCCATCTCTGGTGTCTCTGCTTCTCTGGATAGGATCCCACCTTCTGCTTGTGCTCTTCTCCCTTGATGGTCCTAAGGTCCTCTGTTTCTGGACTGTAAGATTAACTACTCCCCTGTTTTTTTATACAACTTATACCTTTATAGTTGTGACAGATGCAATTAGTCATGATAACAGTTACTCACTATTGAATCATAAGAATCTTATCCTGATCTCTTTTCACCAGACCCATCTAGACAAGATGAAAACTATTCAGTGGGGAATCTATCTTCCAATTCTGGGGCCTTTTAATGATTTATACAGATATTAAGTTAGTAGTTGGAACTCTTCAAGAAATTTAGATTTTATCTTTTTTCAGTAAGAAAAAAGATCTTACATTGCTATGTATCAAACATGACCAATCAGATATTTCTAAAGTAATATTCCTAAAATATTGTCTTTGTATTCTTTGATGTGAAATCTTTCCAAATTTAATAAAATTTTCGTGTAAAGACCTAAACCAATGAAAATTGGAAATGAAAACTATATGCCTTTTTATTAATAAGTCATATGGATGACACAGGTGGTGGTGGTGATGTGCCATGGAGTCAGAACTGACTCATAGCGACCCTGTACAGGATTTCCAAGGCTGTAAATCTTTACAGGAGCAGAATGCCTCATCTTTCTCCCGCGGAACAGCTGGTAGTTTCGAACTGCTGACCTTGCGGTTCGCAGCCCGATTCGTAACCACTACGCTACCAGAGCTCCTTATGGATGACATTATTAAGCCATGTTCCAACAAACAAACCAAACCTACTGCCATCAATTCAATTCTGTCTCTTAGTAACCCAACAGGACAGGGTTGTTGTTGTTAAGTACCGTCGAGTCAGTTTCAACTCATAGTGACCCTCTATAGTGTTTCTGAGGAGTAGCTGGTGAGCTTGCGGTTCAAACCGACTTTGCAATCCAGCACATTAACCTGCAGCATCATACCAGAATGACAACAGGTCAAAGTTGTTGTTGTTGTTGTTGTTAAGTGCCGTCAAGTTGGTTCCAATCCATAGCAACCGTGAACAGGGTTTCCGAGGCTGTAAATCTTTACGGGAGCAGAAAGATGAGGCTTTCTCCCGCAGAGCAGCTGATAGTTTCGAACTGCTGATCTTGCAGTTTGCAGCCCGATTCATAACAACTACGCTGCCAGAGCTCCTAAAAGGGCAAAGTAGAACTGTCTGATAGGGTTTCCTAGGCTGAAATCTTTAAGGGAGCAGACTGCTACATCTTTCTCTTGCAGAGCAGATGGTGAGTTCAAACCCCTGACCTTTCAGTTAGCAGCCCAACCCTTAACTTACCAAATAAATAAAACTAAAACTAAACCCATTGCTATCAATTCCAACTTATAACAACCCTATTTAAGGTTTCCAAGGCTATAAATCTTTACAGAAACAGAAAGCCTCATCTCTTTCTCCTAAGGAGCAGCTAGTAGGTTTGAATTGCCAACCTTGTGGTTAGCAGTCCAGTTTGAAATGAAAATACAATTTTTTTTTCATTGTTAAAGCTACATAAATAACAAGTAGAATGTAGCTAGTAAAAAGTATATATTTACAAACAAAGAAACATGAAATATTACATGGATTTTTAATTTATTTTGCCTATTTAACTTCAGGCTTAAAGATTTTATCCTAAAATGTTCATTTTCTTCATTAACTAGGCAAAACATATTCCTGGTCCTGAGAGATTTCCAAGGGCTTGTTCAAGTTGTCATTCCCCAGGATGAGGTAATAAAAGGCTTTATGCTATTATCTGAAAATTTCCTTGCTGCTATGGCTAGAATAAGCTAAATGTATTTGATTAAGTATGTTTCAGGTTTTAAACTCAAAAGTTTATTTTTAATGAGAATTACCATAAGCAATTTTAAGACAAATAACTATCAGGAAAGGAGTGGGGTAAGGATATTTGCACCCCTGAAAGAATGTAATCAGCATCACTGAATTGTACATTTAGAAACTGTTGAATCTGTGTTTGTTTTGCTTTATATTCTCAATAAATGAATTTTTTTTTTTAAACCAAATGTCAGACTGGGGGGAAAATGCAACTCTTATCTCAGGCAATAGGCTTAATTTTTCAGATACCAATAGAAAAAGGTCTAATGACCCAGTAGAAATATTAATTTAGGATGTTGTTGTTGTTGTAAGAACATAAAATTTATTGGAAAGAAAATACAAATGACTTGTTGACATATGAAAATTTGTCCAGCCTAACTAGTAAGTAGAGAAATGTGAGTAAAATTACGAAGTTACTATATTTAACATATTGGATTCGCAACATGCTGCGTTTGGGAACACAGATGTTTGTGCGTTCCTAGGGATTATAAATCCTAGGGCTCTGTGGAGGGCAATTTGGCAATATCAAAATAAAAAAATGCATATATCCTTTGGCCCATTCATTCCCCTACTGGTAAATCATCTTACAATTACTTTATACCTAAATTTACACAGATGCAAAATGACATATATAGGGTTAGTAATTGCAGGATTATTTGTAATAGGAAAAAGAAACAACCTACATGCCCTCCAATAAGAGATTCTATATCCTTAAAACAGGACACTGCTCAGCCATAGAAAAAGATGCTCTTTATATGTAAAAAATCCAAGGTGTAGTATTAAATGAAAAAAGCAGGTTACAGAGAAACATCTAGAGTATAAGCATCTGTGTGAAATAGGGAGGGATAGAAAAAGGAATATATGTATTATGTGTGTGTTTTTACTTATGTATGTTATAAAATATCCTTGGATGGATACATAAGTCTTGTAACAGTGGGTACCTCTGGGGAGGTGAACTGAGGAGCTAGAAATAAACTGTTCACTGTATATATATTTTTTACTTCTTTGAATTGTTAGCCATGTGAAAGTGTTTTTTGCTAAAAAAAAAAAAATGCAGTTAAAATTAGATAAGGGACTCTGGTCAATGGAGCAACAGAATTACAAGAGGAGTCAAGAGGAGGAGGAGGAGGAAATGGAATGTGTGACTACTTACCTCTATGAACAACTACCTCCTTTGCCATGAGACCAGCACTGGATGGTACCCAGCTACCATTACTGAACATTTTGATCAAAGATTCTATAGCAGAATCCTGATCAAAAGGGGAAAATATAGAACAGAACTTCAAATTCTCATGCAATCCAGACTTTTTAGAGCCATGGTAACTAGATGGACCTGTTAAACAATTGGCCTGAGAGAATCTTTAAATATGAAGTCAAAAATGTCTCTTGAAGTCTTCCTAAAACTAAACAATAGCTTAGCTTAGCTTAGCTAGTGGGGGGAAAAAAATTTAAAACTACCTTGAACATTATGCTCTTTTAAGAACTATGTATGTGGAATCAAATTAGCAAAAGAAACTCAAAAGATTAGATAGGAACTTTCCAGGACAGTGAGTTTCTGTTAATGGGGCAGGAACAACTTTAAAAAAGAGGGTAAAAATGTTTACATAACTTTAAGAAAGTAATTAAAGCCATTGAAATGTACATATAGAAACTTGAATTGGTGTAATTTTTTTTGTTGTGTAAACAGCAACAATAACAAAAAAGAATTATCTAGCAGAGATCAAATTGACAATGGCAACGTAAAAGGTTGGATTAGAAATTTAGGAGGCAGTGAGTTTAAGATAATGGTGGTTGGATAATTTGAAAATGGATAGCAAGATTGGTATCACAACTTGAATCAATGTCACTAAATTGTACCTGTAGGAATAGTTGAAATGGTATGTCTTTGGTTATGTATTGCTGTGCGCTATCAAGTCGGTTCCAACTCATAGCAACCTTGTATAGTGTTTCCCAGGAATGGCTAGTGGGTTTAAACCACTGACCTTGTGGTTCGCACTCCAGTACTTATCCTATAGCACCACATTAGGGTTCCTGACTGATTTATTTTAGAAATTAAAAAAGAAAAAACTCCCATCTTGCTTGTTGGATAACTGTTTTCTATGGTGGTAGTTTCTATAAATGCTTATATGCCTACAAAAGATAGGATTTAGTCAGCTCTCCAATAATTGAAATAAATTAAGAACAATGAACTGTCTTTCAGGGATTAGGATCCAGATATGAAAATAGCTAACCAAGGAGAACTCCTTTTATTCTGGACTCCGCTATTGCTCTTGGTTTTAATTGCCCTAAAAACTAATCCTAGAGACAGTTGTCTTTCAGGTGTATTGGACTTGGGTGTATAAAGTCGTTCTTCCCCTTCTTTTTCTTTAAGGAACAATTTAAAAACTCTTGAATTTTTTGTGTGTCATGAGGTCAAGACAGGGATTCAATTTGCAAATCTGTATAAAGTCATCAGAGGCAGCCCCACTTTTTATGGCAGTTAATCCATGAATGTTAAAATGTGTCTAAGCCATAGATTGCGGTTACTACTGATGCCTGTAAATTCATTTCATTGTCAGAACTAATCTCCTCCTGTTATTTTGTAGTCAGCTGCTTCTGTGAAGAAGATTTTATGTGAAGCCCCTGTGGAATCTGTGGTACAAGTGTCTGGGACAGTCGTTTCCCGACCTCCAGGACAAGAGAATCCAGTTAGTAATTTAGAAATTGTAAATCTCATCCATGTGCATTTTCAGTGCCTGTTCACATTCAGACAACATAGACTGAACCCCTATTGGAAACCAGGCACTAAAGTTCTATTAAGCTCTATTAAGTTCTCTAGATGAAAGAAGCTACAGGTTTCAAAACCTTCTCTTACAAACAGACACCTATCTAAATATGCACGGGCACATAAGCCACAAATGTAAGAATATCAAAATTGTGGACAATTCATGCTTTAGAAGTTAATGCACTATAAGTAAGCACCCTTATATTTTACATCTGCACATAAATACTTGTGGGATACCAATTGCACTGGTTAATTGTGCTGATGAGTGTTTTCTGTGTGTTTTGTTGTTGTTTTTTTAAGTATCTTTCTTCCCCTATCTCTCTCTCTCATAGAAAATGGCAACAGGTGAAATTGAAATCAAAGTTAAAACAGCTGAGCTTCTGAATTCCTGCAAGAAGCTGCCCTTTGAAATTAAGGATTTTGTGAAGGTGCCATCCTATTATTAATATAGTATTTAGCTAATGTTAATACTACCACTAAAGTGTTTTCAGGATATTTTAAAGGAAAATTTTAACTTCTACAAAATTAAGCATTTTATTAGTACTTGCCGTTCATAAACATTCAGATTATTTTCAGACAGATTGAAATGTTTTTCTGTCCTTAAAAATTGGAGTGTTAAAATTGTTCAAGTTTTTTTGTTGCTGTTGTTTCACATTTTGAAAGGAAATTTGTATCTAGTTTGGGAATAGCCAAATACATACTGATTGAGTTTAAATCTCCAACAATAATAAAATGTGCATTTAGAGCAACCCTTGTCTTCCCAAACTTGTAAATATGACTGCTATAATTTAGGATGTTCTTTGCCACATTTTATCAGGTAGATGAAACTAGACAGCACTGGGTAAGTACACCCAGATGACTTTTCAGCCTTGCCACAGTGGTAGACTTGTATGTGCCTAATTTGTAAACTCATCTATAAAGGGATTTTTATATTATTTGCTTAGTCACTTGCCTTACATTTAAGTGCCCTATATTTCATCCTTAATTAGAAAGAGTAAGATCATTTCAGGACTGACCTTGTGAAAAGGAAAAGGAAATGTACGTTTCCCTCCAGATTAACTCTCAGAAAGAGAAGATCCAGTTAGAGAAAAAACCGATTCTAGGAGAAAGAGGTGTTTTTAAAAGTTCTTAAAACATAGAGTTCTGGGGCAAGATGGTAGAGTAGGCAGATGTACTGAGCACACTGACTGCAACACAGACATGGGAGACCCGGTGAAACACACACAGACGGTGATCCTGGAACCTCAGCACCGAGGATAGGACAGAGAGCTGGACTGATTGCCAACTGGAAGAGGAATTAGAAGAGGAACAGCAAAAGAAAGGAAAACCTGGGGGAACTATAAGCTGGCCTGGAGCCATGCAGCCTTCTTGAGCTTTGCAAACAGTTGTTAATACAGTGACCTGCAGATACAGGATGCAACTGGATTTTGGCAGCAAGGGGGTTTTGTTCTCCCTTGTTGCTATGTCCTCCCAGTAACAGGAACATGGCTAGTCCCTGCACTTGCCTACCCAGCAGTCAGTGTCACCCCCTCCTGCAAAGCCCCTCTTCTACTAGCAGTCAAGCACTAGACATACCACCCCTGCTTTTGGAGGTGTTTGAACCTGCCCTGAAGTACACTACACACAAACAGCGAACAGAGAACTGCAATCACACTTCTGGTCTCTATCGTATTTATTCACCAGGAGACAGGTGATGAGTACCTGAGAACACATCACCATGCAATCGTCAATTAAATATCAATATGACACCACATTGTCTCGGAGAAAACAGTATCTGCTTACATGAAGAAACAAAACAGTGCCTCAACAAGCAACCAGAATACAGAATCAGAAAATTTAATAACAGAAATGGTATCAGAACTACTTGATAAGGAATTTAAAAGATTGATATTTAGGTCCTTCAGTGTCTTGAGAGAGCGATCAAGAAAACTATGGATGAAATCAAGGAAAATACAAACAAAACTTTACATGAATTCAGGAAACAAATGGACAAAAAAAATATGAAGAATTGGAAACCTTATAAAAATAACAAACAGAGAGCTTGAATAAACCCTCAGAAATGGATAATACGTTGAAAGAGCAAAAAAGTAGAGCTGAATCAATGGAAAGCCAAATTGTTGAGGCTGAAGACAAATCTCTCAATATTCATCTGCTAGAGGAATAATCAGAAGAATTTAAAAATCCAAAGAAGGCTTAAGATTTATATGGGACACTATCAAGAGAAATAATTTACATGTGGTTGGAATTCCAGAACAACAAGAAGAAAAAAATTGTTCAAGAGTCAGTGGAAGAACTCCCAGCCAAAAAAAGTCCAGGTCCAGATGGCTTCACTGGTAAGTTTTACTAAACATTCAAGAAAGAGCTGTCACCAATACTACTCAAATTATTCCAGAATATAGAAGAGGATGGAAAACTTCCTAATACATTCTGTGAAGCAAGCATAACCGTCATACCAAAACCATGGAAGGACGTCACTAAGAAAGAAAATTATAGACCAATATCCCTCATGAACATAGATGTAAAAATTCTCAACAAAATCCTAGCCAACATAATTCAACAATACATCATGACCAATCAGAGATGCAAGGATGGTTCAACATTAGAAAAACAATCAATATAATCCACCATATAAATAAGAAAAAGGAAAAGAACCACATGATCATATCAATTGATGCAGACAAGGCATTTGACAAAATCCAACATCCATTCCTGATAAAAACACTCAACAAAGTAGGAATTGAAGGGAAATTCCTCAACATAATTAACAGCATATATACAAAAACAACAGCCATCATCACTCAATGGAGAGAAACTGAGAGCCTTCCCTTTGCAAACAGGAACCAGACAAGGATCCCTTTTGTGACCACTCCTTCTCAATATTGTTTTGGAAGTCTTAGCCAGAGCTGTATGGCAAGATAGGGAAATTAAAGGCATCCAAATTGGCAAAGAGGAAATAATACTCTCTATTTGCATATGATATGATCCTATACATAGAAAACCCCAAAAACTCAGCAAAAAAACTACTGGAACTCATTGGAAGATTTAGCAAAGAGTCATTGGAAGAAAACTTTCTTGTCATCACAAAAGATGAGAAGATAACTTTTCAAGAAGTTGAATGTGCTGCAAACAGGATAGACCCCAGAAGAAAATCACCAAGCCATATTATAATCAAACTCTTCAAAACAAAAGACAAGGGGAAAGTCCTGAGAGCAGCTTGGGAAAAACAAAAAGTTACTTACAAAGGAGAAGTAAATATTAATCTCTGATTTCTCGGTAGAAATCTTATAGGCAAATATATATGTATACTCTGAAAGAAACAATATTGCCAAATAAGAATCATACCCAGCAAAAGTGTCCATCAAATATGATGGCAAAATTAGGACATTTTCAAATAAACTAAAAGGAGTTCTTTGGAAAGAGAACCAAAAACAGCAGACAACAACCTCAGAGTAGAATATGTTATAATATCACCCAGAAGTTAACCCAGATATAGAAGTATTAAAAATAAAACAAACCCATAAGACTGAAAATACAGAACCAGATACCAGTTGCAACAACAACAAAAAGCATATATAGTATAAAGGGATAATGTAGTTACAAAACTTCCAAATGAAGAGGAAAACAAGTAGGTTTCAAGAAAATAAATAAATAAATAAAAATAAACCTAGCTGTAACCCTAATACTAGACCAAGCCTTGCTATCCCAACATTAACCCTGTTGTTGTTAAGTGCCATGGAGTCAATTCTGACTTTAGAGACTCTATATAGATAGGGTTTCCTAGGAGCAGCAGGTAGGTTTGAACTACGAACTTTGTGATTAGCAATCAAATGCTTATTCTACAGCACCACACCAGGATCCCATTTACCCTAGTCCTGACCATAGCCCTAACACTAAATGAAATCCTCAACTTATTCTAGACCTAACAGTAGCCCGAATTCGTAACTGCCTTCTCATACTTTCCATACACCCTTCCAAAAAAAGAAAGAAAAACAAGTTCTCAACACAAACTGGGCTAGCTGGACTCTAAGGCCTAGAAAACAAGCAAACCTTCTCACCATGTTTCTCATAGTTGTTCTTACTGGGCCGCAGAGGAGAATATACCTGCTGTAAACATTAACTATAGGCCTAAATAGATGGAAAATGGTTAATAAGGTAGGCAAATGTCAATCAGTTCAGGGTGATGTTAATAATACTGAAATTGTTTTTTAAAAAACACAAAATTGACAAATTTCGAAGTTGTAGGATGGTGATGTTTACACAAATGGAAACAGCAAGCTGGTGGGCTGCTTGACAGTGGTGTAAGCTAGTGACAGAGCTATTGTTGAAAATTCAAACTCTGTCTAACAATATCTTTAAGCTACCCAATAAAAGTATTTAAACATAAAATTTTTTAAATTTCTTTTAGAAAACAGAGGCTCTTCGATTGCAGTATCGCTACTTAGACTTGCGTAGTTTCCAAATGCAGTATAACCTGAGGCTGAGGTCCCAGATGGTCATGAAAATGCGAGAATACCTCTGTAATCTGCATGGTAAGGGGAATGTCTGAATGTTCTTTTGTGATTTATAGCATCTCTTCTGTTTTATGCAGCACTTTTTTTTTTAATGTTTTATTGTGAATTATATGATAGTTTACATGGGAGAACATTAGTTTTACATTCATTCTATCGTATATTGTTTCATTGCCATGATTACAATCCCCTCCATGCATCATCAACCAACCAAAGGGTATACCCTGCCAGCCTGCCCCCTATACTACCCCTTCCCCCTGCCCCCAGTCTTCAGCACATAGTCACTCTCCCTCTCTGGATCTAAAGTCCCCAGCTGCCCCATCGCTCCACCTCATCATCTCTGCCTCCATTTCAGGCATCACTGCTTCTCTAGGTAGGGTCGCGCTTCTGGCTCTTCTCTGTTGATGGTCCTAGGGACCTCCGATCCTAGACTGGAAAGTTAATCACTCCCTTCTTTGCTATAAAACATCTATCTTTACATTTCGAACCCTCACAATCAGTCCTGATAACAATTATTCACTGTTGTATCACAAGAGACCCATCTGCATTTCATTTCATCAGCTCCGCCTAGACAGATTGGATAGTACTCACTGGAGATTATGCTTTCCTCCAGGCCCCCTGGCTCTAGGTTTCCTTCTTGCCTTTGTAGCCCCCCCCCCCATCCCATTT
>NW_006408618.1:3389632-3401339 GCF_000296735.1 Chrysochloris asiatica
GCCTCATCTTTCTCCCATGGAACAGCTGGTAGTTTCGAACTGCTGACCTTGAGGTTAGCAGCCCGATTCATAACCACTACACTACCAGAGCTCCTATAGTGCCTGTTACATTATGTTACATAGTTATTTCCTTTCATTGTTGAAAATAGGACAACATTTTGGTTATTTTCTCTAAGTTTCCTTAATTCTTTATCATACCTATACATCATTTCTTGGTAGCTCAGAAATATGTGGGCTAAACTACACACAGCAATAAGTCCTATTTTTTCCTGGTATTTTTGTTTCACGACATCAATGAGTATTCACATTAATCCATATCGTAAGTGTTAACATTATGAACAAAATAGTATTTTCAGAAAAATCTTCAGCTAATTGAACTTTTAAAAATCAACACCAATAGACATTGTAAGGAAAAGAAAGAAAGAGATGAAGGAGAGAGTCTTGGCTTAAACAGCAGGCAGGTTTATTGAGAGTAAACCTGGGAGGGGGTATTCTTACATCACCAAAGGAGATCAAGAGCCCATCTGTTCTCTTCCAGACTGGGGTATTTATAGGCCATGTGGTCTGGGTACAGTCTGGTGAGTTTACAATGGGCGGAGATATGGAGATTTGGGCAGGGGTATGGAGATTTTCCTGAAACCTGGAATTTCCTAGGGGAGGGTCTCCAGGTGTAACAAAGACCCAAGCTGCCAGGGAGATCTGAAGCTCAAGCAGGACCCCATTCAGTGTCACCTGGGGGTAGTTGCAATGCCATTCTGTTGATCAGGGGAAAGATCCTTCACATGGTAATTTATTTTAACAAAAATTCCTAATTAAAGGGTAGACTCAGATTTGTTGAACTTTATTAGGCTAGTTGTTAGGTTTCATTGGGTCAGTTCCAACTTATACAGACCCTATGCACAACAGAACGAAACACCTCCTGCTACTGGGCCAACCTCACAAATGCTATTAGTTTGAGCCCATTGGTACTCTCCCTGTGCCAATCCATCTTGTTAGAGGTCTTCCTCTGTTTCACTGACCTTCCACTTTAACAAGTATAATGCCCCTCTCCAGGGATTGGTGTCTCTTGATAACATGTCCAAAATATGCGAGACAAAGTTTTGCCCTCCTACATATAAGGAGCATTTTGGCTATACTTCTTCCAACACATATTTATGTGTTTTTTTGGCAGTCCATGGTTCTTTCAGTAGTCTTCTCCAACACCATAACTCAAATGCATCAATTCTTCTACAGTCTTCCTTATTCACTGTCCAACTTTCACATGCATGTGATACTATTGAAAATATCATGACTTTTGGCAGGCACACCTTAGTCCTCAAACTGACATCTTTGCTCTTGAGCATTTTAAAGAGGTCTTGTGTAGCAGATTTACCTAATGCAATTCATTCTTTGATTGTTTGACTATTGCTTCTGTGAGTGTCTTTGACTTCAATCTTTTCTCCATTTATCACTATGTTATTTACAGTTGTGAGCATTTTTGTTTTCTTTACACTAAAGTCCAATCCATACTGTAGGCTGTAGTCTGATCTTCGTAAGTAAATATTTTAAGTCCTTTTCATGTCCAAAAAGCAAATTTATATCATCTGCATATCACAGGTTGTTAATGAGTCTCCATTCTTCTTCATATTATCCAGCTTCTTAGATTCCTTACTCAACACACAGATTGAATAAGTATGGTAAAAGAATACAACCTGGTACACACTTTTCCTGATTTTAAACCACTTGTTCTGTTCTAAAGACTGCCTCTTGATTTTCGTACAGATTCATCATGAGCACAATCAAGTATTCTGAAATACCCATCCTTCGCAATGTTATCCATTGCTTGTCATGTTTCATAGAAAGTTGAAATCTTTTGTATAGTCAATAACGCACAAGTAAACTTATTTTTGATAGTCTTTGCTTTCAGCCAAGATTCATCTGACATCAGCAATAATATCCTTAATTTCATGTTCTCTTCTGAATCTGACTTGAATTTCTGGCAGTTTGCTGTCGATGTACTGTTGCAGCCATTTTTATTTATCTTTAGGAAATTTTTATTTGCATGTGGTATTAATGATATTACTCGATGATTTCCACATTCTGTTGGGTCACCTCTCTTTGAAATAGGCAGAAATATGCATCTCTTCCAATTGGTTGGCCAGGTAGTGGTGTTCCAAGTTTCTTTACATAACTGAGCAAGCACCTCCCATGCTTCATCAGTTTGTTGAAAGATTTCAATTTGTATTCCATCAATTCCTAGAGCTTTGTTTTTTGCTAGTGCTTTTAGTATAATTTGGACTTCTTCCTTCAGTTCTTGAGCATATGCTACTTCTTGAAATAATTGAATATCACTTCTTTTTGTTACAGTGACTTGTATATCCCTTCCATCTTCTTCTGATGCTTTCTGTTTCATTCAGTATTTTGCCCATGGTGGTGGTGGTGTGCCATGGAGTCAGTTCCAACTCATAGCCACCCGGCACAGGGTTTCTGAGGCTGTAAATCTCTATGGGAGCAGAAAGCCTCATCTTGTTCCCGCTTAACCGCTGATAGTTTTCAACTTCTGACCTTGAGATTAACAACCCAACTTGTAACCACTATGCTACCAGAGCTCCTTATTTTGCCCATAGAATCCTTCAATATTGTAAGTCGAGGCTTGAATTTTTTTCTTCAGTTATTTGAGCTTGAGAAATGCTAAGTGTGTTCCTTCTTTTGGTGTTCTAACTCCAGGTCTTTGCACAGTTCATTATAATACTTGAATTTGCCTTCTTGAGCTGTCTTTTGAAATTTTCTCAGCTCTTACATTTCTTCATTTCTTCCATTCACTTTGGCTTCTTTGTGCTGGAGAGCCAGTTTCAGAGTCTCTCCTGATATCCATTTTGGTCTTTTTTTTTTCCCTGTCTTTTTAATGACATCTTTATTTCTTCCTGTATGATGTTCTTGATGACATCCCACAATAATTCTGGTCTTTGATCTTTAGTGTCTAATTCAAGATGATCTGTAAATTCAGGTGGAATATGTTAAAGTTCATATTTTGACTCTCATGGACTTGTAATTTTCATCAGCTTCAGCCTGTACTTGCATGTGAGCAATTGATAGTCTGTTCCACAGTTTGTCCCTTGCCTTGTTTTGGATGATGATATGGAACTCTTTCTTCCCATAGATGTAGTCAGTTTTATTCCTTTGTATTCCATCTGGTGAGGTCCATGTGATTTTTTATGTTTAAAAAATGTTTGCAATGAATAAGTCATTAGGCTTGCAAAATTCTATCATGCAATCTCTAACATCATTTTTATCACCAAGCCTATATTTTCCAACTACTGATTATTATTCTTTGTTTCCAACCTTCACATTCCAATCATCAGTAATTGTCAATGAATCTTTATTACATGTTTGAGCAATTTCAGTCTGAAGAAGTCGGTAAAATTCTTTCATTTCATCATCACTAGCTTTAGTGGTTGATGCATAAATTTGAATAATAGTGTTATTAACTAGTCTTCCTTGTAGGTGTATGGGTATTATCCTATCACAGACATCATTGTATTTCAAGATAGAACTGGAAATGTTCTTTTTGATGATGAATGCAATGTCATTCTTCTTCAGTTTGTCATCCCTGGTATAGAAAACCATATGATTGTCTAATTCAAAATGGCCAATAGCAGTCCATTTCAGTTCACTAATGCCTAGGATATCGATCTTTATGTTTAATTTATTTTTTGATGACTTCCCATTTTCCTTGATTCATGCTTTATACACTCCACATTCCAGTTATTAGTGGATATTTGGAGCTGCTTCTCTTCATTTTGAGTTGTGCCCATTAGAAAATGAAGATCCTGAAGGCTTTACTCCATTCATTCGTGTCATCTCAATTAACTCTACTCTGAGGAGGCAGCTCTTCCCCAGTCACAGTTTGAGTGCCTTCCAACCTGAGGGGCTCATCTGCTGGCACCATGTCTGACAATGTTCTGCTGCCTCTAGTCAGAATGTTTTCATCTCCCACCACTATATCTAACAGTGTTTCACTGTTATTCATAAGGTTTCAGTGGGTAACCATT
The DNA here is from genome assembly GCF_000296735.1 of Chrysochloris asiatica. Lineage (NCBI taxonomy): Eukaryota > Metazoa > Chordata > Mammalia > Afrosoricida > Chrysochloridae > Chrysochloris > Chrysochloris asiatica. The sequence continues at coordinate 3,393,664 of NW_006408618.1, forward strand.
CAGAAGTAGTTTACCTCTCCTTCCTCGTCTGTCTCAGTTTGAAAACTCCTCTGAAACCTGTTTATCATCGGTGACCCTGCTAGTATTTAAAATGCCAGTGGTATAGCTTCCAGAATCTCAGCGACATATAAGTCACCACAGTACAACAAACAGAGAGAAAAGTGAACTCTAGACACTGTTACTTGACAGATTCCAAATTCTTATCTACTAAACGCTGATATTTCTGTCTTTTTAGGGTTTGTAGATATTGAAACACCAACGTTGTTCAAGAAGACTCCAGGGGTATGTATATTCCTTAAATTGGTCTACTAATAATATCCTGAGTCCTTGTGTGGCACTGTGGGTTAATGCGCTGACTACAACGTTGGTTTGAACTGCAAGGTAGGCAGCTCAAGCTCACCAGATATTCCTCAGAAACCTTATACAAGGTTGTTATGAGTCAGAACTGACTCAACGGCACACACAAATAATACCCTTTTAGTTATGAAACTGGGCCAGTTACTTGGCCTACTTTTTATTTTATTGCTTCAGGATCCTTACCCTAAAGCTTGAATCATCTGATGCCCTGAAGTAATTGAGTTCAATTAACAAAGACTCCAGATAGACAAAGAAAAAGAAGAGCCTTTATTATTCCGAAGACAACTAGTGGAACACAGCTGCCAACAAAAAGACTGGTTTGTTATTTGAAGATTCTTATTTATAAGCAATATTTATACTAGTTTTAACATTGTTAAGTAGTACAACATACAGGTGGGATATAATCTTATCATTGTAACAGTCTCACTATGTTACAAAGTAGTCATGGTGCCCCAATAAACACATCACAAGGCAGTACATGATTAAGTCTCCCATTGCTTATTTGATCAGATGGCTAGTCCTCATCAGAACCTACACTAACAGGGACCGGACTAGGTAACCATCGACATTCTAACTATGGTTAAAGCATATATATGACAAGGTCAGGAATGGATGGGGGTTTATAAGATGCTTTTAGGCAGTGTTTGATAATGTTTACTTTTAGCCAAACAGAATAGTTAAATTTTCAAAATGACTGCACCCATATTCATGCAGGCAAATTGGCTTCAACTCATACTCTCAGGATGTCTACATTAGCCAGCTCTTCTTAAGAATTGAAAAAATTAGCAAATATTACCAAAAAACACACAAATAGTAGAAGACAAATAGTTGACTGGGACCTCCTAAACATTAGGAACTACGTGCATCAAAAGATTTCACCAAAAGAGTAAAAAGGAATCCTATAGGTGGAGGGTCAGAGAAAAAGAGGAAGACACCTATCGAGATGGATGGCAAAGTGGCAGCATTGATGGGTTCAAGTGTGGCAACAATTGTGAGGTTGGCCCAGGACTGGGCAGTATTTCGTTCTGTTGTGCATAGGGTTGCTATGAGTCGGTACCGACTCGATGGCACCTAACAGCAACAACACAGACTGGGAAAAAAATTTTTTGCAATGACATATCAGACAAGGAACTAATATAAAAAAAAATTATAGAAAACTACATCTCTATAAGAAAAGAAAACCAGCCCAATTAAAAAATGGGCACAGCCAGTGAAGGAGGCTTCCTGCGGAGCCTCTGCATTACGTAGGACTATAGGTGGAAGCCTGAACCACATCCAGATCTTCAGAGATGGGAAATTTCCACTTGAAAGGATGAGCAGACCAGCCTGGAGTGGCTAGAAGAACAGAAGATACTTCTTGAAAGAAAGACCTACAGGACAAATACAAAACAATAGAGGCAGACCGACTGTTACTATAAGAACAAGCAAGTTGCTTGCCCAGGAGACATCAAGGCAAGTGGTCGGGTCCCCTCAGTGCAAACCCCCTTCCAAGACTAAGACTCAATGGGAATACATGCTTTGATTGGTGACCACATTCATCACCCATAAGGGGAAGTGAGGGAAAAACAGCAATGAAGCAGTGAGCTAAGCCCTACAATTATCAATAGACTCCTGTGAACCCAGGTGGAGACCTGGTCGGCCAGCAGTGTGGCTAGACCTGGAGACTCTTGGGCCCAGAGTCAGTGACATAGCCACAGAGGACTAGAGTGGAAAGTGAAGCATCCAGATGATAAGCAGAGAGGGGATCTGCACAAGGACACCCACACTTGCAGATAATTCCCACTTGACCTGGCTTCAATGACTGGATGATCAGAGCTCAACCAGAAGAAGAAAGAAGAGGAAAAAAAGCGTAATCTGATACAATTTGATGAACTTGATCTACACCTATCGATGCAGTAGCTCAAAAGAGGAAACAAATCCTTACAGCAAGAATCATTCCCACCCCCTCCACACACAGTAGACAGGGATAGGCAACTTGCACATTGGCTACCCAAAATGGTTGGGCTACAAAGGCAAGAAGTGACTGGCTTACAAGCTTTCAAGAGGGAACCTAGATCCAGAGGGCTTGGAGGAAGGTAGAATCTCCAGTGAGTAGTATCCAATCTGTCTAGGCAGGGCTGATGAAATGAAATGCATATAGGTCTTTTGTGATACAATAGTGAATAATTGTTATCAGGACTGATTGTAAGGGTTGAAAATTTAAAGGTAAACATTTTATAGCAAGGAGGGGAGTGGTTAACTTTCCAGTCTAGGAGCGGAGGTCCCTAGGACCATCAACGGAGAAGAGCCAAGAACGGGACCCTACCCAGAGAAGCAGTGATGCTTGAGATGGAGGCAGAGACGATGACGTGGAGAAATGTAGCAGCTGGGGACTTTAGATCCAGAGAGGGAGAGGGGCTGTGTGATGATGACTGGGAGGGGGGCGGGCAGATTTGCAGGGTATACCCTTTGGTTGGTTGATGATGCATGAAGGGGATTGTAACCATGGCAATGAAACGATATACGATAGAATGAATGTAAAACTAATGCTCTCCCATGTAAATTATCACATAATATACAATAAAACATTTTTAAAAAATGGGCACAGGACATGAAAAACATTCATGCAGCCAACAAACATATGAAGAAATATTCATGATCATTAGCCATTAGAGAGATGCAAATCAAAACAGCAATGAAATATCTCACACCAGCATTAACAGCGAAATTTTAAAAGATAACAACAAATGCTGGTGAGGGTGTGGACAGACTGGGCCCCTCCTACAGTGCTGATAGGACTCTAAAATGGGTCAGCCACTCTGGAAAATGGCACTTGCTCAGAAAGTTGCAAGTAGAAAAAACTTATGGCACAGCAATCCCTCCACTTGATATGTATCCACAAGAAATAAGAGAAAAGGCACTAATAGATCTTTGCACACTGATGTTCATTCTCATGAGCAAAAAGATAGAGCCAGCCTAAGTGACCATCAATGGAAGAAAGGATAAACAAACTTTAGTACGTACACAGAATGGAATACGATGCAATGTTAAAAAAATAACGATGAATCTGCAAAACACCTCATAACTTGGATGAACCTAAAGGACATGCTGAGTGAAATTAATCAATCACAAAAGGACAAATATTCCATGAGACCGTTATTGTAAAAACTTAAGAAAAGGTTTCCATACTAACAGAAACAATCTTTGATGGTTACCAGGGGTGGGAGGGAGGAGAAAGTAATTCACTGGCTAGAGCAGGAGTGGGAAACATCTGGCCCGCTGGCAGTGTAAGGTCCAAGAAATCATTTGGTCTGGTCCTGCCAAGATAGCCGCACTTCCAGCCATCATGTTGTTGTTAAGTGCTGTCCAGTCGATTCTGACTCATAGCGACCCTGTGTAGGGTTTCCAAGGAGCACTTAGTGGATTTGAACTGCTGACCTTGTAGTTCACAGTTGAGTGCTGATCCTACAGTGTCACACCAGGAGCGAGTTAATTAAATCTTTGACCAAATATAGCAGGCTAATTTTAAGTTGATAATTTTCTGTATGGCACATGAATAATATTACAAAGTTTGGCAGAAAAAAGGTTCCCTACCCTTGGGCTAGAGGGTAGACACATGTTAGCTCGGGTGATATTGTTGTTAAATGCCATCAAGTCGATTCTGACTCATAGTAACCTTATATAGGATTTCTGAGGAGTGGCTAGTGAACATAAATCACCGATCTTGCTGTGCAAACTGACTTTGCAGTCCAGTGCATTAACCACAGTGCCACAACAGGACTCCAGCTCAGGTGATGAAGAGGGCAATATACAAGAAGGAGGGTGGCAAAGAATGATGAAGATAGGTGAAGACACAGGGAGGTATGCATGGGCTAAAGGGGATAGAGGTCAATAGTGATACGTACACAACCTTGGAACACCAGTGTTCTGTGCATGGTTCTGTACATGGATGGTGACATAGGCTGAATGCCTAAGAGAAAAAATATGAGTTTGAAAAAGAATTTTTGTACGTGAGTATCTATTTTGCCTGCAAACACAACTGTGAATGTGGTAGAGTATATAGTGGGCAACATGGTGGAAACTTTCTAAATGTCAAACATCTTAAGGCAGCGACTTGATGGTCAACTGGTATAACATAGTCCACAAAGAAAATAGTCTGTATTCTGCTCAGGTGAATATCATCTTGGATCTTGAAAGCTCATGAACAGCCATCTAAGGGACAGCTGTTGGTATCTCCATGTTCACAAGAAATGAGTGATAAGAATTGAAGAGGCTTGGAATGAATTAGACCAATGGACTAGTGGAACATGTGAACATTGGTGATTCTCCACGACCCTCAGACCAGAAGAACTAGACGGTGCCCGGCTACTACTACCAATCACCTTGAAAGGGATCACATTAGAGGGTTCCAGAGAGAGTGGGAGAAAATGTGGAACAAAATTCAAATTTATTTAATTAAAAATAAAAACCGGTTTACTGGTCAGAAGGAGACTGGAGGAACCTGAGACTGTAGCCCTCAACCACCCTTCAGGTCTGGAAGGGAACTCACCCTTGTGGCCCAATTTTCAGCCGAGCAGTAAATAGGTATATAAGGGGGACAATAACACTAGCAAGATCTGCTCACCATGGACTGGTCAGTCATTCAAAATCACAAGGGCAACATTTACCTAGGACTAAATTGAGAAGTCCCGGTGTGGTGCTGTGGGTTAATGCGCCAGACTGCAAAGCCGTTTGAACTGCAAGGTTGGCAGTTCAAGCTCAATACCTGCTCTTCGGAAACCCTATACAGGGTCGCTATGGGTCGGAACCGACTTGACAGCAGTTCACAACAACAGCAACAAGTTGAGAAGGGATGCAAAGGTGGGTGGAATGGAAATTAGAACACAGGGAGGAAGCGGGATAACTGTTGTTACATGGAGGGGATTGTAATCATTGAGATGAAACAAAGTATATGATTTATTGAATGCAAAACTGATGATCTGGTCTATAAACCTTCACTCAATTCACAGTAAAAAGTAAAAAAATAAATAAATAAAGTTGAGAAAATTATGTAGATTAATGCTTTATGTCCGAATCCTTTTCTTCTACGTGAGTGTTCTTGAGAGGTTTATAGATATAAATCATTAATGACTTTGATTTTCTAAGAACTGACCATCTTAAACTTGGATATCTATTTATTGAATATGAATATCTATTTATTGAATATGGATTTCTAAAACGAGTTTAATTTTAAAAAATTTTTGTTTGTTTTTATTTAAACAATTTTTCTCCTTTGTCTCTCTCTACCTCTTTTTCATTAAAAGGGTGCAAAAGAGTTTGTGGTACCATCAAGGGAACCTGGAAAGTTTTATTCTCTCCCTCAGAGTCCTCAACAGTTTAAACAGCTTCTGATGGTTGGTGGCCTGGACAGGTGAGCTTTGGTTTTTGTTTTTGTTTTTTTTAAGTTTTTGTTGTGAATTGGGTGAAGGTTCAGGTAAGCTTTTTTTATGCTAATATTTAAATAAAAAATAATAATAAACACAGGAAAAGGGAAACACAAAATCGATCTCTTGAGATATTAGAAAATTTTCGAGAGCTTCAAAGAATGCGTGTCAAATAGCCTGTACTTACAGTCATTACTTAGTAAATAATGTATATTGAGTGGCTACTGTGTGCTAGTAGATGACTGAGGATTTAAAAAATGATTCTTGCTTTGGGGAGTGAGTGATTCTTATAAGGAAGAACAGAATGAAACGCAAAAATGATCTAAAGCCCTAAAGCTAAGAGTGAAGCATCCAACTGATAGGAAGTGAGGGGAGATGCACAAGAATGCCCCAACTATCACTAATTCAGGGAATACACAGACTACCAAACATCTTGAAAACTACACAAACAAAGTAGACAAAATAGATGATTGGGAAATGCTAAAAATTAAAAACTTTTGTGCATCAACAGACTTCACCAGAAAAGTAAAAAGGGAACCCACAGAATGGGAAAAAATCTTTTACAACGGCACATCAGACAAGGGACTCATTTCTAAAATATATAGGAAACTATATGCATGTGAATGCTGGACCATGAATAAGGAAGACCGTAGAAGAACTGATGCTTTTGAGGTATGGTGTTGGAGGAGAATATTGAAAGTGCCATGGGTTGCCAAAAGATCCATTTTGGAAGAAGTGCAGCCAGAGTGCTCCTTGGAGGCCAAGATGGCCAAACTTCGTCTCTCATACTTCAAGCATATTGTCAGGAGGGACCAGTCATTGAAGAAGGATATCATGTTTGGTAAGGTGGAGGGTCAGAGAAAAAGAGGAAGACCCCCAATGAGATGGATTGGCCAAGTGGCAGCATTGATGGACTCAAGCATGGCAACAATAGTGAGATTGGCCCAGGATCAGGCAGTGTGTCATCTGCTGTGCATATAGGGTCACTATGAGTCGATACTAACTCAATGGCACCTAACAACAACAACAACACCTCTACAAGAAAAAGACAAATAACCCAATTAAAAAATGGGCACAGGACATGAACAGACACTTCACCAAGGAGGAGATCCCGGCAGCCAACAAACATGTGACTAAATGTTCACAGTCACTAGCCATTAGAGAAATGCAAATCAAAACAAAAATGGGGCTTACATCCCCCTTGCACACGCTCACACCAGGCTGAGATAATGAGGGCAGCAGCTGCTGGGGACTCCGATTCCTGGGACGCTGACCCGTTCTCTGTGGTGGACCTGGTGCGTAAAGTGGGGGGCGGCGGCACCGCCAGCGGGGACCGCTGGGAAGGCGAGGAGGGGGATGAAGACGTCAAGGATAACTAGGATGATGATGATGAAGAAAAGAAAGAAGAAACTGAAGAAAAGCCAGAAGTAAAAGTTTCAGAAAATTAAAAAATATCAGAGAAGATCAAAGAAAAAGAATGGCAACAAAAGAAAAGGCTAGAAGAAATTAAAAAGAGGTTAGAAGAACCTAAAGTGCTTACACCACAAGAACAACTAGCAGACAAACTGCGACTAAAGAAATTTCAGGAAGAGGCAGACCTTGAATTAGCAAAAGACACTTTTGGTGTTAATAATACAGTTGATGGAATAGATGCTATGAACCCATCTTCAAGAGAAGACAGTGTTTGGGAAGTTACTAAAGGATAAAATTACACAATATGAAAAGTCACTATATTATGCCGGCTTTTTGGAAGCCTTGGTTTGACATGTGTGTATTTCATTGGAAATTGATGATTTAAAAAAGATTGTCATGAGACATTCCCGCTAGAAAGGACAAGCAGACTGGAACAGCTACAGTGACAGAAGGAAGATACATCTTCATGATGAACCTGACCTATACTCAGAGCGGTAGTTACTC
>NW_006408618.1:3401716-3403677 GCF_000296735.1 Chrysochloris asiatica
AAAAGATAAAGATTTAATGTTATTTTAAGGGTCAAATAATAAGCCACTGAATTTTGCCACAGTGAAAGAGAAGAGTATTTCTAATCCAAGTCTTTTCCCTTGTGTATATAGCCAGTGCCCAGCCCTTAAATGCAATACAGCCTCTCATTGAGCTTCCTCTCAAAAGGATTTTTGTATTTTATATAACCAACACTGCAGTACTGTATACTCAAACATAAAATCACCAAATCTCAATGTTTAGCTTATGAGAAAAAAAAAAAAAATGTAAAGGACAAGAAGCCAATGAACTCAGAATGAAAAAGAAAATAAAAAAAAAAAAAAAAAAGATTGTCAATCCATTGACTGTGCTTTGCAGTGAAAAACAGAAGCAAGAAAAGCAAAGCAGAGCCAAAAAGAAGAAGAAAGATGTGGTTCTTGGAGGGGAATTAAAGGCTACCATGAAAGACGATCTGGAAGACTATGGTGGTTATGATGGAGGATATGTACAAGATTTTGAAGACTTGAAGACTTCATGTGGCAACGTTTTATCTTCTCCTGGTATCTTCGTTCTGTTGCCCACAATCCCTTCAACATGTAGCACAACTCTCTTTCCTTTCAGTTCTGCCAATGCTACAATCAGAAGTACAGGATCTTTTGTGCTGGTTACTTAACCACTTGACTCTTAGGTGCTAATGTACAAATGAGGGAGCTTGCATCTTGTTGCCTCTTAAACTACTTTATATCTTGTCAAGAAAAGTAGTTTGCAGCAAGGGCATGTGGTGTGCACCTGGTATTAAAATTGCTTTGTCTTAAAATAGAGCATAAGGATATTAAAATTACGTTGTGAAGACTACTTATCTCAGAGTGAAGCTTCTGCAACTGAAAAACCACTAGAGTTTGATACTTAAAAATCAATGACCAAAACCCTCCAACTCTGAAACGGAAGAAAGTAAACCTCCACTGCATCTCAGGCTGTGGCATCTCTTGAGTGCTGTGGCATCTCTTGAGTGCAACGACTGTCAAGTTCATATTTATCAGAATATTTCTACCGTTGGAATGCGCTGGATGAGGGAGGAAGACTTCGCTTGTTTTAACTGCCTGGTTTAAATGTCTGAGAAGCAACTCCTTTGTTCTCCTAGCCTGCAATGGAACAACTTTAACAGGGTTTTGGCATTTCCTTTTCTTCATAAAACATGCTCAACAAACTGCTCCAGTTTAACTACAGTTTGATAAATTACTATGTTAACAATTATGACATCTGCAATGCTTTATAAAGCAACTAATAAAATCACTATTGTGAAGACTTAATTTTTTTCTCCCAAGAGGTATTTTTAGAGAGTATAGAACAGCTCTTGGGAATAGAGTTATTCTTCATATATCTACTAAAGCTTGATAAATGCTTGACCAGTAGTCACAGCTTCAAAACAATTTACCAGACTCTGAATAGTTGTTACCCTTACCAACAAAAGTGTTTGTTTATTTGGGAAAATTATTTCTAATGGAATATCTAGAGCTATTTATAGAGTGTGATTGAGCCTATAACCCGAGGGGGTAAGCTGTTATGGTGACAGAACGTAAAAGCTATTTAACCAAGATGTAGGCCCCCTCTTTTGTTTTGGTAACAGTCAGAGTTGGCAGTGGGGAGGGCTTACAATTTTCTCCTACACAGAAAATAGGATGCTCAGTCAAAACTCTGCAGACTACTAAGTGGAAGACAGGGCCATCTAAATGATTTTAGGAATTCACAGAAAGTAGTGACTATACAGCAATAATTTCAGCAAATAAAGATTATTTTAAGGCAGCTAAGGAAGGGCTAGAAGCATCTTAGTAATAATGACATATGAATTTAAAATATTTTACAATAGAGAGACCAGTTTCTAAAAACTAGAAATGTAAATTCCTCAACATAATCAAGAGCATATATACAAAAACAATAGCCTACATCACTCTCAATGGAGAGAAACTGAAAGCCTTCCCTCTGT
>NW_006408618.1:3404338-3406221 GCF_000296735.1 Chrysochloris asiatica
GAGATCTGTATTTGTGCCCATTCCAAAGAGAGGTGACCCAACGGAATGCAGAAATCATCGGACAATCTCTTTGATATCCCATGAGAGTAAAGTTTTACTAAAAGTAATACAGCAACAGCTGCAAGCATACATTAACAGAGAACTTCCAGAGGTTAAAGCTGGATTCAGAAGAGGCCATGGAATGAGGGATATCATTGCTGGTGTCCAATGGATCTTGGTTGAAAGCAGAGAATATCAGAAAGATGTTTACCTCTGCTTTACTGACTACACAAAGGCTTTCGATTGTGTGGATAATGACAAGCTATGGACAACATTGTGAAGTATGAGTATCCTGGAACACTTAATTGTGCTCATGGGAATCTGTACCTGGACCAAGAGACAGTTGTTCGAACAGAACATGGGAACACTGAATGATTTAAAATCAAGAAAGGTGTGCGACAAGGTTGTACATACTTATTCAACCTGTATGCTGAGCAAATAATACAAGAAACTGGGTTTTATGAAGAAAAACGTGGCATCAGGATTGGAGGAAGACACATTAACAACCTGTGATATGCAGATGATACAACCTTGCTTGCTGAAAGTGAAGAGGACTTAAAACATTTACTTATGAAGATCAAAGAACACAGTCTTCAGTATGGATTACATCTCAATATCAAGAAAACAAAAATCCTCAGCACTAGACCAATGAACAACATTCTTATCATTGGAGAAAAGATTGAAGTTGTCAAGGACTTCATTCTTGGATCAACTATCAATACTCATGGAGGCAGCAGTCAAGAAATCAAACGACATATTGCATTAGACAAATCTGCTGCACAAGACTTTTTTTTTAAAGTGTTGAAGAGCAAAGATGTCAGCTTGAGGACTAAGATGCGCCTGACCTAAGCCATGGTATTTTCAGTAACCTCAAATGCATGTGAAAGCTGGACAGTGAATTAAGGAAGACTAGAAGAATTAATGCACTTGAGTTAAGGTGTTGGAGGAGAATATTGAAAGTACCATGGGCTGCCAAAAGAAGAAACATATCCGTTTTGGAAGAACTGAAGCCAGAGTGTTCCTTGGAGGCCAAGATGGCCAAACTTCGTCTCTCATACTACAGACATATTGTCAGGACGGAGCAGTCTCTGGAGAAGGATATCATGTTTGGTAAGTTGGGGAGGGTGGGGGGTTTCAGAGAAAAAGAGGAAAACCCCAATGCGATGGATTGTCCAAGTGGCTGCATCGATGGACACAAGCATGGCAACAGTAGTGAGGTTGCCCTAGGATCGGGCAGTTTTTCAGTATGCTGTGCATAAAGTCACTGTGGGTCGATGCCGACTCAATGGCACCTAACAACAAAACTACAAGAAACCAAAAGAGACTTACGAAAGTGGAAAAACATACCATGTTCCTGTATAGGAAGACTCAACATTGTGAAAATGTCAATACTACCCAAATAATGCACATATACACATATAATGCAATCCCAATCCAGATTCCAGCAACATTCTTCAAGGAGATGGAAGAGACAATTACAAACTTTATATGGAAAGGAAGGAGACCCATGATAAGCAAAGCACTGCTCAAGAAGAACAAGGTTGGAAACCTCTCACTCCCTGATTTCAAAACTACTACATGGCTACAGTGGTCAAAACAGCCTGGTACTGGTACCCTGAAAGATACATTGATCAATGGATCAGAATCGAGAACCCAGAAATTAACCCATCCACATACAGCCTACTGATTTTTGACAAAGTGCCTAGGTACATTACATGGGAAAGAGATAGTCTCTTCAATAGATAGTGCTGGTAGAACTGGAAAGCAATATACAGAAGATTGAAACAAGACCTTTACCTTACACCCTATACAAAAACCAACTCAACATGGATTAAAGACCTAAA
>NW_006408618.1:3406820-3408204 GCF_000296735.1 Chrysochloris asiatica
TGCAAAATGGTCCAACCTCTCTGGAAAGCAATATGGTGCTTCCTCAGAAGGTTGGAAATAGAAATACCGTATGATCCAGCAATTCCTCTACTTGGTATTTACCCACAAGAAATACGAGCCATAACACAAGTAGATATATGCCCACCATTGTTCATAGCACCATTGTTCATAGTACCATGGCATAACATGGATGAACCTTGAGGACATTATACTGAGTGAAATTAGTCAGTCACAAAAAGAGAAATACTGCATAGGACCATTATTGTAAAAGAGTAAGAAAAAGAACCCACACTAAAAGGCAGGGGGGAATTATATATATATTTGCTGATCACCAGGATGTATGGTAAGAGAGGATGGAAGGGAGGGAGGGGAAGATAGAGCACCGAGTAGGGAATAGACACAGGATAGCTTGGGGGCAGAAAGGGGGAGGGGCAATACACAAGAAGGGGGAGGTGAATGGAAGAACAAGGCTGATGGGAGAACAGTTAGGCAGGTTTGCATGGGCTAAGTGGCACAGAGGTAAATGATGATGTATGCATAACCTTGGAACAACAGGGCTCCGGGATACAGGGATTGAGGCACTGGTTGAAGGGGTAAAAGAGGGGAATAGTGTTAAGATGCTTGGCTGTCTTTTGAAGCTTGTTTTCCCTTGCTTACCATTGTAAAATAGACACTTGAGGGGGGGGAGGGGGGCAGAGAAAGGAATAGCTAGAATCATCACTACAGAAAGCTTGTAAGTCCGTCTTTAGCCTGTAACTGACTGGAATACCTTAAAGGGGGCTAAAAGTTGCCCAGTTGCCGGGAGCCAGCCCCAGCACACTTATTCCAGGGTTTTTCCGAAAGCATATGCGGCGTGGGCTGATTAAGGAGTCATAGGCCATAATAAATTCAAAATCTTCTCATTACATGCTTTATTATTATTATTTCTATGGCTACTCTAATACTCTACTTCTCTCATTCTTTACTGTCCTGCTCATTCTTTACTCCCCTGCTCATATCTTCTGTTTCCTTTCTCCCTTCCCCTGGCTCCTGCTTCCCTTCTCTCCTTTCCTGCTCCCCTCTTCTGCTCCCTTCTTCTCTTCCCTTTACTAGCTTCCATTCTCTCCATTACTCCCTCTATCCTCCCTCCATTCTTGTCTCGTCTCCTCTACATCTCATATTCTTTCTTCTCCCCCTATTCTTGTCACTACTGCTACTACTTCTACTTACTACTACTACCTCTACTATTTGTTCTGTCTTACAAACCCCTTATATACCATTACAAAAAACATTGCATTCATAGTAATCAATGACATCAAGGTACAATCTATCTTGAGGCACATTCCTTATGGTTTACAATTCTTAAATTTACAACAGGGATGAGAAGTTACAGCAAAAACATTAT
>NW_006408618.1:3409944-3421461 GCF_000296735.1 Chrysochloris asiatica
GCTTTCTACTCCCATAAAGATTTACACCCTCGGAAACCCTGTACAGGGTCGCTATGGGTCGGAACCGACTCGATGGCACTTAACAACAACAACAACAATTTGGTGAACTTTACCTATACTTATGGATGTAGTAGCTCTAAAATGGGAGCAAATCTTTACAGTGAGGATCACTCCCACCCCTCCGTACACAGGGTTGACATGGATTGGCAACATAGATATTGGCTACCCAAAATGGAGGGGGCCTATAAAGGCAAGAAGTGACTGACTTACAAGCTTTCAAGAGGGAGCCTAGTTCCAGATGGGGCCGGGAAAGGTAGAATCACCACTGAATGATTTTCCAATCCATTAGGACCATCTGGCGAAAGGAAATGGGGATAAGAATCTTGTGATACAATTGTGAATAATTGTCATCAGGACTGACTTTGAGACTAGGAAATATAAAGGTAGATGTTTTTTGGTAAAAGGAGGAGAGTGATTGATATTGCAGCCAGGAGCGGAGGTCCCTGGGACCATCAAGTGAGAAGAACGGAGAGTAGGACCCTCCCCAGAGAGGCAGTGACACCAGGGATGGAGACAGAGATGATGACGTGGACAGATGGAGCAGCTGGAGACACTGGACTCAGGGAGGGAGAAGGGCTGTGTGCTGGGGGCCGGGGTGGTGTGCCCTCTGGGGTTACTTGATGATGGATGGGGGGAATTGTAATCATTGCAATGAAACAAAGTATGATAGGATGAGTGTAAAGTTGATGTTCTCCCATGTAACCCTCACAATACAAAAAAAAAACTAAAAAAAAAAAAAATGAGATCTCATCTCACACCAGAAATAACAGCAAAGATAAAGAAAATAGAGGATAATAAATGCAGGCAAGGATATGGAGACACTGGGACACTCCTGTATTGCTGGTTAGATTGCAAAATGGTCCAACCTCTCTGAAAAGCAATATGGCACATCCTCAGAAGTTTGGAAATAGAAATACCTTATGATCCAGCAATTCCTCTACTTGGTATTTATCCAAAAGAAATACGAACCATAACACGAGTAGATATATGCTTACCAATGTTCACAGCAGCACTGTTTACAATAGCAAAAAGATGGAGACAGCCTAAGTGCCCATCAGTTGAAGAATGGATAAACAAACTGTGGTATATACACACAGTGGAATATTATGCTACCTTGAAGAATCACAAGAAAGCTACAAGCCACGGCATAACATGGATGAACCTTGAGGACATTATGTTGAGTGAAATTAGTCACAAAAAGAGAAATACTGCATAAGACCACTACTGTAAAAGACTAAGAAAAAGAACCCATACAAACGAGGTGGGGAGGGATTCTTTGCCGGTCGGTTACCGGGATGTAGGAGGTGGGGCAAGGGGAGGGAGGGGAAGGTGGAGCACAAGGTAGGGAAAAGACACAGGATAGTTTGGGTGCTAGGGAAGGGAGCAATACACAAGAAGAGGGAGGGGAATGGAAGAATAAAGTGGATGGGAAAACAATTAGGCAGGTTTGCATGGGCTAAGTGAGACAGAGGTAAATAATGATGTATGCACAACATTGGAACAACAGGGCTCTGAAATACAGGGATTGAGACATGGTTGGAATGGATAAAAGGGGGAAAATAATGTTAAGATGCTTGGCTGTCTTTTGAATCTTGGTTTCCCTGGCATGCCATTATAAAATAGACACTTGAAGGGGAGAGAACGGAATAGCCAGAAATATCACCATAGAAAGCTTGTAAGTCTGTCTTCTGCCTATAACTTATTGGAATACCTAAAATGGGCCTACAACATGCCCAGTAAGGGAGGCCTACTGTGGAGCCTCTGTATTACATAAGAACATAAGTGGAATCCTGAACCCCATCCAGAATCTTCTGAGGTAGGACATTTCCACTCGAAAGGACAAGCAGATCAGCCTGGAGTAGCTAGAAGAAGAGAAGATAGTTCTTGGAAGAAAGGCCAACAGGAAAAATACAAAACAATAATGGCAGTCCGATCGATTACTACAAGAACAAGCAAGTTGCTCACCCAGGAGACATCAAGGCAAGTAGTTGGGTCCCTATTGGGCAAACCCCCTTCCAAGACTAAATCTCAATGGGAATACACAAGCAGACATGCATTCTGATTAGTGACCACATTCACCACCTATAAGGGGAAGTGAGGGGAAAAACAGCAATGAAGCTGTGAGCTAAGCCCTACAACGTTTAATAGACTCCTGTGAACCCAGGTGGAGACCTGGTTGGCCAGCAGTGTGGCAAGACCTGGGAACTCTTGGGCCCAGAGTCAGTGACATAGCCACAGAGGATTAGAGTGGAAAGTGAAGCATCCAGCTGATAAGAAGAGAGGGCATATGCATAAGAACATCCACACTTGCAGATAATACCTGCTTGACTTGGCTTCAGTGACTGGATGATCAGAGCTCAACTAGAAGAAAGAAGAGGAAAAAAAGAGTAATCTGATACAATTTGATGAACTTGACCTACACCTCTCAATGCAGTAGCTCAAAAGAGGGAACAAATCTTTACAGTGAGAATCATTCCCACCCCCTCTATACACAGAGTAGACAAGGATAGGCAACTTGGACATTGGCTACCCAAAATGGGGGTGGGGGTGGGGGTGGGGGCCTACAAAGGCAAGAAGTGACTGGCTTATAAGCTTTCAAGAGGGAACCTAGATCCAGAGTGCGCAGAGGAAGGAAGACTCTCTACTGAGTAGTATCCAGTCTGTCTGTGCGGGGCTGATGAAAGTAGATGGGGATAGGTCTTTTGTGGTACGATAGTGATTAATTGTTATCAGGACTGATTGTGAGGGTTGGAAATGTAAAAGTAGATGTTTTGTAGCAAAAGGAGGGGAGTGATTGACTTTTCACTCCAGGAGCGGTGGTCCCTGGGACCATCAAGGGAGAAGAGCGGATTGCGGGACCCTACCCAGAGAAACAGTGATGCCAGAGATAGAGGCAGAGATGATGATATGGAGAGATGGAGTGGCTGGGGACTCTAAACCCAGAGAGGAAGAGGGGCTGTGTGCTGATGACTGGAGGGCAGGCTTGCAGGGTTTACCCTTTGGTTGGTTGATGATGCATGGGGTGGATTGTAACCATGGCAATGAAAGGATAACTCACAATGTTGTTCTTGTTGTTAAGTACCATGGGGTCAACTCACAGTGACCCTGCACAGGGTTTCCGAGGCTATAAATCTTTACAGGAGCAGAATGCTTCATCTTTCTCCCATGGAACCGCTGGTAGTTTCGAACTGCTGACCTTGAGGTTGACAGCCCGACTCATAACCACTACGCTATCAGAGCTCCTTATAACTCACAATAAAACATTAAAATAAATATACATATCTATCTATCTATCTATCTATCTATCTATCTATCTATTGTTGTTGTTGTTGTTAAGTGCCATCGAGTCGGGTCCGACCCATAGCGACCCTGTACAGGGTTTCCGAGGGTGTAAATCTTTACGGGAGTAGAAAGCCTCATCTTTCTCCCGCGGAGCGGCTGGTAGTTTCGAACCGCTGACCTTAAGGTTCGCAGCCCGATTCGTAACCACTACGCTACCAGAGCTCCTTGATATATCTATCTATATATCTATATATATATATATATATATAAATCCAAACTTGCAGATAGTACCCATTTAACCTAGCCTCAATGACTTGATGATCAGAACTCGACTAGAAGAAGATAAAAAAAATTTTTTTGATAAAGGAAGCAAGTGTAAATTGCTACAATTAGATGAACTTGACCTGTACTTATGGATGTAGTAGCTCAAAATACCAACTGAGCAGGAAGGAGTCTTCACATCAAGTATCAATTCTATCCCCGCTGTATACAGGGTACAGAGTGACTGGCTTACATGTTTTCAAGAGGAAGTTTAGTTTAGGAGTGTGCGGGGAAAGTCCCCACTGAATAGCTGTCATCTTGTCTAGATGGGTCTGGTGAAAAGAGATGGGGATAAGATTCGTATGATTCAATAGTAATTGTTATCATGACTAATTGCAACTGTCACAACTGTAAAGACAGAAGTTTTGTAACAAAAACAGGGGAGTGGTTAATCTTACAGTCCAGAAACAGAGGACCCTATGAACATCAAGAGAGAGAAGCACAAGCAGAATGGGGGACCTTATCCAGAGAAGCAACGACAATAGAGAAGGAGGTAGAGATGGGGTCATGGAGAGGGGGAGTGGCTGAGGACTCTAGATTCATGGGAAGAGAGGGACTAAAGCTGATGGCCAGGGGCAGACTTGCAGAATGTGCCCTTTGGAGATGTAAATTATTATATATGCCTGAGTGGTTTTTTGTTTGTTTTTTTTCTTAAAAAAAAAGCGCTAAACTGAATAGCGAGAAATACTGTTTGTTGATGGTACATGGAGGGGATTATAATCATTGGAATGAAACAAGGTGTATGTTTTTTTTATGTAAAACTGATGATCTGCCCTGTAAACTTTCACTCAAGCCACAATAAAAACCTTTATAAAAAAAAATAGTGAGTAGTGGTTACCATGACTAATTGCGACTGTCACAACTGTAAAGGTAGAAGTTTTATAACAAAAAGAGAGTAGTAGTTAATCTTACAGTTCGAGAACAGAAGACCCTAGGATCATCAAGGGAGAAGAGCACAAGCACAGTGCGGGACCTTATCCAAAGAGGCAGCAACACCAGAGATGGAGGCAGAGATGAGGACATGGAGAGAGCAGCTAAGGACTCTGGACTCATGGAAAGAGAAAGACGAGAGTGCTGGCGGTCAGGAGGCAGGCTTACAGAATGTGCCCTTGGGTTGTTTAAATTATTATATATTCCTGAGTGTTTTTGTGTACATCCCCTCCAAAAACAGAGAAAATGGAAGATAGTATTGTTGAATGATGATGCACAGAGGTGATTGTAATTATTGTAATGAAACCATCAGTGTAAAACCGATGCTCTCCTATGTAAACTATCACTCAATTCACAATAAAAACTTTAAAAAAAATGATCTAAAGAAAATATAAATGCATTGAGATTATATTGTTTTGGGAACTATAGAAAAATTTCTAAAATGAGATATTCTGAGAGCTGCATTTTATCTGGCTAAGATGAAAGTTGAAAGAACAGGAAAGTACTGTGTTCATGGGGGTGCATTTAGGGCAATGAGTAATTCCATTTGGCCTAAGCAAAAGAGTCTGGAAGACTTCAAAAAGCTCATGGAATATAAAGATAACAGAATTTATATGTAAAAAAGCATGAACTGCCTTGCATGCCACTTTAATACATGAATATCAAAAGGTGATAAAACAGTATATAGAATAGTTAACTTCCCATAAATCAGCTATGTATCTGGTGAGATTAAAGCATAAGAATAGACACACACAAAAATGTGTGTCCTATAGTTATCATTATCAATTTATTTCATGATATGCATTGTCATAAACTCTTGAAAATAAGTGTGTCACCCTAGAATCATGACTCAGCACTATTTTTCAATTGTAGATATTTTCAGGTTGCCCGATGTTATCGAGATGAAGGTTCAAGACCAGACAGACAGCCTGAATTCACTCAGGTACTAAGCTATATTAATTTATCTGTTATAGATTCAGGTACATTACAGTCAAGTGTTTTTAAGACAATTATATGTCATTTATACATCAGATATTTAATCAAAGTTTCCTGCAATTGAGGTACTAATTAATTTTTTATTCATTTCATGTATCCTTTTAATAAGGAGTATAGTTATCAGCCAAGGAATGTCACAGATTATATAGTGTGTTAATGCTCATAATATGATAAAGTCCTTGAAACAAATCTCTTGTACATTAAAATGTTAATTTTGTATACTGTTATTTAATCTGTTTATATAATTTGGGGGCTTAGCAAAAAAGGATTATGATTTAGTTTCTGTAGTATAGGGTATTTATCAATATAGTGAAGTGTAAAAATTACGCAATTTGGAATGGGTAGATTTGAGATCAAATCTAGCATCACTACTTACCAACTATAATATACAGACCAGCTACTTTGCCTCTCTGACCCTTAGACCACAAAACAGTTTGGAAACATAAACAAGGTGATATATGAAAAGCATTAGCACAGTGACTGACATAAAACAGATGCACAATAATATTTATTCTCTCCACTCACGTATTATGTCTAGAATCTTAATGGTGATTCAAAAACAGAAGTAACTATTAATCTTAATATTGTTCCTATTCACGTCAGTTTCCTTATGTTATTTTGGTTTCAGATTGACATAGAGATGTCTTTTGTAGACCAGACGGGGATCCAGAGTCTAATTGAAGATTTGCTCCGGTATTCCTGGCCGAAGGACAAAGATCCTTTGATTGTTCCTTTTCCTTCTATGACTTTTGCTGAGGCATTGTCTACTTACGGGACTGATAAACCTGACACTCGTTTTGGAATGAAGGTGATTCTCTTGACTTTTCTAGGACTATGCTCAAGTAGTCCTGCAGATGATGAAACCACTTTGAAATTTACAACCAGTTGTACACTTGTATTTTTGTTGTTGTTACCAAGCCTACAGTAAGAGTGTATTCACATTACAATACTTTTTTCTTTTTTTTTTAACTATCTGCTCTGTTCCTGGTGTGGTGCTGTGGGTTAATGCGTCAGACTGCAAAGCCGTTTGAACTGCAAGGTCGGTGGTTCAAGCTCACCAGCTGCTCCTCAGAAACCCTATACAGGGTTGCTATGGGTCAGAACTGACTCAATGGCACGTAACAACAATAAACTATGTTCCAAGACAGGAAGTGCGGTGACTCTATACGATAAATACTGGACTATGGACCATAAGGTTGGCATTCAAGCCCACCAGCCTTTCCATGGGAGAAAGATGAAGCTTTCTGTTCCCACAAAGATGTACAGCTTCAGAAACCCTATACAGTGTTACTATGAGTCGTAACTGACTCATTGCCACTTAACAACAACAATGTTCCAAGACAAGGAGTCTTGGTGGTGCTGTGGTTAATACACTTAGCTTCTAAATAAAAGCTTGGTGGCTTGAACCCATCAGCACTCCACAGGAGAAAGATGAGGCAGTTGGCTTCCCTTAAGAATTACTACCTTGAAAACCCTCTGGGGCTGTTTTACTCTATAGTGTTCCTTTAGGGTTGGAATCAGCTCACTATACTGAGTCCAAATACACTCAACAAAAGTGGGTTTTTTGTTTTTTATTTTAAATATCCCAAGCCATTTCCAAGAGCAAGGTTTTTGCTACAGTTTTTGAATATGTGGACATGGATGGTAATGTGAAAGGAAAAATAGCTACTTGTCAATTTTTTTCAAAATCAAACTGGCAATTGGAAGGCAAGTGATTAGGAATTCCCCCCCCACCCCCTCTGGTCTATATGCAACTCACATAAATGAAAACATTTATCCAAACTAAGCATGGCAACAGTAGTGAGGCTGGCCCAGGATTGGGCAGTGTTTCATTCTGCTGTACATAAGATCACTACGGGTCGGTACCAACTTGATGTCACCTAATAACAACAACATAATCTTTATAAACATTTAACTAAAGGTAACGGAAGAATCCTGATATGGTGCTGCTCTAGGATAAGCACTGGATTGCTACTCACAAGGTAGGCAGTTCATACCCACCTCGGAAACCCTATTCAGGGTGTCTATGAGGCAGAAGTGACTCAACGGCACTTGACAACAACAATTTCCATTGTCAATCCTCTGTTTCTAGAGAGCAGCATCCTTTAGTCTCTGTAATGCTGGTGACATTTCTGCAGGTTCATTCTCAGTGGAAATCCCTTAGAAACTGAATGTTGCCTAATGTATCAATGAGTAGTGCGCGATTCTTAGAATGAAAAAAATACAATACACAAGAAGTTTAGATACTGGAATCTCATTCTTGCCTATTTATAGCTGACCATCACTTTTGTTTCTTCTTTTATAATATGGAAAAGATAATAGTATAGTAATTCTTAAATCAGACTTAAATTCTAGCTTGGCACTTACTAGTTATGTCATCTTGGACAAGTTACTTTCTTCTCTGTGCCCTAGTTTCATCATCTATGAAACAGGATAATAAGAATGCCAACCTCATACTCTTATATGGATGAGATGATATTATGGGGCAAAAGTTCTACATTACTTCACAGTTAATCACCCCTTTTTGGTACCTGTTTTCCAGATTGTAGATATCAGTGATATGTTCAGAAACACAAAGATTGAAATTCTTCAAGATGTACTTAGCCAGCCCCAAGGAACCATCAAAGCCATTTGTATCCCTGAAGGAACAGTAAGTAAAGCACAAGAATGTTTTCTCTAGAATAAATACTTGGGAAGTGGGTATGTTCACCACTAGCACAGTGTTTTAGTTATCTAGTGCTGCTAAGGAGCTCTGGTAGTGTAGTGGTTACGAATCAGACTGCCAACTGCAAGGTTAGCAGTTCAAAACTACCAGCTGTTCCATGGGAGTAAGATGAGGCTTTCTGCTCCCGTAAAGATTTACAGCCTCGGAAACCCTGTACAGGGTTGCTATGAGTCGGAACTGACGTGACGGCACTTAACAACAACATCAACAACAGGTGCTGCTATAACAGAAATATCACTAGTAGATGCCTTTAACAACAGAAATGTTTTCTCTTACAATTTAGGAGGCTACAAGTCTAACTTCAGAGTGCCGGCTCTAGGGAAAGGCTTTCTGTCTTTTGTCAACTCTGGAGAAAGAAAAAAGATGTTGTAGGCCATATGCCCAAGGAAACTGGCTGCTCATAGTAGATCTCATCATGGAAATGATTCCATTATATTAGATCTCATCCTGGGGGATTCCTTTGTCTTAAATAAAAATGGGGATTTTATGTAAGAAGTCAGATAGTATCCCTAAAACTATAAATCAGTAGAGAATAATAAAAACCTTATGAATATGAGTTTATACTCAAAACTTGGTTTTTATTTTTCTTCTAATCCTAAAACAGTGCTATAAAATGTTCCTGTAAATTGGGTTAATTCCCACCAATGATGAAGATAAAATAGTGTTTAGTGTTCTACATCCAGTCTTAGTTTGTCCAAAGGCTCTCAGCCCCATATCAGCTCCATCCAGCAAAGCTTTGCTTGGTGGTTCTTCATCATCCAACATGTTTATTTCCTAAAGTTAGTATACCTGCTTTTACAGTGATTTAATAAGAGGAATTCCAGGAGCATTTTACATGGTGTGGTGCTGTCGGATAAGCACTGGACCACAAGGTCAGTTTGAACCACAGGGTTGACAGTTCAAACTCACCAACTGCTCCTTGGAAACGCTATACAAAGTTGCTATGAGTTAGAACTAACTCAGTAACACTCAACAACAACAACTGTTTGGAAAGACTGTACTCATTTGCACATAGATCATTATGTTCAGATAGGAAGGCGGAACAGTCTCATTATTTTCAATTTGCTCTATATATTCATTAAAAATTAATTTGGTATCCATCCTCTGGTCCAGACATAACTAATATGTCCAGGTAAATGTATTACTAACTGTAATTACTTACCCCATATAAGTATGACTAATTGGAGTCCTGGTATGGCACTGTAGGATAAATCACTGGCCGCAAGGTCAATTTGAACCACAGGGTCAGTGATTCTTCTTCAAGTAGATTATAAGACTGCAGAGGTATAAACAGATACTTGTACGCAATGTTCTTAGAGTGTTCTGTACTATAAACACTGAATTTCTAACCACAGGGTTGACGGTTCAAGCTCACCAGCTGCTCCATGAGAAAAAGATGAGGTTTTCTGCTCCCGCAAAGATTTACAGCCTCAGAAACCTTATACAGGATCAATATGAGTCAGAATCAACTCAACAGCATGTACCAACAGCAACACAATGTCCATTGCAGCATGATTACTTATAGCCAAAAGGTGGAAAAAGAGAAGAAAATATCAAGAGATGGATGCAAAACGTGGTACATACGTAACAATGAAGTCTTATTGTTAAATGCCATCAAGTCAGTTCTGAGTCATAGCGACCCTGTATAGGGTTTCTGAGGAGTGGCTGGTAAGTTTGAACTGCTGATCTTGTGGTTCAAACTGGCCTTGTGCTCCAGTGCTTAGCCTACAGTGCCACACCAGGATGCCAACAATGGGGTAGTACTCATTCTTAAAGAGAAAAGAAACCCTGATACAAGCTTCAACATTATGCTAAGCAAGATAAGTCAGCCACAGAAGAACAGATATTGTGTGATCTCACTTATATGAAATATCAAGAATAGGTAAAAGCATAAAGTACATTTTATTAGTCATTAACAAAAGCAGAAAGAGTCAAGAGGGAATTAGTGTTTAAGGGGCAGTGAGTCTCTATTAAGAGTGATGGAAAATTTGGAAGTGGTAATGATTGCACACTATGGTGAATATAATAACATAGTTAATATCACTGAGTTGTAACCTGTGTAGGGTTTCCAAGGCTATAAATCTTTACGGGAGCAGAAAGCCTCATCTTTCTCCTGCGGAACCGCTCTTAGTTTCGAACTGCTGACCTTGAGGTTAGCAGCCCGATTCGTAACCACCACGCTACCAGAGCTCCTTTGTTATATGATACTCACACACACAGAGCTTCAAAAAGTTCATAGCAAGCCAATGTTTATCCCGTGTGTGTGTGTGTGTGTGTGTGTGTGTGTGTGTGTGTGTAGAGAGAGAGAGAGCCCTGTTGTAGTGCTGTCAGTTAATGCCCTGACTGCAAAGTTGGTTTGAAGCACAAGTTTGGCAGTTAAAGTTCACCAGCTGCTCCTTGGAAACCGTATACAGGGTCACTGTGACTTGAAACCAACTAGATGGTACTTAACAACAAGAACAACTCATGTAGCACAGTAAAAAAAAAAGTTGGGAAAATATACACACAACATGAAATAATCAAATCCTGAATATCTTATTGATCTGAAAGTTATTTTTCCTTCACGACTGAATGTAGAGATTCACTTTGAAAATTTATCCTGCATAATGCATGTGTAAGGTCTTCTGTGGAATACATTTACACCTATTTCCAGGGAGAACAGCATAATTAGAAAAAATAAGTCTTGTAGCAAGCTTTGAAAATTTGTCATTTGACAACAGAATCTAAATCCTTACAAAATCCCACTATTATGATGGTGTGGTGCTGCAGGATAATGCGCTGGACCATAAGGTCAGTTGGAACCGTAAGGTCAGCAGTTTAAACCCATCAGCCATTCCTCGGAAACCGATACAGCGTCTCTATGGGTCGGAACCAACTTGATGGCACTTTAACAACATTGTGTTGGAACAGCACAAAATTTAATTGTGTCCCATTTGATATCATAAACATATGTTTATGTAGCCCTGGTTGAGTAGTAGGTTATGCATTGGGCTGTTAACCACAGGTTGGTGGTTCAAGTCCACCACCCACTCTGCATGAGACAAATGAAACTTTCTGCTCACATAAAGATTTACATCCTCAGAAACCCTATACAGGGTCACTAGAGAGACTCTGAAACTTGCTCTCCAGCGTAGGGGGGCCAAAGCAAATGGAAAAATTGAAGAGGTGCAAGAGCTGAACAGGAAATTTCAAAGATCAGCTCG
>NW_006408618.1:3423211-3454804 GCF_000296735.1 Chrysochloris asiatica
GATCGAACATTGTTTCGTTCTGCTGTGCATGGAGTCGCTATGAGTCGGTTCCGACTCAATGGCACCTGACAACAACAACAACAAGAGTTGGAACCTATTTCATGGCACTTAACAGCAACAGCAGAGCTAAAGTGTTGGACTGATAATTTTACTTTTGCTTTTCTTTCTCTAGAAATACTTTAAAAGGAAAGACGTAGAGACCATAAGAAAATTGGCGACTGATCAATTTAATCAGGTAAGGAGTTAATCATCAGTTTTTATTTTCTCTTTTGAGGATTTAATATTTTGAACTAATACTTGCATGTACTATAGGATAAGTGTTGAACTGCTAACTGCAAGATCAGCAGTTCAAACCCACCAGTCCCTCCAGAAGAGAAAGCTGAGGCTTTCTACTCCTATAAACATTTACAACCTCAGGCACCCTATACAGGGTCCCTATGAGTCCTGGAGTAGTGCTGTGAGGTAATGCGTCAGATTATAAGTCATTTGAACTGCAAGGTCAGTGGTTAAAACTCACCAGCTGCTACTTAGAAACCCTATACAGGGTCGCTGTGGGTCAGAATCGACCCAACAGCACTTAACAACAACAACCTGAGTTGGAATCAACTCAATGGGAGTGGGTTTTTTGGTTTTTTTAAAATAATTGCTTGAATAGGGTCATGTTATTTCAGCTCATTCTACATTTCTTCCTTTGATTTTTAAAATTAATCATATCCCTCTAAGACTTAATATAGATCGTGAGTTCACCATTAATCAGAATGTGAAAATCCAACCTTTGATAAACAAAGATATTCCAATCCTTGTAAGAATATAACTAGAGAGCCATGTGCCCACATTTAAAAGGAAACATAATTGATGTAAAGGAAAAGTTATATTCATTGTTCTTCCTGTACTACGTTTTTGAACTTTGAATATGCCTTAATCAAACACATTTTGTGCTTTGTGGTTTGGTGGATGGCAAATCTTGAAAGGAGGGGAGAGAGTGATAAATGGACGTTTTCATACATTGTTCCTAGAAGTATACATTTTCTCAATTGTTTTGAAATCAGTAGCTTTAAAATGATTCATCCTCTTGGAGTCAGTAATATTCTATAATATGATCTAAAGGGAGGATGTTAAATATGAGGTGATACTATACTCTTTATTGTGTCATTTATAACTGGGACAGATGAAATCAAATGGGAATTATTAAATAAATGATTGCATGATCGCAAGAATTAATATTAAAATTCCTTTTTAAAACTTTGAGTTTGTAATATAGGAAAAATATTTATTGTAATGATGTTTGTTAGTTAAAAAAAAAAAAAGGAGGGTATATAGAATTACATATATGAGGACTTCAAAAAATTCATGGAAAAATGACATCTTTTAATTTGACTATCTTTTAATAGTCAAATTTTTCCACAAACTTTTTGAATCCCCTTCATATACTGTGATCATAAACATGTGTAAAAGCACTATATTTGTAACTGATAAATGAACTACTATTATCATCACCACATCCCAAACCTCAGGTCTCAAGTTTGATGAATAATGAAAGGATTTTTTGGTAAGAAACGAAGAAAAAATATTAGGATAGTGATTTCCAAAATTGTGTGAGACAAGATGAGAAAAGTCAAGATATCAAAATTTTCCATAAAATTAAATGAATTTAAAGAACTCTTTATTTCTCTTTTTAAATATTTTTGCTGTGAAAATGTTGTTTTGTGAAATGATGAAATAGTAGATGATATTTTGAGTTTGCTTTATGTCTTTCTTTGATAACATACAGAATTGGCAAGCTTATGTCTACCAGGGGTTTTTGTTAGTTTGTTTTTATCTTAATAATGTATGAAATATGAAATTTACATCTAGGGACCACAGTACCAGAAAATGCTTCTGAATGTTAACTTTGGCAGTCTTTCAGTGATGGGACTATTACACTTTCATTTTTTATTCTTATTCTTCTTTCTTCTCCGCTCTCTCTGTTCTTTATTGCTTTTTTATTTTTAACTTTTCCTAATATCTTAAGGAGCCCTGGTGTGGCGCTGTGGGTTAATGTGCTGGACTGCAAAGTTGTTTGAACTGCAAAGTCAGTGCTTAATGCTCAGCAGCCCCTCCTCAGAAACCCTATACAGGGTCAGTGTGGGTCAGAAACTACTGAATGGCACTTAACAACAGTAATATCTTAAATTCCTATTTAGCATAGGAGTTCCTGAGTGCTATAAAAGTACTTGGCTGCCAACCGAAAGTTTGGGGATTCAAGTCTACCAAGAGGTGCCTTGGAAGAAAACCCTGGTAATCTACTTCTCAAAAATCAGTCATTTAAAATCCTATGAAAAGTTCCTTGCTGCTGCAAATGGTTAAGCACTTAACTAATAACCACAATGATGGTAGTTTGAACTAACCCAGAGATGCAAGTGAAAGTATGGTGAAAGAATACAACCCTGTCGCACACCTTTCTTAACTTTAAACCATTCAGTGTTCCCATGTTCTATTCTCTCACCATTCTTATTCAACCTGTATGCTGAGCAAATAATTCAAGAAGGTGGGTTATATGAAGGAAAACATGGCATCAGGACTGGAGGAAGACTGATTAACAACCTGTGATATGCAAATGATACAACCTTGCTTGCTGAAAGTAAAGAGGACTTAAAATACTTAACTGATGAAGATCAAAGAGCACAGCCTTTGTTATGGATTGCATTTCAGTGTAAAGAAAACAAAACTCCTCACCACTGGACCAGTAAACAGTATTCTTATCAACGGGGAAAAGATTGAAATTGTCAAGGACTTCATTCTTCTTGGATTAACTATCAACACTCACGGAAGCAGCAGTCAAGAAATCAAATGACGTATTGCATTAGGCAAATCTGTTGCGTAAGACCTTTTTAAAGTGTTGAAGAGCAAAGATGTCAGCTTGAGGACTAAGATGCGCCTGATCCAAGCCATGGTATTTTCAATAACCTCATATGCATGTGAAAGCTGAACAGTGAATAAGGAAGACCGTTGAAGAATTGATGCTTTTGAGTTATGGTGTTCAAAGAAAATATTGAAAGTGCCATTGGATGCCAAAAGAACCAACAGATCTATTTTGGAAGAAGTGCAGCCAGAGTGCTCTTTTGGAGGCCAAGATGGTCAAACTTTGTCTCTCATGCATATTGTCAGGAGGGACCAGTCTCTGGAGAAGAATATCATGTTTGGTAAGGTGGAGGGGGTCAAAGAAAAAGAGGAAGACCTCCAGCGAGATGGATTGGCAAAGTGGCAGCATCAGTGGGCTCAAACATGGCAACAATTATGAGGTTGGCACAGAACTGGGCAGTATTTCGTTCTGTTATACATAGGGTCCTATGAGTCGGTATCGACTTGATGGCACCTAACAACAACAACAAATCTTTATACAAATGGAAAACCTCATCTTTCTCCCACGGAGTGGCTGGTGGATTTAAACTGCTGACCATGCAACTAGCAGCCCAACTTGTAACTTACTACACAACTAGGGCTCCTTGGTTGGTTGTTTATGTACCGTGGAGTCAATTCCGACTCATAGCGATCCTGTATAGGGTTTCCGAGGCTGTAAATCTTTATGGGAGCTGAAAGCTTCATCTTTCTCCCACAGAACAGCTGGTAGTTTTGAACTGCTGATCTTGAAGTTTATAGCCCAATTCATAACCACTATGCTACCAGAACTCCTTGGAGAATGTTTTTGTTGTTAAGCGCCATCAAGTCGGTTCCTACTCATGGCGACCCTGTAATAGAGTTTCTGAGCAGAGGCTTGGTAGGTTTGAACTGCTGACCCTGCAGTTAGCAGTCCAGTAATTATCATACAGTGCATACCAGGACTCATGAGAACACAGCAGAGGTAACTCAACTGAGTATATTCAGAAAACTTTTCAACAAAAGTTGGAAAACATTATATTATATACATTTTTATGTTTAAAAAAATACAAAAATGATTTTAAAAAACTAGTAAAACACAGAGAACCACAAGTAAAGAAAGCAAAAAATGAAAAGAAAGTTTCTCCCATGGACACCAAGTTACTGGAAAAACAGAAAAATTTCCAACAGTGGTACTAAGTATGCTTTAAAAAAGCAAAAACATGCAGAAAACAATCTAACAGAGATCAGGAAAGAAATGGAGGGAACAGATGAGAGACTCAACAAGGAAATTAAAAAAGAAAAACAAACACTACTGGAACAGAAGAAACAAGCAACTGAATTAGAAAAAAGCAAGAGAAACACTCAACAAGAGCGTTAACAGACAGAAGAAAGACAAGTAAGTTAGAAGACAACCGAATTTATCAAGGCTCAATAAGAACAAGAGAAAAGCAAAGTCAAATGAAAATATGAGATTCAATTAAGAAATCTAACGTTAGAATTATTGGAATTCCAGAGCACAATGACAATAATAAATACATAGAAAGAATTTTCCAAGAGATAATCAGAGAGAATTTCTCAAACCTTAGTGGAAAACCAAACGCACAAATTAGAAGACGTTTTGAAAAGATCAACTCCATGTCACATCTTAATAAAATTCCTGAAAACCAAAGACGAGGAAAGAATTCTAAAAGGAATAGAAAAAAACACAATATAACATCCTTCATTAGAATCAGTGTGGATTTCTCCCTAGAAACTCTAGAGGCCAGAAGATAATATATTAAATATTGCCAACCAAGAATTCTTTTTCCAGCAAAGTTGTCATTCAGAAACAAGGAGAAAATCAAGATGTTCCCAAATGAAAACATGCTCTGGGAATTCACCATTACCAGACTACCTCTGCAAGTGTTACTTAAGAGAGTTCTTCAAATGTAAAGGCAAGAATATTTAACAAATACTCAAATGTATTCACTGGGAAAAAAATTAAGTACTCTCCCAAAAATGCAACAACACGAACAATCATAAGGACATGATATTTTCAGGGAACAAATGTAGCAGTATAGTTCGCAAACAATATAACATCGTGTATATAAAAAACAGTACAGCGCAAACCTTTTACATAAAATTGTACAGTAATGTTAATGGAGACTCACCAACAGAAATGGAGGCAAGAGGAGCATATTAATATGTTAAAATTATGATACCTGTTCATAGACTAAACATTGTCACAATTGTATGTTGTGTGATGTAATATGTGTGGTAACCACTAAAAAATCACAGAAAAAATAGAGGAAAAGAAGGAAGAAATCAAAAAGGCTTATAACAAGCATTGATGCTTTTGAGTTATGGTGTTGGAGGAGAATACTGAAAGTGCCATGGACTGCCAAAAGAACCAATAGATCTGTTTTGGAAGCAGTGCAGCCAGAGTGCTCCTTGGAGGCCAAGATGGCTAAGCTTTGTCTCTCACACTTTGGACATATTGTCCGGAGGCAACAGTCACTGGAGAAGGATGTCATGCTGGGTAAGGTGGAGGGTCAGAGAAAAAGAGGAAGACCCCTAACGAGGTGGATTGGCCAAGTGGCATCATTGATGGACTCAAGTGTGGCAGCGGTAGTGAGGTTGGCCCAGGATCAGACATTGTTTTGTTTTGCTGTGCATGGGGTCGCTATGAGTCGGTTCCGACTGGATGGCACCTGACAACAATAACAACAAAGGCTGTTAACTATTACCTTGGCAACCACGGCTCCTTTTTTTTAAGGTTTTTATTGTGGATTGAGTGAAAGTTTACAGGGCAGATCATCAGTTTTACATTCAACAAGTCATACACCTTGTTTCATTACAATGATTATAATCCCCTCCATGTACCATCAGTTAACAGTATTTCTCTCTAGTCACTTTACCTTTTAAAAAACAAAAGCACTCAGGCATATATAATAATTTACACCTCCAAAGGGCACATTCTGCAAGTCTGCCTCCTGGCCACCAGCTCTTAGTCCCTCTGTTCCCATGACTCTAGAGTCCTTAGCAACTCCTCCTCTCCATGACCCCTTCTCTGCCTCCTGTGTCGCTGCTTTTCTGGATAAGGTCCCGCATTCTGCTTGTGTTCTTCTCCCTTGATGATCCTTGGGTCCTCTGTTTCTGGACTGTAATATTAACTACTCCCCTGTTTTTGTTACAAAACTTCTATCTTTACAGTTGTGACAGTTGTAATTAGTCATGATAACAATTATTCACTATTAAATCATACGAATCTTATCCCCATCTCTTTTCACCAGACTCATCTAGACAAGATGAAATCTATTCAGTGGGGACCCTTTCTTTCCCCCAGTACTCTTAAACTAAACTCCCTCTTGAAACCTTATAAGCTAGTCACTTCGTGCCTCTATTGCCCCCTCATTTTAGGTAGCCAATGTCTAAGTTGCCCGTCCCTAATTATCCTGAGTACAGAGGGGATAGGTAGCATTGATACTTGATGTGAAGACTCCTTCTCTCTCTGTTGGTATTTAGAGTTACTACCTCCATGAGTATAGGTCAGATTCATCAAATTGTAGCAATTTACCCTTGTTTCCTTTATAAAAATTTAAAAAAAAAATTTTTTTATAACCTTCCTCTAATCAAGTTCTGATTATCAAGCCATCAAGGCTAGGTCAAATGGGTACTGTCTGAAAGTTTGGGTGTTCTTGTGCATCTCACCTCACTTCATATCAGCTGGATGCTTCACTCTCAGCTCTAGCCCTCTGTGGCTTTGACCTTGTCCATGGACTCAAGTGTCCCCAGGTCTCACTACACTTTGGACCAACCAGCCCTTCCTCTTCTCTCTCTCATTTCCAGGTCAATGGGAGTCAATGGACTGTAGTTGAACTCAGCCCATTT
Source organism: Chrysochloris asiatica (assembly GCF_000296735.1). Taxonomy (NCBI): domain Eukaryota; kingdom Metazoa; phylum Chordata; class Mammalia; order Afrosoricida; family Chrysochloridae; genus Chrysochloris; species Chrysochloris asiatica. The sequence goes on from NW_006408618.1 coordinate 3,429,941, forward strand.
CTTCATTGCTGCCTTTCTCCCTCTTTCACTCACCAGTAAACCAATGTGATCTCCAGCAAGCTTACATACTTGTAATAGCCAGTCATGCTGACATTTTTGTTTTGGGTTTTTCCTGATGATCTTTCTTTGAAGATGTGTATTTCTATTGCTCTAGCAGTTCTAGGCTGGTCTGCTTGTCCTTGCTAGTGGTAATATCCCACCTTGTAAGGTTCTGGATGGGACTCACGATTCCACCTAAGGTCTTATACTCTGCAAGAGGCCTATTTCACTGGGCAAGTTCTAGAACCCCTTTTAGGTATTCCAATCAGTTTATAGGCTTACAATTTTCTATAATCATGTTTCCCAAAATTCCTTTCTCTCCCTCTCAAGTGTCTATTTTACAATAGAAGGCAAGGGAAACCAATATTCATGACAGTCAAGCATTTTAGTATTATTTCCCCTCTTTAAATTATGCCTAGATCCCTGTATCACAGAGCCCTGTTGTTCCAAGGTTGAGCATGCATCACTATTTACCTCTGTCCCACTTAGGTCATGCAAAGCTGTCTCAGTGTTCTCTTATATATCTTATTCCTCCACCTCCTCCGCCTTCTAGTATTGCCCTCCCCAACTACCGAACTAAACCCCAAACCCACTGTTATGGTTACCTTATATTCCATTAACTCTTCCCTATATTTAAGAAAGTTTATTTTATCCTGGAATCTACCTGACCTTCTCACCACCTGGATCTCTGTTCCTCTGTGTTTACTTTCTTTCATATTGTCATTGTTTTGATCATAGACTGACTTCCCAGATCCTCTGTTCTTATAGTTTTATTCTGTTCTTTACTCTTCCATTTGTCAATTGAGTTCAGGGTGATGCTGCCACGTACGTCATTCTCTAGTTGTCTGTTCTTGTTTGTTCTCAGTCCACAGAACTTCCTTTAGGATGTTTGTCATAACAGGGTTGGCTTTGGCAAAATCCCTTAGCTTCTGTTTATCCTGGAATATTTTATTGCACCATCGTATTTGATTAACAGCTTTGCTGAGTAAAGGATTCTTGGTTGGAAGTTTTTTTCTCTCAGGGTTTTATATATGTCTCCTCGTTGCTTTCTTGCCTACATGATTTCTGTTGAGAGATCTGAGTTTAATCTGATTTGCTTGCTTTGTATGTTACACTTCTTTTTTCCCTAACTGCTTTCAGGATTCTGTCCTTATCTTTGATTTTGAAGAGCTTGATTATTATATGTCTCGGTGATTTTCTTTTAGGTCTATCCTTCCTAGGGTTTGTTGAGCTTCTTGAATGTTTATCTTTTCGCTTTTCAGGATATTAGGGAATTTTTTTTTTCCAGAAGCTCTTCTACTATCTCCTCTGTGGACTTGTGTGATTCTTCCTGTTCTGGAATGCTGATAATTCTTAAGTTATTCCTCTTCATGTTGTCCAACATGAATCTTAGGTCTTCTTCGGTTTTTTTATACTTTTTTGTGCTTGCTCTTCTTAGTAGTGTTGAGAGATTTATCTTCTAGCTCACTAGTTCTGGATTCTGTCTCTTCAGTTCTACTCTTTTGCCCTTTCAGTGTATTGTCCATTTCTAATACTCTATTATTGATCATTTGGACATCTTTCTGTAGGTGAATTGTTTCCAATGCTGTATCTGTCTTATTTGATTGTTTCTGTAGAGCTTTCCTGACTTCTTCCTTATTTTTCTCAACTCCATTGTGTATAGTGTTTTGTTTTTTAAACTTTAAATTTCATTTTCTTTTAAAATGAATGTGAATGAACTCTATAATGTTGTATTCAGAAAGGACCCTGACATTCAGAATTACTTAAGAGCAAGAAAATAGCCCTCACAAGGGCTGGCAATGGTGAGCTTCTTCTTAGAAATGGTCCAATTGATCTCCAGATATTACTTTGACAATTGCAATAAATTGTCACCATTCTTGGGAAAATGTAGACATCCTGAAATACAAGAAACAGATTTTTTTTCAAATACTTAAAAGATAGATGTATCAAAATTTTAGATTTTTTTTCTGTGAAAATATAAAAATTAAAACTTATAAAGATGTTGTAATATACCCAAGTATTCTTGAATTCCATATAGAATTGGGAAAAAAAAACTACACAAAAACATAGATAATACTTTATATCCAAAGACTATAGTTAATTACCTAACAAAATATAAATATACCCATGTTGTTGTTATTTGCTGTGGAGTCTATCCCAACTTGTAGTGACCCTGTAGGACAGAAGGTTGCCAAGGCTGTAAACTTTACAGGAGCAATGACCCAGGTCCTCCAGTTAGCAACTAAACTCTTAACATGGAGCCATCAGGGCTCCTCAATCAAAAGACATGAACAAAGAATTTATAAAATATAAACACAAGTAGAAAAAGCAGTCATTTATACATTAAATATCGTGAAACTTGAAAAACTGTTGTGTACCTGATATTGTAGTCAGCACCAGAGTTGAGCTAGAGATGTAAACACAGAATAAAGTAGGCATAGTCTTTGATCTCTCAAAAAATTATAAGAAGACTGAGGAAACTAAGAAATCATTATGTACAATAGCTACCCTTACAGAAGATGTTCAGAGGACTGCTGAAATCTAAAGGATCACAGCAGAGAGTTTGAGAAAGGCCAGCTGCAGTTGGGAGGATCTATTGCTTATTAGCTCAGGACTGAAATCTGAAGCCATTTCATTGGAACTGATTTTTTCAAAATAAGATTTATTACAAAGAGAAAATCATCCATTGTGGGATTTTAACACAAAGCACAAATGAATTTAAAAGCTACTTTAAAAACAAAACCTTTAATTCTGATAGGTCTGATATTTAAATTTTTATTCTTTTAAAATCACTGAAATTTAAGATGATGACTACTTGTGCTTTTGGGTGAATTACTGAGCTGTTGGTGAATAGAACAAGTCAATTAATATTTCAGAACCAAATAATGATCTGTCCCACAATTGAAGGACATGTGATCCACGTTTCATCACATGGGACATCCTAACAATGATGTACTATATAGCATTAACTTTGATTCATTCACATTCTTCACTAGGTGTGATGTATAGTGTTCTGATACATTTTATAATCATTTTTCTGAATTCCTTCTCAGGCATTTCCAAAGCCTGCCCATCTTCCAGTATGGAGTGTAGGTCTGCTTCCAGCTCATTTGCTTCAATCAGTTTATCTCGTTTCTGGACATGTGCTGAAATAGTCATCTTTTTCTGTTTTTTGGGCATATTCAGGGGTTAGCTCTGGCCTTAATATTTAGATGGGTGTGTGTATTTTGGTATCTTTTATGCTTCCTGATTTCCTCCAGGTAGATGTGATCAGGAGATGGGCTTCCCTTTTCACTCCTCCTCCTGAGAAATTTCAAGATGCCACTGTTGGTCATTGTGACATAACTCAGAATTTAATTTTCAGCCTGTTTCCTTTTTAGTCTGCCTGTCCTGCTCCACAATCCCCATTCAGGCCTTTTTCCTAGTGATAAACAGTTCAGGGCCGGCTGTGGCTGTTTTGCACTGCCGTTTGGTTTTAAGTGGAAACTATCTCTTTAAATTTCAAGGAGATCTGTGCACATGCATAGTAGAACCTTCCAGGGGTGGGGTGGAGTGTCCACTCACTCAGTCACCCCCTCTAGTTACCAGAATGGAGGTGCACAGGCAGCAAGAGACCAATGAACAGATACAAAAAAAAAAAAAAAAGAATGTCCAAACCTTTATCTCCGCAGTTCTGTCAGGTGTCCATGGCTGCTCTGATCCTTCCCTGCTTGGTCTTGCCCAAGATGTTGACTCCAGGAGCAGCTTAGTGTCTTAAATTAGAAAGCAATGGATTTCTTGCTTCTACTACAAATTTTCCTAGCTGTAAGTCTTCTAGCCTTCTAAATATTCCTTTATATGTAGTTCAGAGTTCTGGCACCATCCCCTGAGCCTGCTTGGTCCAATATTCTGTATTGTTGCTGACAGAGCTCCTCACTGCTCTTCTACCCGATCCACCATCTTATCTTGTTTGTTCTTTCTGGCACTCATGGAGTCTTAATCAGTTTCTTCTTGTGTTGTATCCACCTCCACTTAGTTCTAGACCAGAGCACCCCTCATCTTGCTCCTTTGCTCCTTTAGTTATTCCTATTCCCTCTACTTGCAATCTGCCAAATACTTGTGGAGATTTCTTATCTGCTGATATGCCTCTCCACCCTCCATTTCTTTCTTCTTTTTTTTCTTTGATGGGATTACTTTTTCAAATTCCTTTAGTGTTATTTTGAAGGGGCAACATAATCTCATGTACATTCTCTTGTATTGAGGACAAGAAATCTTTGTACTACTGTTATGAGAAAATGAAACCAACTTCACCTTTTTAAAAAGGTAAATAAATCTGTTTCTTTATCACAGGAAATCTTACCTGTGTTCCTGAACGCTAATTTAAATTGGAATTCTCCCGTTGCTAAATCCATAATGGAGGAGCAAAAGTTGGAACTACTTAGACTACTGGAGATCCAAGAAGAAGATATGGTCCTACTAACTGCCGGAGAGCATAACAAAACAGTAAGGATAAATACTCCCAAGCATCTGTGCTGCTGATTCTGAATAATGCCTCTCTTCCTATGTATATAATGCATATTTGAAAATGGAGTTCCTCTGCATGAGTTTTTATAAATAAATATCTTTTAGTATTTTATAATGTTTTCAGCTGCTGCCAGCTTCCATTGGCATTACTCACACAGATTAAGTTTGACTATGGTTAGAAAGCTCCTTAAATATGATCATGAAAAAAATGTCTTCAAATTTGGTAGTCCTAGACTTTTGTATATAATGTATTCTTATTTCTGAAAATGAAGAAAGATCCGACTGCAGGAGAGATGCTGGACTAGCCAGTACCCCGGACCACCTTTCCCCTTAAGCAGCAGCTGGCAGATGAGTGTGACTACACATGACCAAATCACAATTCTTTAGGAATATGTGGAAGACTGAAGTTAGCTTTAGGGATCATTATGAAATTATCATGAATTTTAGAAATATGCTACATGATATAAGTTCATTCTTGCTCTTACGCATAAGATGGTTTTTTTCATAGTAATATTATCTAATTAAGTATTTTATCAGGATCGTTCTTCTCATTCATAGTTGCCCTATTGAGGTGCAGTGAATTCCTGGACCTGGCACTTCTGGCCAGAGTTTTTGTAACTCTTAGCAAATGACTGGGTGATGGTGGTTGTGGTTATGTGCCATGGAATTGTGACCCTGCACAGGGTTTCTGAGGCTGTAAATCTTTACGGGAGCAAAAAGCCTCATCTTTCTCCCATGGAACGGCTGGTAGTTTCAAACTGTTGACCTTGAGGTTAGCAGCCCAACTCATAATCATTATGCTACCAGAGCTCCTTAAATGATTGGGTAGGACTATGCATATATGAAGTGTTTGTAGCTCACCAAGGGTATTGGATAGCTTGCTAATAATTTACATGACACTCAGGGTTGGACTGTTGAGTCAGTTCCAACTCATAGCAATCCTGTATAGGGCTTCCAGGAGACAGCTGATGGTTTTGAACCAGCAACCTGATAGTTATATATCTAGTGCTTATTCTACAATGCTGTCCCAACACCATGCATATAAATATTTTGTTGCTGTTGAGTGCTATGGAGTCAGTCCTGACTCATAGTGACCCTGTATAGTGTTGCCAAGGAGTGGTCAGTGGGTTTTAAGAACCAGCAGTCCAGTGTTGATCCTGCAGCGCCATACTAGGATTCCAAAACTAAGGTATATGAACCCTAATGTGGGGACTGGCCAGTTTTGCCATCCTTCTAGGTTTAAAATGAGCCATCTCAAAAGCAGAAAGGGATCTCATGACCTTCACAAAAGAAGAGCCAGGAGTGCAATGCATACTTGAGACCCAAGATCTCTGCGCTAAACTCATCAGTCCAAGAAACAGCTGTAATGCCAGAGAAGGCAAGAGACAATGAGAAGGAAAGACAGAGAGGAAGCAGAACTAGGAGACCAGGAGGAGACAGAATGGTGTGTTTTCTTGTGTTTTCACAAGAAAGCTGAGTGTCTTTAGACAGGAAGCTTGTTGGTGGAGTGGGGTGCCTCCAGGCGTTTGTCTGTAGAGCAAGGTTTGCCAACCCATGGAGGCTTAGTGGCAGGGTGGAGTGCCTTTTGCGCATTTATCAGCAGAGCTAAAAAGCTTTGTAATACTTGCGCAAGATGGCAGAGGACAGGGATTGTGTGGCTGAGAAGGCTGAAGACCAGAGATAGATGTACCCACAGGCATGGCTGAGATAAATCTGTCCTGACCAAAGAATTGTATCCTGAACATTTCTGATCCTGAATTGTAGCCTATTAACTTCCCTAATAGGGGTCCTGCTTACTAAGCACTGGATAAATGAGGAGTCCTAGTGTGGCACTATGGGTTAATGGGCTGGACTGCAAAGTCGGTTTGAATCACAAAGTGGGCAGTTCAAGCTCACCAGCTGTTCCTTGGAAACCCTATATAGGGTCACTATGGGTCAAACCAACTCGACCACACTCAACAACAGTTTTTCTAAGAAGCCCAATAATTATTAGTATTGCTTGTGAGTTCTGTGTGGCAATGAAGCCATGAACCCAGCAGAAATGAAGAAAGCCATGAGCCTATTGCAATGAAACCATGAACCCAGCAGAAAAGTAGAAAGTGCTATGGCATCCCGCCATCTGAATATAATAATTATAGTTATGATACCTCTCTGTCTGCTATAGTTAAATATTGCAATCCAAAATGACTCCCTTTTTCTTTCATCAAACTGACCACTTCTTTAATTGTTATGAGTCAGAACTGACTCGAGGGCACTTAACAACAACAACAATCCCTATTATAAGAACTATGGCAGGAACAGAAGAAAACAAACATGCATCTTTTATTATGGTCACTAATAACCTATGCCTAGAAGGAGCTCTGGTAGCGTAGTGGTTACGAATCGGGCTGCGAACCTCACAGTCAGCAGTTCGAAACTCCCAGCTGTTCCGCGGGAGAAAGATGAGGCTTTCTGCTCCCGTAAAGATTTACAGCCTTGGAAATCCTGTACAGGGTTGCTGTGAGTTGGAACCGACTCCACGGTACATAACAACAACAACAACAACAAGAGAGAGTAATGGTGCCGCCTGGAGACAACAGGACTAGGATGATCTCTGTAACCTTGAATAAACAGCAGAGTTCCTGACATTTCCTCAGGCCCCTACCTCATGCCCAAAATCCCAATAAAACTCCTCTCCCTTTTTCTCTGGGGAGACATAGCTGGGATATTTTCTATTCCCCTGTTCTCCCTCCTAGATATCGATACTCAGTAAACACTTTGCTCTTAAAAAACAGAAGAAAGAAAGTGCTACAGGAGGAACAACTGGTGTCAGAATTGGTATTAAAAAAAAAAAAAAAAAGTTGGAGAATGGAGGCATGTCTGACCTCTGACTCCTAAGACTAGGACTTGGGGTGATTGTCCTCCCCGCTGGTGAACTTACAGAAGTTCAGGCACTGTCTCCATACTGTTTTCACAACTATATTTAGTTAGCATTGTTTCCTCCACAGGAAGCTTTTGAGAGTTCAACATCAAAGCAAACTGTCTTTCCCTTTTCCTCTTACTATCATAGCATTTCATAAAAAATAACTTGAGCTTTCATTTTACATAAAAATCCTGCTACAAATTAGTTTATCTGTTAAACTTTCCCCTGGTATAAACCCAAAATGCTGATATTCCTTTCTCAGGAAGGTATGGCCCTGATTTCTACTGGAGTTTCCTTGAAAGAAGACTAGAAACTATATTTATAAGGAATATATTAATATTTTTAAATATCACAGTGAAATGGTACCCTCTGTGAATATTTAAATGTATTATCAAATGGGTCACAAAGTGGCATTCTATACATACATGTTTTCAGGCATGTTTGTCACTTCTACCCTTTCTCAGGCAAGTTAGATCCTGGACTTATGTACTGTTATGAATTCAGTTGTGTCCCTGAAAAAATGTGTTGTAAATCTTAACCCCATTTGGGAATGGGTTTTCTTTGTTATGTTAAGTGACCATATCAGTATAAGGTGTGTTTTAAGTCAACTGCCTTTTAGATGGAAAGTGCAGTGGCTCCGTAGAATAATCGCTGGACTGCAAACCTCAAGGTCAGCAGTTTGAGCCCACCAGCTACTCAGTGGGAGAAAGATGAGGTTTTCTTTTCCTGCAAAGAATTACAGTCTTGGAAACCCTATACAGTGTCACTATGAGTTGAAACTGACTTAACGGCACTTAACAACAATCTTTTAGTCATGAAAACAGATTAGGACAGAAAAGTGAACAGAGATGTGAAAAGATGCTGTAATTGTTAGGTTTTGTGTCAACTTGACTGGGCCTGGGATCTCAATGGTTTGGTAGTTAAAACATAGCCATCTCCCATGATAAGGTCTAATGTCACTTTCCTCATGATGTCATCTGATGTGAGCAACCTTGATCCAATGTAATTATCCTGTGGGTTGTAAATCCTCACTTCTGTGATACTAATCGACAGGATTAGGTTGTATCTTGAGTCAGTCTCTTTTGAGATATAAAAGATTAAACAGGCAAGCAGAACTCAGAGGTATCTACTTCCACCAAGAAAGAATAGCAGGAGTAGAGTCCTTGTGAACTTCTGGTGTGGTGCTGTGGATCACCACTGAACTGTGAACCGCTGCTCCTCGGAAACCCTATACAGGGTTGCTATGAGTCAGAACCGACTCGATGGCATTTAACAACAACAACAGAATCTCTATAAACCTGGCTTCCTTTGGACCTGGGATGCCTGCACTGGGAATCTCATAGTTTCAGGGAAACATTGATGTGAAGACACAGGGAGACCTCTAAGAAATGCTGGGCCTGCAGATGCCGAAAGGGAACAAGGACCTTTCTCTAGAACCAGTGCTCTGATTTTGGACTTCTAGCTTCCTACACTGCGACAGAATAAATTTCTGTTTGTTTATGCCCTTCACTTGTATTTCTATTATAGCAGTGCTAGATCTCTAATATAGCTGTCAAGTCACATGAAGATCACATTGGAGCCTAAGACCTTCCCCAAGACAAGGACCTTCCCCAAGAGCCAACTTGGGAAAACATGCCTTCCCTTATTGCTGGTGCTTATAACATAGCAGTCAAACATACCTTCTTTCTTCAACCTTTTAACCAATTCTGTCACCAAGCATCCTTCCCACAAGTGGCACTCTCTGCCTCTCTGCAGGGGTCAGTAATTGACTCTAGTGGCCACATAGAACTCACAGATCGTACTCGCAGTAGTGAAGTTTAGTAGGTAAGTAGCAGGTTACAAACTTGGGGTCAGGATCAGGAAGCGTGTAAGCAAATCTCTTTTCTTCAGTGCAGGACAGTTGTCTCAGCTCCTTTTGACTATGCAGGTCTCCTCTCTGCCTGCTCAGAAAAGCCCTCCCTCTTAGTCCTCATCTCTACTTAGGCTTGGCCTCTGCCCTTCTCGAACAAGTATTATAAAGCTGCTTAGCTTGGCCAGTAAGTGCCTAGAGGCTTACCACTTTTCCAGGAAGCTTCCTGCCTGAAGATGCTCAGCTCTTACTCTGAGTGCTAGCAAACCTAGATCTGTCCATATATGGTCAGAGGCAACCCCCTCTGCCAGGGAGCCTCCTACCCAAAGGCTCTGAGGTCTTGTGCTTTATGGGTCAGCATACTCACTGCAGCCTCCCTGCTCCATTAGACAGGAATCACATTGCTCCACCGCAAGCCCATCTCTGGGTCTGCTGCCACTGTGGCTCAGTATCACAGGCTGTTTCTAGTGTCATCGCCTACTTTCTCTTGAGGCTAGGAAGTTCTCAGCGCAGGGACCTCAGATCAAAAGACACATTCCATTTCCACCTCTTCTTTCTTGATGATAGTAAGGTTCCCTTCTGCTCTGGAATTGGCTCTTTTTAATTACTTTGGGATAGCAAAGCTGATCTAATAAGCAAAACCTTATTAGGGCTTCATATTGGCCAAGTGGCAGCATCGATGGACTCAAGCGTGGCAACAGTAGTGAGGTTGGCCCAGGATCGGGCAGTGTTTCATTCTGCTGTGCATAAGGTCTCTATGGGTCAGTACCGACTCCATGGCACCTAACAACAACAACAACATACCTTATTTACATGGTCCCATTCCCACAGAGGTTCCAGGCACTTATTTGCATTATTAGCAAGCTGTCTAAGTCCTTGGTGGGCCACAAACACCTTATTTGCCTAGTCTTGCCATGTTACAGTGTGAGAGTTGCATGGCTAAACCCCAAAAGCTAACCCTATTGTCACTGAGTTGATTCTGACTCATAGTGACCTTCTGGGGCAGAATAGAACTGCCCCACAGGGTTCCCAAGGCTATAAATCTTTACCAAAGCAGACTGACACATCTGTCTCCTGAGGAGCGACTGGCAGGTTTGAAGTGCTAACTTTGTGGTAAACAGTCCTCATATGCTAGAAGGGCCAAATTAAGTAATCTACTGTACCATAGGCACCTACTCTGTCAAAGTAGTTTATTCAACGTTTGTATCTTCTGTTTGCAGTGCTCTTTACTGGGAAAATTACGACTGGAATGTGCTGACCTTCTAGAAGCTAGAGGAATGGTGCTCCGTGACTCAGCTCTGTTCTCTTTTCTTTGGGTGGTGGATTTCCCACTCTTCCTTCCTAAGGAAGACAATCCTGGCGAGCTGGAGTCAGCCCACCACCCTTTTACTGCTCCCCACCCCAGTGACATCCACCTCCTGTACACTGAACCTGAAAAGGTACCTTGTCTATACTTCCAAGTACAAAGGCAATGTGTAAATAAAGGCAGAGTACTTCTGCTTTTGTAGCCTGACCCAGTACTGCATGCCCTAGAAGAAATTGTTGGGTTTGAACCAGGACTTAATACATTGTCTCTAAGTAACAACAGTATCTTCAACCTATGTACAGAACAGATAAACCAGGAATTTTTTCCAACATAAAGGCTGTATGACTCTTCTAGGTCCGTAGCCAGCACTATGACTTGGTTTTAAATGGCAGTGAGATCGGAGGCGGCTCCATCCGTATTCATGATGCAGAACTACAGCGTTACATCCTGGCAACATTACTAAAGGTAACATCATCTTCTAACCTGGCCTTAGTTTTCAGGCTGAATATTTGTTGGTTGTGTTAAACATTTGGTATGAATGGATGATTCGCTAGATATAGAATATCACTGGATTATCTTTCCACCTTTAGTGTAAAATTTTGTAAGGTAAATAAAAATAATGGCCAATGTTTGTTGAGTGCTCATACATTAACTCATTTTATCCTCACAATTATTTTATGAGTTGTTGTTGTTCTTAAGTGCCATTGAGCCGGTTCTAACTCATAGCAACCCTGCATAGAGTTTCCGAGGAGCAGCTGGTGAGTCTGAACCACTGACCTTTCAATTCAAACCAACCTTGTAGTCTAGTGCTCATCTACAGCACCACACCAAGACTCCACTTGATGAGACAGATACTTTTATTATGCCCATTTTAAAAATGAAAAACTGAAGCATATGAATTAACTTGCCCAAAGTCACATAGTACCAAAGGAAACAAAGCCAGAATTCTAATTCAGCCAGTGTGGCTTTTGAACCCAGGCTCCTAACTACACTGCTGGAATGACTGAAAATGTTGATAATGCCTGAGAGAAGCTATCACTTAGTAGATAATGCTTTATCTTTTGGGAAGTAGGAAGTAAATTTTAATGATAGAGATTGGGATAATTAAGATTTTAAAAAGAAAAAGAGTCTGTACAAATGCAGGCGCAAAAGCTTCGTTTTTGGTGAAATCATAGTAGGTTAGGATAGGCTTCAGGAAGGAACAGGTTAAAGAGAGCCTGCTCCTAAAACATCATTTTGTCAGGTTACTAACAGATATGAAGTAGGATTGTTATTATTGTTAGGTTGTTATTATTGTTAAGTGCCATCGGTTCTGACTCATTGCAAACCTGCACAGGGTTTCCAAGGAGCAGCTAGTGAGTTTGAACCACCCACCTTGCAGTCAAACCCTCTTTTCATTCCTTTTAATGACTACTTCTCAAAAGTCAGTGAGAACACACTGCTGCTGCTTTTTCCCTGCACACCATCAGTTCTCTCAGCCCTGGCTACACATAAGGGGAAAATCACCTGGGTTGTGTCAAACAAATTTAACTGGTCTGGGCTACCTAGGATTCACCCAGGTCAATTAAATAAAAATTCTAGCATGAGGCCCTGGTATTTGTTTGTGAACAGCTCCCTCTTGTTTCTGACCCTCAGGGTGAGTAGTGAACCATTTCCAGACACACTTTACATTCTGCATACACTACTCAACCAAAGTTACTCAGGGTCATCAAATCCAATGGCCTGGTTCCTGGTCTTCAAGCTTTCCTACCTTGCATCAACATCGGACATTGTTGCCCTCTAACTTCATGTTCTCACCCCTTGGCTTTTGTGATAGGACAGTTTTCTGCTTTTCTTCCTACCTTTCCGAGCCTGTGTCTCTACATCCCTGATTGATCTTACTCTGTTCAGCTATCAGTACGATCTCAGCCATCACTTACAAAACACCAGGCATTTTTCTGGAGTCCTGGTGTGGCACTACAGGATAATGCACTGACCGCAAGTTCAGTTTGAACCTCAGGGTCAGTGGTTCAAACTCACCAGCAACTCCTCGGAAACCATATACAGGATCTCTATGAGTCAGAACCAATTCAACAGCACTTAACAAGGCATTTTTCTGTGTATTATAATCATTTGTGTACTTTACTTATTCTCTAGTTAAATTATAAACTTCTTATGGTACTTTTTGGTTTTCATTGAACTTTGTATTCCCTTTAGCACCTAAACTTAGTGTGTGATACTGAGTAACCCTCACTCTGTATCTAGACTGTGTTATCTTTTGGAATTTCAGGAAGATGTGAAATTGCTCTCCCATCTGCTCCAAGCTTTAGATTATGGAGCACCCCCTCATGGAGGAATCGCTTTAGGTAAGCAACCCGTTTGTTTACGAACTGTGTCTCAAGTTTGAACTCTCAGTTTAGGTCCAAGAATTAAAATTTTACCAGTTATAAAACCACTTATGATTTACACTTGAAAGATTTGGTTTTTTTGACAGAACTAAAGTGTCTCCAGTCTCTTAGGTCGCTCCTTCCCTACTGATGTTCACAGACACATTGATGGGGGTTTGAGAAGCATGACCTGTGAGGGAATAGGAATATGCCAGTATTGTGATTTCCATCCTTGCCTACCTCACTTGTCTTGTCAGCAGAGAAGAGTTTCAACAATCCCTGGAAGCCTAGTTAGATTACAGACCCCTCAATAACAGTGGTTGCCTTCTGCTTTTTGTTAAGCCCTTAATAAAGACTCCTTAATTGCTGCAACTATCAATCCTAGTAGAACAAATGGAGTACTTTTCCAGAATGGTAATAGGAGAGTCTCTCAAATAAACAAAAGTTCCCCCACGAGGTAGGGAACTTTGTTTAATAAAACTTTTCTTACTTAAGATTTCTCTATACTTTTAAAGAAAAGTGGAAGCAGTTCCCAACTTAGGCTGATATCGCATTTGTTTACTTTTTGCTTTACTCACAGGGTTAGACAGACTGCTATGCCTTGTCACTGGAGCTGCAAGCATCAGAGATGTCATAGCCTTCCCAAAATCCTTCCGGGGACACGACCTCATGAGCAATGCTCCAGATTATATCCCTCCGGAAGAACTGAGACCCTATCATATCCAGGTCTCTAGGCCAACAGACTCAGAGGCAGAAAAGAGCTCATTGAATCACCCACCTGATCCAGAAAATTAAGCTTTTGAGTTTTGTCCTCTTTGCTTTCCCAGGGCTAAAATTGGATCTGGAGTTCTACCTCAGATCTGACAATCAGGTCTTTAGATGAAAGGTTTCCAAACAACATTCTTTACCACAGTGAAGAAACAAAAGATTTCTAATTTTGACCTGCTAGCACACATTATTAGAGTTTTGTGGGGGTTGTTTTTGGTTTTTGGACTTTTTTTTAAAGTTTCTTTTTATTAGAAGAGATGTGAAAGGTGGTCTTTGTTGAAGTAATATAATGGCTTAGTGTGTTTCTAATCATATTGTTCATACCCAGATTGTTAGATTGGTCACTTAGAATGGAAGTAATCAAATCAGATGTGAAATGTGGTATAAAATACTTGCCCTTTAGATTGGTCAGTTTTAACCAGCTTTGTCAAGAGTATCATAAACTTCAACTAGCAACCTAAGATAGTGATAACCATCATGATTGTTGTTGTTGTTGTTAAGTGCCGTCGAGTCGGTTTCGACCCATAGTGACCCTGTACAGGGTTTCCGACTTGAGCAAGTTCTGTAAACCTCTCTGAGCCTCCCTTCCTGTTTATGTAAAATATGAACAGTATTTGCCTTGGCTATCTGGCTGTTGTTAGTGCCATCGACTCAGTTCTGACTCAGAGTGACCTTCAGGGACATTATTATGAGAATCAGAGGAGATAATGGATGTGAGAAAGAATATGAATGAAAATGCTCTGAAAACTGTACAGTATTACACAGATATAGTAAGTGATAGTGGCTATTAGTAAGCAGATATGGGTATGTCTGTATGTATTTAAAGATCAAACAAGACTGATATATATGTGTGCATGTAGTAAAAGAAAAAGAATTAGTAAATTTCTGAATCAGCAATTATTTATATTTTTATTTTTAAAGATAATTATTAATCCCTGAGTAATATTTTCCCCTCAATTATGGTTGAAAACACTGACCCTAAATCAACCTCAAATATGAACACTTAAGTTCATTATGATTTGCTAATAAATTGTTTAAACACATAAAAACTTAAAGTAACTATTATTAAATGGGGATAGGATCTTGATTAATTAATTTATAATTGTTATTTTCTACTTGATCTTCACTTTTGCCTTAGCGTTCTTTAGACTGATAAACACTAAGAATCAGTTTTATACTGTTTCTTTTTCTCAGTGAAAATAGCTTCATAGCTAGATCTAATAGTAACCTCAAGGCTGGTTTGAACCGAAAGGTTAGCAGTTCAAATTCACCAGCTGCTCCTCCGAAACCCTATACAGGGTCTCTATGAGTCCGAACAGACATGGACGGGATGGCATTTAACAACAACAAAGAATACAAATGTCCTTTCTACTGCAGAAAGCTGATTTGCCATTAGGTGGAGCTTTCCCCTAAAGTTTGTTTTGTGGGTATGTCCTAGAGCCACAAAATATTTGTTGTCAGGGTCCTCACGGTGAGAGAATTAAAGAGTATTTCTAGAGAAAATTTCTAGTAGGAAAATACTATTTTTCATCCATTTACTCCATTACCTAATTTAGAAATAAAATTAATTCACCATCACTGATGTTTACAGCCTAATTTTGACTGCAGTGTTGTCTCTCTGGTTCCAAGAATTACAGAAGACACCCAAAACCAGATAATAATTTCTCTGCTTACCAAAGTCTCTGGATTCCAAGAGTGGAACAGTCCTGCATCTAAAAGATTTTTTACTTTGGGCATAATTCAGCTTCTCTTCACATCTTTCAGGGGAAAAAATATGCTTATTCTGAAACCCCGGGACTTCCAGTATTTTAGACTATCTTTGGAATGAACGTGTAAATTGAATGTCTATTTAAAAAAACAAAAAACAATTTAAATGATAAAGCTTAAAAGAATAAAACAAGGATTCCAGGATACACAAACTGAATTTAAGCGAAAATCCAATCTTAATTCCATTAACTCTGCCCTTATGGAGAGTTTGAATCTATTCTATGTTGCAAGTTCTCAAAAAACAAGTAACTGCCAGCAACAGCAACAATAGTTCTTATTCTTTTAGTCATTACCACAGCTTTGTCCTGAGAACAGTTTTGCCTTGTTAGGAGGAAGGAGAGGCATCATACGAATAGTCAAATGGAATTGTTTTATACTCTTGGATTTTGGTTGAATGAAACAATGGATTTTGCAGTTGCTGTTTTTCCCAGAATTCCCCTCCCTGAAGAACTGAACTGTGACACTGATTACAGTCCTTGCTGATACTTTGTTAAACATAATTCATCTGAAGGATGCTGCCTTTATTTTTCTTACTTCAAGGAAAGTAAGTTTCCCTATGAGAGTAAACCAGACACAAAGTAAAACTATTAAAGGGGATATGTATGTACATGTAAACAACATGGGTTTGAACTGCATGTCCACTTACATGCAGAATTTTTTCTTAATGTCATGTATGATTTTAATCATTGCCGCATGAGTGGTTCATCCCTCCACTAAATTAAATTTCCAGTAAAAAGTGGTCTGTCATAGTTCTTACATATTTTTCTTGTTTCAAGGAAAGTAAGTTACAATGTAATGAGAGTAAACCAGACACAATAAGGTATTAGAGAGGACTGTGTGTGTATGTAAAATTGTATATGTAAGTTAGTCTTCCATATTTAATACAATGGACTTGAAATAATTTGCTTGAGATGCATACTGTTGTTAAGTGCCATCCAGTCAATTTTGAATCATAGTGACCCTATGTAGGGTTTCCAAGGAGTAGCTGGTAGATTCAAACCCGCGACCTTGTGATTAGCAGGACTCCATTATTTTTTATTTCCTAGCTCTGCCATGCACTAGTTGTGTATCATTTGCCCAATTATTTAAGTTCTCTAGGATCTCATTTCTTTAGTACAATTGCTGTTAATTGCTGTCAAGCCGACTCCAACTCAGCAACCCTGCGTAGGGTTTCCGAGGAGGCTGGTAGGTTGAACCCTTGATCTTGCAGTTAGCAGTCCAGTGCTTATCTTACAGCACCACACCAGAATTCCATAGCAGTGCTCAAATATTTTGGTCTCAGGAACCCAAAGAACTCTTTTACTAGAGCTCTTCTAATAGCAGAAATTAAAACTCAGAAATAATCAATGAATAAGGTTGTCAGATTTAACAAATACAAAGACAAGGCAAGTAGTTAAGATGGAATTTTAGCTAAACACACAATATTATTAGCACAAGTATGCCAAAAATATTGCATGGATCATACTTTTACTAAAAAAAAGAAAAAAAAATGTTTATATGAAATTTAATTTTATCTGGCAATCCTACCCATAAAGGAACATCAAAGGAGGAGTATTTAGGAAATAAAAGTTAATAGATAAACTTAAACCAATATTGGCAATATTAATACAGTTGACCCTTGAACATGGGTTTGAACTGCACACATCCAATATGTACAGAAATATTTTTCAATGCTGTGAGAGGTTAGTTATCTTCATGTGAGTGGTTCATCTCTCCATTAAATTGCATATAGCAGTAAAACTGATCTCTTGCAGTTTTTATGTATTTTTCATTGTATTTAGTGTAATACTGTAAGCCTTGACTAACACCCTGGGACCCATACAGACTGCCACCAGTGTTGTTGAAAGTGTTCCCAAGAAGCAAAGAAAAGTGACATTACAGGAACACTTTAATTGCTTAATGTATGTGGTAGTTTGAGGTCTGCAGCTGTGGTTGCCCTCCATTTCAAAATAAATGAATGTAGTGTAAGGACCATTGTGAAAAAAAAAGCAATTTGTGAAGTTGTTGCTGCAGCTATGCTAGCAGGCACAAAAAACCATGCACTTTTTGTGAAATACCATCTTTATCTCATACTGAAAATGCAGTTTTTATGTGGGTGCAGTATTTAATACATACACAAAATGCATGTTAATTTGCTGCCAGTCAACAGTAGGCTTTTAGAAGTAACAGTGTTTTGTTTTGGGGAGTGGGGAGCGTTAAACATTATCTGTGGATTTTTTATTATGTTTGGTCCTGTAAAGGAGCTCTGATAGCGTAGTGGTTACGAACCAGGCTGCTAACCGCAAGGTCGGCAGTTCGAAACTACCAGCTGTTCCGTGGAGAAAGATGAGGCTTTCTGCTCCTGTAAAGATTTACAGCCTCGGAAACCCTGTGCAGGGTCACTGAGTCGGAACCAACTCCACGGTACTTAACAACAATAAAGATTTCAGCTTAGGAAACCCTATGAAGCAATTGCTATGAGCTGGAATCGACTCAGTGACACATCACAATATCACTATACTTTTCAGGAAGAAGGTAAAGATACTACTTTAACCTTTAAATATTCATATTAAAATGGCCAAGGTCCCAACTCACAGCAAACCTGTAGATTTCCAAGGAGCAGCTGGTGGTTTTGAACTTCTGGCTTTGTGGTTCTCAATGCAGTGCTTTTCCTACACCTCGCCAGGATCCTTCCATGTTGCAAGCTGAGATTTAAATTTTTTCTTCAGTTCTTTCACCTTGAGAAATGCCGAGCGTGTTTTTCCTTCTCTTTTGGTTTTGTTAACTCCAGGTCTTTGCACATTGAGTTCATTGTATTACTTGAATTTTCTGTCCAGCTTTTTAAAGAGCACGTTAGCTCCATCAATAAGTGCCCAGGGTTACCCAGCTTTGCCAGTTAACTTCAGCCTAACTGTGGCTCAACTACCGTGCTCCATGGGCCAGGAAGCCCACTGTGCTGTTTCAAGCCCATCTCTGTATCTTGCTGCTTGTCACCATCTTGTCATTTTCATTGTTACAGCACTGTCTCCTGAGGGGTTTCTCAACACAGGGACCCTGGGTCCAAAGGACACACTCCGTTCCCATATTTTGTTGATAAGTGAGGTCCCCCCACTACTCTGGAATTGGCTGTTTTAAGCCTTTGTTAGGCGCAGTCATGTCTGCTCTGTCACCGTGTGCATAGGGTTTCCGAGCAGTTGATAGATTTGAACCACCAACTTGGTGGTTCAAACCAACCTTGTCCAGAGTGTGGAAAACAGGCCAATCTACTCATTATGTTCTATACACCTTACTTGCATCATGATAGCCCCACAGAGGTTCCTTGCACCTTGCTATCAAGTTGTCCGATCCCTAGTGGGTGGGTAAGCACCTATTTGTGTAGTCCCATCCAATCATTTCTCTGCTATTCATTAAAGTTTTCAGTGACGACTAAATATTCGGCAGTAGTTCATCACTTTCTTCCTAGTCTGGAAGCTCATCTGAAACCTGTCCACCATGAGTGACCCTGCTGGTATTTAAAATACCAGTGGCATAGCTTTCAACTCACAAGCCACCAGTGAGGCAAACTGACAGAGTGACCTTTTTAAAGTGTTTTAGACCAAAGATATCAGCTTGAGGAATAAGATGCGCCTGACCCAAGCCATAGTATTTTTAATAACCTCATATGCATGTGAAAGCTGGACAGTGAATAAGGACGACCGTAGAAAATGCTTTTGAGTTATGGTGTTGGAGAATACTAAAAGTGCCATGGTCTGCCAGAAGAACCAGTAAACCCCAAACAAGATGGGACTGGCCAAGTGGCAGCATTGATGGACTCAAGTGAGGCTGGCCCAGGATTGGGCGTTTCATTCTGCTGTGCATAAAAAGTCGCTATGGGTCTGTACTGACTCAATGGCACCTAACAATCCAGTCGTTATTAAGTACAGATTGTCAAGAGTTCTCTCGATTCTGACCCACAGTGACCCTGTATAGGTACAGCTGGTTAACTTGGAATGCAGACCTTGCAGTTCTTTGCAGTCTGGCGCATTAACCCACAGCACCATACCAGGATTCCATTACAAAACCACTAATGTCCAAAAGAACTGTATTCATTGTACAGGTAAATTTACCTTAGAAACTGAATTCGTTTGATTGTAACAATGGGCTCACACATTGCAATTGTGAAGATGAAGGACCAGGCCGTGTTTTGTTGGTTCTATGAAATGGTCACTGTGAGTGTTAAGTATCAGTATGAAGCTGGAAAGCTTGTTGCAGAATAAAGCTGTAGTGTCAGCTCTACCTTCAAAATAACATCCAGCACCTTTTCACTTTCACTACCACCTGCTGTAATTATAGCAATAGCTTCTTCGTGATCATCCTTGCCTCTTGTGGTCAATCCTCCTTTAAAAATCATGTCAGATCTTGTCACCTCTGCTCCAGAAGCCTCCAGTTTCACAAATCTTAATGCCAGAGTCCTTCATTTGCTAGACTAATTTTTCTGCTGCCCTACTCCCTCTGCGAAGGCATCACTGCTTTTCCTGAGGCTTTTTTTCTGGTGCACCTGACCCCAAAGCCTTGGTATTTTCAGTAACTTCATATGCATGCAAAAGCTGGACAGTGAATAAGGAAGATAGGTAGGATTGATGATTTTGAGCTATAGGAATGCCAAAAGAATCAACAGATCTTTGTTGGAAAAAGTGCAGCCAGAGTACTCCTTGGAGGCCAAGATGGGCAAACTTCATCAGGAAGGACCAAGCACTGGAGGTTTATGTGTTTGGTAAGGTGGAAGGTCAGATAAAAGTGTTAGACCCCCAGAGACAAGGACTGGCCAGGTGGCAGCTTTGATGGACTCAAGCAATTCCTATTATGTGCCATGGATTCAGACTAATGACCTTATAAAGGGCTTCTGAGGCTGTAATCTTTTGAGGCTGTATCTTTCTCCCACTGAACAGATGGTAGTTTCAAACAGAGCTCCTTAGTGACCCTGTACAGGGTTTCCAAGGAGCAACTAGTGAGCTTGAACCACTGACCTTGCCCACAGCACACCAGGACTCTTAGTTTATGCATACATATGCATGTATTTATTTTCTCCAGCAATACTCTATAACCCACACCACCACAGCAAGACTCCTGAATTGCCAGGTCTGGTTGACTCATGTTTGCAAGCTTCAAGTCATTGTGGTGCTCCCGTTGGGCTTTCACACTAGCAAGCTCCTCCTGGAGGCTGAAAGGCTGATCCAACCACACCTCCAACAAAGCACCAAGCTGCCACTGCAGTTCCGTATGTGTGGCATCTTGTCAGTTGCCATAGCTTTCTCCTGTAGAGTAGCTGGTAGATTAACCTGAGCCCTTTAAGTAGAGCTTGAAGTGCAGTAATTATCCAAGGCACCTAACATGCTGAGGGGCAGAGATTTTACAGGTTTTTTGCATGGAATCCTGGTATGGCACTGTAGAATAAACATTGGACTAGAGGATCAAAGTCATTATTGACTGAACCATAGGTTGATTTGAGTCCACCATGAGGCTTTCTGCTCCCATAGATTTATAGTTGGAACCAGCTCCATGGCACTTGTCAATGAGCTGTCAAGTGGGCTGTTGCTAGTTTAAACCCACCAGCTATGCAGGAGAATGAAGCTGTCTGATGTAATTTTCCTTACATATCCTAAAATTCAGCTCTGGGCTATATTCTTTCCTGCCAACAACCAACCTGTGGTAAATGAAAAAACACTCCTCTAAACCTTTTATAAACATTTATTTCAGATTACTCAAAGAGGTGGTTTAATCTTCCATTCCATTAGCATCCATTCAATTTCAGCTGTTTGTAAAAAAAAAAAAAAAGAAGTGTCAGGTTTAGTGACACATCCAGATGTCCATTTTAAGGCTGTTTGGCATATACAGAATATCAGATCTCATATTGTCATCAAATAATCAGTGAGAGAGTTCAAGTTGGAGTGGATCATCATGTATTCTGTACTAAAACATCAGTGCTGATATTTTCATGCCTCACCTTTCAACTGGAAGCTCCATTAGTGCCATTGTCATCAGAAATTCTACAAAACAGAAATTATTTTTAATTGTGACAAAATTTTTAGTCTGATAGTTTTCATTAGTAAAGTAACCTCAGATTTAAAATGGAACGGTTTTTGAGTGATATCATTATGTTTCATTTGGCAGAATCATTTACATCATTGGTTACTTTCAATGCATAATAGATTTTAGAATCTGGGGCAGGAAGACCACAACATAAGGAAAACTAACCTGCATTTCTTGAAACAGAGCCCAGTAGAGTCAGTATGAGTTGGAGCTGAACTCAGTGGCATACAGCAGCACTGCTGAAAAACAGATCAATGTTTAAGATCTGAGTGAGTCATTAAGTTATCCAGCTCTCAACTTTTCTCTGGGAATAACTAAATTCCCCTTTTTAAAGTATAAATTGGGTTTTCTCAGCCAGAAACATCAGATAGGAGCGAAAGACAGTTTCAGTGTTGTTCACCACTGTTGTGTCTGATGAACTATGTTATCATCATTGTACTGGCTGTTTAACTCACAAAAAAATGTTACTACTCTACCTTTTGCTCAGAACTTGGTCCATCCACTGTAGCAAAAAAAATGGATTCTTCATACCTGTGGGAAATGTCAATTAATAACTGATAGAATAACTGATAGCAGTAAATTCCTAATGCTTTTTTGAAATACTGTTTCAGTTTTCAAAAATTTTGTCTTCATTCCTTTCAGAGAGATTCCCATTATTTTTAAGCATCATTAACAGTATTATTATTAAAACATGTTAACATGGATAAAATACCTACCTTTTAAAGGTTTCCACAAATGACACCTAAAAAAAAAGTTGAATCATAAACCATCTTTCTTTTTCAAAGGTTCATACTGTATAGCATAAGAAAACACTCCTCCCTTAACTAGTGAAGACCACCATTATTTCAGAAACAATATTAAGATGCCAGGTGTGTCAAAACTATGATACCCTTACCTATTAAGTTATCCACAGATCAAAATAAGCATCAGACCTAGAACAGAAACATTTTAATGTTCCCATTAAAATGCTAACCCCTTCATTAATTCCCTCTCAAAATTTTCTTTTAACACACAGGGTTGTTCAGTGTTACATTTGTCTACATGCTCACTTCAGGTCAGACATTTGATTAACATCATTGTAAACCCTGTTAAAGAGCATGTGCAAGGGAAACTCAGTCTGCATTCACTAAATAACAAGTTAATTGTCAAGTTGGTTTCAACCCATGACTCTGTATGTTTCTGAGAGCAGCTGGTGAACTTGAACCACCCGAGCTTGCAGTTCAAACAGCTTTGCCATCTAGTGCATTAAACCCACAGCGCCACACCAGGACTTCACATATCAAATATTAACTATGGAATGTTGCTGTGACTTTCTAAGATAAGCACTGGGTTGGCAAACCACAAGGTCAGCAGTTCAAATTAGCTAGTCCTCAGAAACCCTAGCTAGGGTTTGCTGAGTCCATACTGACAACACTTAATATGAAACCATAGTTCAGTCTACTGTAACATTTTTAACACTCACCCCAAAATAAACTTGGTTGAGACAAGTATGACTCAGGTCCACCTAAGAAATAAGAGGGATTTTTGCTTGTGTTGTTTTAATTTTATCTTAAGAATTTCTTCTCTGAAAAGAACTTCTAACACATGCCTGAAATCAGTTAGAGCTAATTACCAAGACCTTCACATGTAGTCAGTATTTGCTTATCATCATACAGGCTTTGCATTTACCAATCAGTAAAGCCGGATAACTGTCTTACACTGGATATATTTAGCACCCAGTTCAAGCAGGTATTTTGATTAGAATAACGTACATACAATAGAAATCAAGTTACTCAAAGTTTTGATTATAATTGTACTTACCATTTCGACCTTCTGCTATTCAAGCCTAGTGTCTACAAAAGGTGAAAATTACTAGATTAACACTGGCACTCTCCTTATTTTATTAACAATTAATCAAATATACTGCTACAAGATACATCAGACAGTGGTGTATCTCTTCATGCATCTGTTGAACTATGCAGACATCACAGTATCTTGTTTCCCAACCCTGAATGTGAACCATCCCCATGCTACTTCAACTCCCTTATACCAACTGGAAAAAACTGATTTTAACTACTAAGGAACCCTTACCTGTTTGTCCATGGCCAATGTTTAAGGCTGTTTAAGACCTGTGAAGAACACCACATTGACTGAGCTGCAATTTCTATAAACCCCACCCTCCACTCAAAGTGTTCTTTTGGGTGCCTCAGTTAGGACAATGGTGGTAATCAATTCTCGTCACTCTCACAGTCAAGAGTAGCAAATAAATGTCATCATGGTGACACCTTCAGTGACTTTCAGACAAACTTTAAACCAATTTTAGTTTCAGTAACTTACCTTATCAGCCGTTTTCATCCCTCTTTGGCATTAACTAGAAGACCAAAAAAAACCAAAACAAAAAGCCAAATTAGTGACACAAAACATTCTGTGCCACTAAGACACACCAGTGCCTCATATAAAGCCTCAGTATAAAAATCTTTCAGAAATCCCTTCTGTCCACTACTCTTACACCATCATAGGCTTAACATCCATAGTCAATTTTTTATTGTACTGAGTTCTTACCTGATTGGAGGATGCCACAGGCCACATCGTATCCGTGGGTTAGCTATATGCCTAAGGAAATGATTACAGCTTTAAAATCTTAATTGTACTAAATTGTATTTAAGAACATTAATGGCTCACCTAAAAAAACATGAAATCTAGAGGGCTTCAATAATGAAATTTGCGGGAACTGCTTATTAAAACGTAAGGATATCAACCCCTCCTCGTACATCCGATTCGTTATATAAAAGACCAAAGCACCAAGATCGAACTATTGATGTATATACTGCGGACAAACCGGAAGAGAAGCACGTGGAATATCCTGAGCGCAAGAGATTGCGGGCCGGCATGCGCCACCATCAGAGCGGTTGGCATTCATCAAATCTCAGATGTCCCTACCAACACAAGCTTCATCACAGGCACGCAAGCAAAAGGCCTCTCCGCAAAATACCCAATAACCCGTGTGCCTGTATTTAGGTCGCATCCGTACGCAACGCGCAATTCTGACTCATCTGAATATTAAAAGGAGCCAGCATAGGTGCATCAGATCTAGAAATGGGGACCTTAACTGTGAAGTGCTGGCGAACAAGATGAGATACATACAAAAAAGGGAGAGAAAAAAAAAAAAAAAAACAAAAAAAAGAGAGAAAGTAAAACCCTAGATCCACATAAATGAAAGATCTAAAATTAAATGCATTGTGTGACTCATCTGAATATTAAAAGGAGCCAGCATAGGTGCATCAGATCTAGAAATGGGGACCTTAACTGTGAAGTGCTGGCGAACAAGATGAGATAC
>NW_006408618.1:3454904-3522268 GCF_000296735.1 Chrysochloris asiatica
ATAAACATTTATTTCAGATTACTCAAAGAGGTGGTTTAATCTTCCATTCCATTAGCATCCATTCAATTTCAGCTGTTTGTAAAAAAAAAAAAAAAGAAGTGTCAGGTTTAGTGACACATCCAGATGTCCATTTTAAGGCTGTTTGGCATATACAGAATATCAGATCTCATATTGTCATCAAATAATCAGTGAGAGAGTTCAAGTTGGAGTGGATCATCATGTATTCTGTACTAAAACATCAGTGCTGATATTTTCATGCCTCACCTTTCAACTGGAAGCTCCATTAGTGCCATTGTCATCAGAAATTCTACAAAACAGAAATTATTTTTAATTGTGACAAAATTTTTAGTCTGATAGTTTTCATTAGTAAAGTAACCTCAGATTTAAAATGGAACGGTTTTTGAGTGATATCATTATGTTTCATTTGGCAGAATCATTTACATCATTGGTTACTTTCAATGCATAATAGATTTTAGAATCTGGGGCAGGAAGACCACAACATAAGGAAAACTAACCTGCATTTCTTGAAACAGAGCCCAGTAGAGTCAGTATGAGTTGGAGCTGAACTCAGTGGCATACAGCAGCACTGCTGAAAAACAGATCAATGTTTAAGATCTGAGTGAGTCATTAAGTTATCCAGCTCTCAACTTTTCTCTGGGAATAACTAAATTCCCCTTTTTAAAGTATAAATTGGGTTTTCTCAGCCAGAAACATCAGATAGGAGCGAAAGACAGTTTCAGTGTTGTTCACCACTGTTGTGTCTGATGAACTATGTTATCATCATTGTACTGGCTGTTTAACTCACAAAAAAATGTTACTACTCTACCTTTTGCTCAGAACTTGGTCCATCCACTGTAGCAAAAAAAATGGATTCTTCATACCTGTGGGAAATGTCAATTAATAACTGATAGAATAACTGATAGCAGTAAATTCCTAATGCTTTTTTGAAATACTGTTTCAGTTTTCAAAAATTTTGTCTTCATTCCTTTCAGAGAGATTCCCATTATTTTTAAGCATCATTAACAGTATTATTATTAAAACATGTTAACATGGATAAAATACCTACCTTTTAAAGGTTTCCACAAATGACACCTAAAAAAAAAGTTGAATCATAAACCATCTTTCTTTTTCAAAGGTTCATACTGTATAGCATAAGAAAACACTCCTCCCTTAACTAGTGAAGACCACCATTATTTCAGAAACAATATTAAGATGCCAGGTGTGTCAAAACTATGATACCCTTACCTATTAAGTTATCCACAGATCAAAATAAGCATCAGACCTAGAACAGAAACATTTTAATGTTCCCATTAAAATGCTAACCCCTTCATTAATTCCCTCTCAAAATTTTCTTTTAACACACAGGGTTGTTCAGTGTTACATTTGTCTACATGCTCACTTCAGGTCAGACATTTGATTAACATCATTGTAAACCCTGTTAAAGAGCATGTGCAAGGGAAACTCAGTCTGCATTCACTAAATAACAAGTTAATTGTCAAGTTGGTTTCAACCCATGACTCTGTATGTTTCTGAGAGCAGCTGGTGAACTTGAACCACCCGAGCTTGCAGTTCAAACAGCTTTGCCATCTAGTGCATTAAACCCACAGCGCCACACCAGGACTTCACATATCAAATATTAACTATGGAATGTTGCTGTGACTTTCTAAGATAAGCACTGGGTTGGCAAACCACAAGGTCAGCAGTTCAAATTAGCTAGTCCTCAGAAACCCTAGCTAGGGTTTGCTGAGTCCATACTGACAACACTTAATATGAAACCATAGTTCAGTCTACTGTAACATTTTTAACACTCACCCCAAAATAAACTTGGTTGAGACAAGTATGACTCAGGTCCACCTAAGAAATAAGAGGGATTTTTGCTTGTGTTGTTTTAATTTTATCTTAAGAATTTCTTCTCTGAAAAGAACTTCTAACACATGCCTGAAATCAGTTAGAGCTAATTACCAAGACCTTCACATGTAGTCAGTATTTGCTTATCATCATACAGGCTTTGCATTTACCAATCAGTAAAGCCGGATAACTGTCTTACACTGGATATATTTAGCACCCAGTTCAAGCAGGTATTTTGATTAGAATAACGTACATACAATAGAAATCAAGTTACTCAAAGTTTTGATTATAATTGTACTTACCATTTCGACCTTCTGCTATTCAAGCCTAGTGTCTACAAAAGGTGAAAATTACTAGATTAACACTGGCACTCTCCTTATTTTATTAACAATTAATCAAATATACTGCTACAAGATACATCAGACAGTGGTGTATCTCTTCATGCATCTGTTGAACTATGCAGACATCACAGTATCTTGTTTCCCAACCCTGAATGTGAACCATCCCCATGCTACTTCAACTCCCTTATACCAACTGGAAAAAACTGATTTTAACTACTAAGGAACCCTTACCTGTTTGTCCATGGCCAATGTTTAAGGCTGTTTAAGACCTGTGAAGAACACCACATTGACTGAGCTGCAATTTCTATAAACCCCACCCTCCACTCAAAGTGTTCTTTTGGGTGCCTCAGTTAGGACAATGGTGGTAATCAATTCTCGTCACTCTCACAGTCAAGAGTAGCAAATAAATGTCATCATGGTGACACCTTCAGTGACTTTCAGACAAACTTTAAACCAATTTTAGTTTCAGTAACTTACCTTATCAGCCGTTTTCATCCCTCTTTGGCATTAACTAGAAGACCAAAAAAAACCAAAACAAAAAGCCAAATTAGTGACACAAAACATTCTGTGCCACTAAGACACACCAGTGCCTCATATAAAGCCTCAGTATAAAAATCTTTCAGAAATCCCTTCTGTCCACTACTCTTACACCATCATAGGCTTAACATCCATAGTCAATTTTTTATTGTACTGAGTTCTTACCTGATTGGAGGATGCCACAGGCCACATCGTATCCGTGGGTTAGCTATATGCCTAAGGAAATGATTACAGCTTTAAAATCTTAATTGTACTAAATTGTATTTAAGAACATTAATGGCTCACCTAAAAAAACATGAAATCTAGAGGGCTTCAATAATGAAATTTGCGGGAACTGCTTATTAAAACGTAAGGATATCAACCCCTCCTCGTACATCCGATTCGTTATATAAAAGACCAAAGCACCAAGATCGAACTATTGATGTATATACTGCGGACAAACCGGAAGAGAAGCACGTGGAATATCCTGAGCGCAAGAGATTGCGGGCCGGCATGCGCCACCATCAGAGCGGTTGGCATTCATCAAATCTCAGATGTCCCTACCAACACAAGCTTCATCACAGGCACGCAAGCAAAAGGCCTCTCCGCAAAATACCCAATAACCCGTGTGCCTGTATTTAGGTCGCATCCGTACGCAACGCGCAATTCTGACTCATCTGAATATTAAAAGGAGCCAGCATAGGTGCATCAGATCTAGAAATGGGGACCTTAACTGTGAAGTGCTGGCGAACAAGATGAGATACATACAAAAAAGGGAGAGAAAAAAAAAAAAAAAAAGCTTGGTAAGCAACAGCCTAATAAACACTTACCACATTAAGGCGATTCCCGGGCTGGAAAGAGCGAGATGGCGCCCAAGCCTCTGTATATAAGGGTTCTCTTACATCATGACGCACGCTCCCCGCCAGCGTCTGCGTCACTCCTCCCCTCCCCTTAGTCTCCTCCTCCAGCCCCACCTCCCTTCCCGCCCCTAACCCTTAGCCCCGCCCCGCCTCGTTTTTTCTGGGCGGGAACCATGATTGCACGCTAGACGCAAGACTCCCGCCCTCCTTCCAACTAGCTCGGAAGAGAAGAGAGGGGAGGGGGCGCGAGGGACGGAAAGCGCTGGGGGAGGGGGAAGGGGCGGTGTAAGGGTGAGTGATTTCCTTCCGGCACGTCGCCCGCTCCGGGGGAGGGGATGGGGGGTTTCACTTCCGGGACGGTGTTTCGGCCCATTCCGGCCCATTTCCACTCCCGGAGGTAGGTGCTGCTGCTCCTCGACTGGGCGCGGGCCCCGCACCCCAGTCCCGCTGCCCTGCACCGGGACCAGCTCACCCCGTGTAGGCCGTAGCCCATTTCTGGGGCGTGCAGCCACTTCCCTTCACCGACCCAAGGCTCCGGGCGACCTTCCACCTTCTTGGTCCAGAGCTGAGCTGCCGGACCCGCCCCCTCGCAGGGCCCCTCCCTCAGGACCTCGGGAGGGGCATCCCCACCCCCACCGCGGCCGGGACACACCCCGATACACACACCCACCTCTGGGCCGGCTCCCCGCCTGTCTTTGCCGATCGCCTGGACCGGGTCCCGGGGCGCCGCCCCCTTCCGGGTCCTTTCCCCTCACCTGAGCGCCCCCTCCCTTTTCCTCCCGTGCCCCTCGGTGACATTTCGTCCCTCTCCCACGCTTCCTATCGCAGACGAAAGCCGCTCAAGTACCGGAGTGGCCGACCCCATGCCGTTCCCGATTCTGCCTCTTACAGCTCTCACCCATCCAGTGCCGACGGTAGAGAAAGACTTTACTCCTGGGGCTTCCTCCTCACTGGGGAATTGCCGGAAAGAGCAAACAAAAAGGCGCTGGTGTAGGCTCCAAATAAACACACCTGAATTCATGATGGCATCGACAGAGGCTCTTATTGGATTAAAAGTTTCAAAACAAACAAAAACGCTTTGGAAAAAGGTCAGATTGGCGAAAGTTGGTTCTTGAAAGCAGTGTATACATCTCCCTGTTTACTGTTAAAGTGTGTTGTAAATACGAGGCAATACATGAGCTTGTCAGGGTAAGTTCCTGAAGTTACAGGTCTTAGGTAACTAATTAATGCAAAGTCAATTTATATAGATGGATGAACATAGTTGTCAAATCAGTGTCTTCCCATCAGGATTGAGACTGACTGGTGTCATCAACTGTTACATGTCGTTATAGGTTGGCTTTTTCAGCCTTTTTTTAAAAAAATCTTTTTTAAAAAGCTTTGGCCATACTTGGTAAATACGTTTGTGTGTTGTTTGTTTTGTTTTTCACCTGCTCTGGGGAGCTAAATTTGAGAAACAGTTTCATCACTAACCTGAAATTCCCAACTTTGAATTTGCATAAAAGCAGGCATACCTAGTCTTTCCTAATTCTGAAGAGAAAAATGAATTGTTTTCTGCATTTTTATTGCGTCTTGTCCCAGCTTTAGCATTTTCCATATCCTAGAATTTACCTAAACCACTTTTTTATGAGATCTAACTCATGTTTAGAGATACTTAATTTATATCCATATGGGATTATTAGTCACTTTAAACATAAAGCATCAGTATTTTTTTTTCTCCAAAAAAAATTGTGTGATTTTTATTCTCTGCAAATACCTTGCGATTAACACTTTTTAAAAAAAGTCTTACATGTTCCCCTCCCCCATTCTGTTGAACTTCTCTCTCTTTTTATGGTGCATGACATTAATTTTTAGGAGTATAATGATTATGTGTGTGTTATATTCTCTTACCATGAAACCTAGACTAAAAAAACAAAAAACCCATTAGCACCTCTATCTCATATCTCTCTATACTTGTAGATTTTGAAATTTTACCAGATAATATTTTGACATTACAAAGTTAGAATTGAGAATAATTCCAGTGGAATAAAATGATAATTATTGACGAATATACACTTTCCTCTTTCAGCGGAATTGAATGCCTGCCTGCACCCTCAGGCACGACCATGGAGAAAGGTGGGAACATACAACTGGAGATTCCTGACTTCAGCAATTCTGTCCTGAGCCATCTAAACCAGCTGCGCATGCAGGGCCGTCTTTGTGATATTGTGGTCAACGTGCAAGGACAAGCTTTTCGGGCTCACAAAGTGGTACTGGCGGCCAGTTCCCCTTATTTCCGGGATCACATGTCCTTGAATGAGATGAGTACTGTCTCCATTTCGGTCATCAAGAACCCTACTGTTTTTGAACAGCTCCTTTCTTTCTGTTATACAGGACGGATATGCTTGCAATTGGCAGATATCATCAGCTACCTGACAGCTGCCAGTTTTCTGCAGATGCAGCATATTATAGACAAGTGTACACAGATCCTGGAGGGCATTCATTTTAAAATTAATGTGGCTGAGGTTGAAGCTGAGTTAAGTCAAACGAGGACAAAGCATCTAGAGAGACCTCCAGAGTCTCACAGGGTTACACCAAATCTAAACCGCTCCCTTAGCCCACGACATAATACTCCAAAGGGAAATCGGCGAGGTCAGGTTAGTGCTGTGCTGGATATCAGGGAACTGAGTCCCCCAGAGGAATCTACCAGTCCTCAGATCATTGAACAGAGCTCTGATGTAGAGAGTCGGGAGCCCATTCTTCGGATCAACCGAGCAGGCCAATGGTACGTGGAGACAGGAGTAGCCGACCGGGGGACCCGGATTGATGATGAAGTTAGGGTTCTTGGAGCAGTACATATCAAAACTGAAAATCTGGAGGAGTGGCTTGGGCCTGAGAATCAGCCCTCTGGAGAAGATGGGAGTAGTGCAGAGGAGGTCACAGCCATGGTGATTGACACCACAGGCCATGGTTCTGTGGGACAGGAAAATTACACGTTAGGGTCTTCAGGGGCCAAGGTGGTTCGGCCAACAAGCAGTGAAATTGACAGGTAAGTTTTTTGGGTGTTTTTGGTCCACCTAATAGCTATTGTGCACACTTCACTGTAGTACAGAGAGCCATCTTCCTTACCTGATGTCCTTGGTCAAATAAGTTGCTGTTGAGGAAACTGAAGATGGGTCAAAAGACTTTTTATTCTTATTTTTGCAAAGCAGGAAGCTCCTAGTATAAAGTAGTCCCAATGTTGTGAAAACTATGGTAAAGATAGGCACTCCATGAATCAGAATAGCATCTGCAGCCACACTATGATTAGTAATAGCCAGGGTTTCCACGGAATTCCAGGCACAGAGCTGATCATCAGGGGAGCCTGACATCATTGCCTTTCCTTGGTATGTTATCACACAGGTAGGTGGCCTTGGAGAGTTTCACTTTTCCTTTGTAGCACTGTTTCCTTAGCCCCTGCTGACTAAACTGGAGAAAATATGGTACTAGTACTAGTCATTGCTCTTTGTTAATATAGACACAGTTATTCCGAAAAAAAGCTTTCGGATGTTTTTGTTTTTTTCACTGGTCGTTTGATGATACCCTCCCTGTTTTCTTTCATCGATGACTGCTGCTACCACAGACATAAGCGTCTCCTTTTTTTCACCAGTGCTACCATGCCCTTGGGACTCCTGGTGTGGCATTGTAGGATCAGCACTGGACTGTGAACCACAAGGTCAGCAGTTCAAACCCACCAGCTGCTCCTTGAAAACCCTATATAGGGTTGCTATGAGTCGGAACTGACTCAACAGCACTTAACACTGTGCCTTTATACCTCACTTTTCTTCACACACCACAGTTAGAACATTTGTTTTCATGGAAATACCGCTAGTTTTAAACCAAGTCAATTAAAAGAAAGAGTAATTACCAGTTTGGTTGGTAATATTTGTTCTTTTCCCCTTTAGAAGGTAAGTTAAAATGACTTCATAAACAACAAAGTCTAAAGCTGTTAACTTTAGTTTTTCCCTCGTCCCAAAAGAGACATATGCATCACAGGAATTCAGATAATATATACTAGATCCACCTCAAGTGGTCTTAATATGTGTATTTTCCTCTTTATCACCTTTATAGATAAAACATTCTCAAGCATAGTACTTACTGTCCCTCTGTGTATCAGAAGTAATACCAGTTTAAATATGAACATTTTAAATCTTGATGATCCATATTAGCAGTCTGTGGTGTATATAGGAGTCAGGGAGAGAACAATAAAAACCTAACAGAAATAAAATTTATAGACCCAGTTTTTTTTGTTCTCCCACGACTTGTGTAAGGATTCTTGTTAGTTGCCATTGAGTCACTTCTGACACATGTGACCTCATGTGTGAAGTAGGACTGGTCCTAGGGCATTCAAGGCTATAACCTTTTGAGTGCAATTTGTCCAACTTTTCTTCCAAAGCGCCTCTGGGAGGGCTTGAACCACCAACCTTTTAGCTAGTAGTCGAGCACTTAACCAGTTGTGCCACCTAGGGACTCAACTTTACCAGCTTGTAGGCTCTTATCTGAAAAATCATTTTGTAGTTAAATTTATTAGGGCAAATCTTTCTTTTAGACATCTTATTTCAAATCCTATCTTATATTTACTCAGTGAAAGTATTTCTCTGTTTCCATGCTGCTCTGCTTGTTCCCTCTTCTTCAGCCACTTGTTAAAGGGGAAAGACATCACCATCTTGAAATTCTTTGACACTACTTTTCTATCAGCCCCCTTTATGCTCCTCTTCCGACAGATTTAGCCCCTCCGGCAGTGTTGTTCCCTTGACGGAGAGGCACAGAGCCAGAAGTGAGTCTCCTGGGAGAATGGATGAGCCTAAGCAACCCAGCTCCCAGGTATGTAGTCATGAATTAAGGAATTACGGTTAGACCTCTGTATGAGCAGAATATAATAAATAAGAAAGGAAAGATACAGAATAGGTAGCAGTGGGCTTATTAAAAGACTATTATATTTGATAACTTTTTTTCTTTATTCTTGCTTGTGAGCATGCAGGAAATACACTTATGGTGTCAGCAGAGTTTGGGGAATAGAAAAAGATAACAAGATTATGGAACTCTTTCGTGATTGTAGGAAACAATCTAGTCCTGACAGTAATACAAAATAACCCCTGAAAACTACATGCAGGTAATTTAGGACCTGGGGTAGACAGAGTCTGGTTTTGTACTTGTTGTGTGGGTATAACACTATGTGATATACGCATATATGTAGTTACTAATTTATCTGTATCAATAATTGGTGAACAAATTGCGTATGCATTTTTATGTGTATGTTCTATTTTTGTATGTTGTATTATTTCATTTATTTTTTCTCTGAATCTTTTGCTAAACTAAATGTTCTCAACAGCATAAGAGTGATTTCTTCTATTTCATTTGCTGCTCTCCTTGGCACCTAGTGTAAGTGGTGGCTGGGTTTTGCTTTTCTGTATTATCAAAGGTTGATTTAAAAGAAAGAAGGTGAAGTCACACAGTAGAACACAATAAGTTGTAAAAATTGCTACTTTTAAGAAGAAAACTGGTGGATTTTTGCTTTCAACATCTTATAAATCATTTAAATTACAGTTAATGGTCTTATTTGCTGCATTGTACTGATAGTGTCTTGTTCAGTTTTCCTCTAAACTATTAGATTAGATATATGTTATGTACATAGTAGAATAAGGAGCCCTGATGATGCTGTGGGCTAGGCATTGGTCTGCTAACTGCAAGATGGGCTGTTGAAACCCACCAGGCACTCCATGAAAGATGGGATGTCTGCTCCCGTAAAGATTTCCAGTCTCAGAAGCCTTATATAGGGTAACTGTGACTTGGAATTGACTCAATACTAGTGGGTTTTGGGTTTTGTGATATAATAATACTATAAAGACAGTGTTAAAACTATCTACTTAAATATTATTTGCTGAATTTGAGGGTTCCAGAAAAGGAATTACAATTATTATGAGAGAATGTATTTTTTTCTTTTTTAATAATGAGGTAGAAAGAAATGTTAGAATTTGGAGTAACAATAAATTTATTCATATAATTAAGGCTCTTAACCCTCAAATAAGGAGCTCTGGTAGAGTAGTGGTTACGAATCAGGCTGCTAACCAGGGTCAGCAATGCAAAACTACCAGCTGTTCCACAGGAGAAAGATAAGGCTTTCTGCTCCCATAAAAATTTACAGCCTCGGAAACCCTGTACAGGGTCGCTATGGGTCGGAACCGACTCCACAGCACATAACAACAACAACAACATCCCTCAGATAGTGTGTGTGATAACTATGTGAGAATGACCATCATGCACATAAAGTAATGAGACATCTCATAACTAGATGGAGCGATTTGATAGACTATAAAAAAGCCTATATACTCATGTAAGACTTTCTGTTGTTGTTTTCTGACTTACAGCAAGAGAGAGAACCACTGCGTGTTCCTGTACCATCCTAACAGTTATTTTTGAGCACGTGCAGGGACGCCACTACGTCATTTCACCTCCTTAAAGGTCTTACTCTCTTTTGAGGATTCTCTACTTTACCAAGCATGATGTCCTTTTTTAGGGACTGGACCCTCCTGATGCCATGCCCAACATTCATGAGACAAAGTCACCATCTTTGCTTTTATGGATCATTTTGGTTGTACTTCTTCCAAGATAGATTTGTTCACTTTTCCAGCAGTCTATAATATATTCAGTATTTATCACCAACACCATACTTTCAAAGGCAGCAGTTCTCCTTCAGTCTTCCATAGTCATTGTCAGCTTTTACATGTACATGAGGTGATCAAAATACCCTGTCTTGCTTCAGGCATACATTAGTCCTCAGAGTGACAGCTTTGCTTTGTAGCATATTAAAGAGCTCTTTTGCAGCATATTTGCCCAATATAATACATCGTTCAGTTGCTTCCATGGCATTTATTGTAGATCAAGTAAAATGCTATTCTTTGTTTTCAGCCAAGATATGTGTGGCATCAGCAATGATATCCCTCCTTCCATGTTCTTTTCTGAATCCAGTTTGAATTACTGGCAGTTCCTTTTCAATGTACTGCTGCTACAATTTTTTAATTATCTTAAAAATTTTATTTGTGTGTGATCTTAATGGCATTGTTTGTTAATTTCCTCATTCTTTTGTATCCCTTTCTTTGGAATGGGCACAAATATGGATCTCTTCCACTTAGTTGGCTAGGTTGTGGTCTTAAAAGTTTCTTGACATAGACTACTGAGCATTTCCAGCATTGTATTATTTATTGAAACATCTCAATTGATATTCCATCAATTCCTGGAACCTTCATTTTTATTATGCCTTCAGTGCAACTTGAGCTTCTCCCTTCAGTACTTTTGATTATAATGCTACTTCCTGAAATGGTTGAACATTGACCATTTCCTTTTGTTATAATGACTGTGTATTCCTTCCATCTTCTGGAGATGCCTTCCTGCATCCTTCAATAGTTTACCTATTGAGTCTTTCAATATTGCAACTTGAGGCTTGACCCTTTTCTTCAATTCATTCAGCTTGAGAAATGCCGAGTGTGTTCTTCCATTTGGGTTGTCTTACTCAAGGTCTTTGCACGTTTCATTATATTTTATTTTGTCTTCTCAAGCCACCTTCTGAAATTTTCTGTTCTGCTCTTCTTTACTTCATCATTTCTTCCTTTCACTCTAGGTACTTTACATTCAAAAGCAAGTTTCAAAGTCTGTTCCAACATCCATTTTGGTCTTTCTTTCCTGTCTTTGTAATAACCTTTTGCTTTCTTCATATATGATGTTATCCCTTAATTCATCTGGTCTCTGATTATTAATGTTCAGTGTGTCAAATTCTTGAGATGGTCTCTTAATTCAGGTGGTATATATACAACATACACAATGTCATACTTTGGCTTTCATGGGCTTGTTTTAATTTTCTTCTGTTTCTACTTGAACTTTCATATGAGCAGTTGATTATCTGTTCCACTGTTGGTCCCTACCATGTTCTGACTGATACTGAACTCCATTTTTCTTTCCACAGATGTAGCAAATTTGATTCCTTTGTCTTCCATCTGGCAAGACCCATGTATATGAATGTCATTTATGTTCTTGAAAAAAAGTATTCGTAATGAATAAGTTTTTGGTCTTGCATTTTCTATCATGTATTTTCTAGTGTCATTTGTATCACCAAGACCATATTTTCCACCCACCAATCCTTCCTTGTTTCTGCTTTTTGTATTCCAATACCAGTAATTATCATTGCATCTTGATTGATTAATCAGTTTCAGACTGCAGACATTGGTAAAGATCTTCAATTTAGTCATCTTTGGCATCTGTGGTTGATAACATAAATTTTAATAGTAGTCATATTAACTATTATTTTCCATGATGTATATTTTCCTATCACTGAAAGCATTGTGCTTCAGGTCTTGAAATGTTCTTTTTAACAATGAATGTGACAACATTCCTCTTCAATTTGTCATTCCTTGCATAATATACCATGTAAATGCCCAGTTCAGAATGGCCAGTACCAACCCATAAATGCCTAGGATATCATGTTTATGCTTCTCATTTCACATGTGATGACCCCCAATTTTTCTAGATTCATACTTTGTACATTCCATGTTCTGAATATTAATGCATGTTTGCAACTGTTTCTTCTCATTTTGAGCTGTGTCACTTTAATTAGCAGATAAAAAGTCCTCACTAGTATTTTGAGTGCCTTCCAAGATAAGGGGGGCTCAACTTCCGGCACTATATCAAATGATGTTCTATTGCTGTTCATAAGGTTTTCACCGGTCAGTTTCTTTACAAGTAGCTAGCCAGGTACCACTTCCTAGTATGTTGCAATTTGGAAGTTTTACTGGAACCTGTCCACCTTATGTGACCTGGCTGGCATTTGAAATACAGTTGGCCTAGCTTCCAACATCATAGCAACATGAAAGCACCACAGTACAAACTGACACATGACTTGGGAATCTTAGCTGGTATTGTTATTAGTGTTTAATACTTGTTCAATACTACCTAGCATTTATTGAGTACTAACAGTACTACATTAAATACTTTAGTGTATTAATTCCTTCAGTGTTCATAGCAAACTGAGAAGAGATGCTTTGTTATATTTGTTTTACGGATAAGGAACTGAGGAGTAGAGTAATTAAGTAATAACTTGTTAAGGATTATGCAATAAGTAGAATGAAGTTGAACTCATATTCCATCACCTTAATTGCTATACTATACTATTCATTTAAAATATTTCAAGTTACTGTTACCATGTTGGATTCTCAGGAGAATTCCATAAAGTATATGATAGTTAAGTGGTTATTTTTATATTTTTTGGATAGGAAAATTGAACCTCAGATTAATCTTTGCTCTGTCCATGGTCATCCAGAGATTTTAGTGGAATGATCCCTCATTTTTTATATTCAGTTTTGACTATCCAGGGAGCAGAAAAAAAAATGTTACAGAAAACCTGGAATAATCTAAAACCTCTTGACTTCAATTGTTAAACTCTTGACTTCACATGCTGCTTCCCACACCTAGTAGTAACTGCTTCTGTTGGAGATAATATAATGCATCATCAGTTAATATATGTAAAAGAGACAAAACACATTTTTTGAAACCAAAAAGTCCATGATTAATTGCAAATTTTGAGTGCCATTGAGTCAGTTACAAGTCATAGCAGCCCTGTATAGAGTTTCTGAAGAACAGCTGATGGGTTAGAACCACCAGCCTTGCAGTTAGCAGTCCAGCGCTTATCCCGCAGCACCACCTTAGGACTCTATTCACAAACTAGATGAGTCATTTTCAAATAAAATCAAAGTCAGTGCTGACCTTTTCTCCTCTTTACCTTTATACTTAAGCCCCTTGTTATTAGATGCTGTCTAGTTGTTTTCAACTCAGTGACCACATGTCACAGTAGAACTGTACCATAGGGCTTTATTGGCTGTAATCTTCGTAGAGGAGTACCGGTAAGCTGCTGTGGGTTAATGTGCTGGACTGCAAGGTCAGTTTGAACCGCAGGGTCAGCCGTTAAAGCTGACCAGCCACTCCTTGTTGTTAAGTGCCGTCAAGTCGGTTCCGACCCATAGCGACCCTGAACAGGGTTTCTGAGGCTGTAAATCTTTATGGGAGCAGAAAGCCTCATCTTTCTCCCACGAAACAGCTGGTAGTTTTGAATTGCTGACCTTGCGGTTCGCAACCCAATTCATAACCACTTCGCTACCAGCGCTCCTTAGCCACTCCTTGGAAACCCTATATAGGGTCACTATGAGTCAGAACATACTCAACAGCACTTAACAATAGCAACAGTCTTTATAGAAGCAGATCACCAGGTGTTTCGCCCATAGAGCCACAGGGTGAATATGAACCGCCAACATTTGGGTTAGCAGCTGAATACTTACCTTTTTGTGCCACGTTTTTGCTTCTTTGTTGTTCTGTTAAGTGTCAAGTCGGTTCTGACTCATAGCGACCTTATATAGGGTTTCTTTGTGGTTTGCAGTTCAGTGCTTATCCCACAGTGCCAAACCCTGCACAGGGTTTCCGAAGCTGTAAATCTTTATAGGAGCAGAATGCCTCCTCTTTCTCCCATGGAACAGCTGGTAGTTTCGAACTGCTGACATTGAGGTTAGCATCCCAATTCATAACCACTACACTACCAGAGCTTATAATTTACTCCTTGGTGGTTATTTTCCTACATCAGAAACCCATAGGCTGAAAAAAATCAGAAAACAATTTTTAAATGGTGCTATTATAATATGTAATTTGTTAACAAAAATGTATAAATTTCAGATTTTAAAATTATTCACAGGAGTTAGTTATCTCTATTCCCTTTCGGTTTTCAGATAGGAAGAACCCATATTTATTTCAGATATTAAATACATTGACTGTTTGTTATGGTTCTGATTGGAGTAAACATGACTAATATCTTGATTGGTGTCAAGAAATTACTGTTATTTTTTGAAGTGTGATAGTATTTTGATTACACTAATATGTTGTTGTCGTTGTGAAGTGCCATCGAGTTGGTCCCGGCCCATAGCTACCCTGTATAGGGTTTCCGAGGAGAAGCTGATGAGCTTAAACTACCGATCTTGCAGTTCAAACAGCTTTGCAGTCTGGTGCATTAACCCACAGCACCAGACCAGGACTCCTTACACTAATATAAGAGGGTTTTTATCTTTTAGAGATAACTAAAGTATTTATGGATGAAATTGTATGTCTGGGGTTTTCTTGAACTGTAATTTAGGAAAAGAAAGTGTTGGTAAAGAAAAAAACAATTGTCATAAAGAAACAAAAATGAACTTTATGTGTTTTGAATACTCATTTTGAGTGTTAATTACACATGTAACAGAGACAAGGAAAACAGTTATTCTGTAATAACTAAGTATGAATTATCTAATTAAAAGCTGAAAAGTTCCAATGATACTTTTATTATAATCCTTTTTTTAATGTTGTAAATAAATTTTGCATCGCAAAGTAATTTAATTTGGGGGAGAGGGAAAAGGACCTAACTTATTAAACTAAGGGATATTGATAAATAACATATAAATCACAGATTAAATTATTTACTTTATAATAAGCTGTTTAGATCAATTGAAAAGCACTAGTTAAAATATGTAAATAAAATGAGATACTATGTCTGCAAGATCAGAAACAACCAGGTCTTGTGCTTTCTCTGGGGTGCCTATCATTGCACTTGATGGATAATGGTCATTAGTTGATACTTATTGATTATCCAGTTATGAAAAGACCATAGGAGTAGTCAAGTAAGTAAATTCATCTCTCAGTTTGGTTTCCTTTCCTAGCTCTATTGTCAATTTGCCCAGAAGTCAGTTAAACTTTGACTAGTGTATTAATGACGATTATATATTAGGATGTTACTAAAATATTTTTAGATTAAAAAGGAATGCTGTTATGTACAAATTGAATACATTTATATAAAATTGGTTATTCCAGGATTAAAGTTGATATTAAAGATAATGTCATAAATGTAATTTATAATGTTCTTATATTATCTTAAGTTTAGGCTGTTCAATAAAATAATAGCCACATGCAGCTATTTAAATATAATTTTTAAAATTTATATTTTTAATTTTAATTTAATTTTATTTAAATATATATTAAAAGTAATTAAAGTAATAAATTTAGTTCCTCAGTCACATTAGCCATATTTCAAGTGCTCACTGGTCACATGTGGCTAGTGACTACCATTTTGGATGGCACAGATTGTAGAGAGCATTTCTGCCATAACTTTTTTATATTCTATCTTAATTATGATTGAAACATTAGGGTCCAAGGAGATGGGCATAAATGGGCTCTGATTTTCTTTACCTCTGTAAAATAGCACATTTCAGCAAAAATTCAATAAGCATACATTTTGCCAGCCAGAAAGTATTTATGTCTTGTTCATTTATGATAAATGAATATAGTGGCCTTAGTTTTTTGTTTCTTTTATTTTTAATTATCTTTACCAGCTTTATTTCTTAGTAGTAAACTTCCTATTTGGTTCTTCATTAAAAATAAGCATATAGCTTATTCACAGAAGTAAAAGTATTAGATTTCCTTTTAACACATATGCTTAATAACATATGTTTTTTATTATTCTCCTCACCTGGCACAGGTGGAAGAGTCAACAATGATGGGAGTAAGTGGTTATGTGGAATACCTCCGAGAGCAAGAAGTCTCTGAGCGGTGGTTCCGCTACAACCCCCGTCTTACCTGTATCTACTGCGCCAAGTCTTTCAATCAGAAAGGAAGCCTGGATCGCCACATGCGTCTGCACATGGGGATTACACCTTTTGTCTGCCGCATGTGTGGCAAGAAG
Organism: Chrysochloris asiatica; assembly: GCF_000296735.1. Lineage (NCBI taxonomy): Eukaryota > Metazoa > Chordata > Mammalia > Afrosoricida > Chrysochloridae > Chrysochloris > Chrysochloris asiatica. Next base: position 3,471,227 of record NW_006408618.1, read on the forward strand.
TATACCCGGAAAGATCAGCTAGAGTATCACATCCGCAAGCACACAGGCAACAAACCCTTTCATTGTCATGTGTGTGGCAAAAGTTTTCCCTTCCAGGCCATCTTGAATCAGCACTTTCGTAAAAACCACCCTGGCTGTATACCCCTGGAGGGGCCTCACAGCATCTCCCCTGAAACAACTGTTACGTCTCGAGGACAAGCTGAGGAAGAGTCACCTTCACAAGAAGAGACAGTTGTCCCTGGGGAAACTGCCCAGGGTTCTGTGTCCACCACGGGACCAGATTGAAACATCAAGGGGAAGGGGGCAGACCCTCTTCCCCTTTGGGCCATAAGCAGCCAGCATCAGGGCCATGGGCTGGTACTTAGATTCACAAAATGCCACATCACCAGACTGGAAGAAGCTTCCAACATGTTGCCAAACTAGAGGATCAGCAACATACACAAAAGCACTAAAGGCTCTTCCCTTTCTCCTTCCCACCTCACACTTCAGAAAATAATCAAGCAAATCTACTTTCTAATTCAGGGATCAACAGCCTTGGTTTGTTAACTTTATAAGGAAAAAAATTTTTTAAGCAAAACAATGATAAATGGTTATTTATCTACCAGTCATGTTTGAACACTGTACTTTGGTCCATATCATCTTGATGGCTGTAATTGCCCAGATCTAAAAATGCAGCAGGAGCCTTGGTCATCTGAACCAGCCAGCCATAGAAGAGAAGGAAGGTAGTCATGATGGTGATTATGAGGAGGAATTTTTCTTTCTCTTTCCTTGCCCAAATGTGCAGTTTCCTATCGAAAAAGAAATAATCTTGATGTGGTCCTTATTGTTTGAACTGTTAGATTTTATCTGATTGTTTCTGTAAGCAGCCATCTTGGAGCAGTATTCTAGCAGGCAGTAACACCTGCAGTGCTTTAGGCAATTCGAAGTGAAATGAACAGCAGAGTGTGCAATAGGTACTGCTGCATTGGGGACTTGAGTGTTGTATTGAGGAAGAGGGGAGCAGGGAAGGAAGTGTTTTTGTGTTTTGCAAATATTGAATAGTACAGAGCCATACTGCAACTTCCAGAGTGGTGTTTGTAAACCAGTGCTCAGAAATCATCAAGTGTTAGGAAATGGCTCTAGTCCAGATGAAGTAATGTGTTAGGCTTACTACCAAAGTTTCATCCCATCTCTTCGGCTCCTAGTTTCACATAACAGCAATATTGTCCATCAAAAACGTCATTTCAAGTACATTGAGCCTGAATTGTGTTTTTAAATCTACAGGTCTGCATATTTGATAACTTTTATATGAAGTTTTAAATTTAAACACACATTTTTTTCTGCAATACTGTGGTTGAAGACATTCAACACTATGGTTCTTACTGCAACCACAATTCCATTTCCTTCTACATATAATTTATATTTTGAGTCCAGTAGAAAAACCTCACTTAATCTATATTCGGGTCTGCAAACTTAGTGATTCATAAGCCGGTCATCAGCAAAGTGCTGATGGCTCCAAGAGTTTTGATTTTTAACAATGCAGGGCGTTTACCAGAAAACGTCATGCACAATCCTGTTGCAATAAATGACTAAGGGATCAATTTTGATCAGGTTTGGTTACTTACTCATTCCTAAGATTTTTTTAAACTTCAAGGGATCTTTTTGGCAATTCTAGGTACTTCTGAGATTCTTACCTCCAGCACTGAGGGTAAGAAAGAACCAAACATGTAGTACTTTGGGTGTCCTGTCTAGTGTGCAGAGGGAAGAGAAGGAATATTAGGTTTGTTGGCAAGTCCATGCTTACAAGTTACAGTGCATGTAGTTTTTAAAAACAAAAAATCTGGCTTCTCTTTGTTGATTGCTAGTTTTTTAAAAAGTATTTAAATATGTAGTGATTTAAGAAATTGTTTTAGTGCAGAAGCACAGATGATGGTTGTAAAAGAGATTTGGGAGAGGGGCTGGTCATGTCTGCAGTGTGAGCCATTTGTGAGAATTCTAGTTGTCTGCTCTCTTCCTGAGAACGCTTTGTGGTATGTGGAGAGGAGGGTGAAAAGAGTGGCGTTTCTTTGATGATGTGCTAGAATGCAAAGGGTGACTAAGAGCCTACCCATAGAGAGTGCTGAGGCTGTATTTTCTCTTTAACAGATATAGACTGGGCTATCCGTTTTCATTGGGCAAGAACATGATAGGGTAAAACTGTCTTCAGGAGCCATCCTAGGGGCTGGCTATGATCTGTGGCATAAAAAGGATGGAATTGAAATTAGACTAAAACTCCATAGGATTACATTTCATCTGTAATCCAGGCTCCAATAGTCAGATTTTTGCCTTTAATAAAAAGACGGGGAGGTGAGAAGTATAAAATATGCTGCTTTGGATGGAACTTTTAAGCCTACCAAAAATATTAAATCCATCCTACTTTTGAGAAATAGTATACTGAAAAGTTCTTTATTGCTTTGTTAGTTTCTTAGATTATATGTGAAAAATAGAGCTTTTTAAACTATTACCAAATTGTAAAGGTGAAGTGCAGTAATTTCTGTAAAGAGACACTTTGCAGCATTCATCAGGACTCCAGGTTTAGTAACAAACATCTTAAATGAAGTAGGGATTGTTGGATTCATGTGGAAATGCAAAGAGCGTTTGGTGGATCCCCCTCTCTGTCACTTCTAATAGGTTTTTACTGTATTGATACTGTGAATGGAGTGCTTCCCAGTTATGTAGGACCACATCAACATAATCATGTTCGCTGGTTCTCTCTTCTTAATTGGCTTAGCCAGAGCCATGAAGTTCATGAAAATTCAAGCCAGGCTAGGCTAACTTTTAAACAAATTAAAAGCAATTTCCCTGTTTTAGTTAGAAGAGACACTATTATTTTAAATAACTATCCCAAGATTTTTATCCAGGTTCACTGTGACATTGCCCTAGTTCTTAGCTAACATCACTGTAGTGTCATAGGAATTAGTCTTATTCTAGCTACTTCAGTGAATAGCTGTATTGGTGAATGCATGGAGAATACCTCTCTTGATGCTGAAAACTCATTACCAAATCTTACCTTGCACAGGTCACCTTGTGAAGGGGGACTATATTAGCAATGAGAGCTGAATTGTCATTAAATAATGCTGAGGAATTGCAACTACTGGGACTGTTCTCATTCATCAAATGGCACTTAAGAGCAAAGGAGCTGCCCAGTATTCTAAGTAAGAGAGATGACAGTATATAGTAATCTGTTTTCATTCCAAGGTGCACCTTTTTATTCTCTCTGATCGCTGATCTTCTTACCGGTATCGTATGTAGCATTGGTGTGAATGGTAACATTGTACTTAGGCAAAAAGATTCTTTCTAATGACTTGTTCTTGCTTTACTCAGAACCATATTTACCTCTAAACTTAGTTGAGTTTTATTTTATGTAAGTTGTAAACTACTCCAAGCCATTTTATTGTATCAGAGTATTAAATTTAATTTTGAATATGTAGAAACAAAGTAGTTGATAGAGGATAGAGTTGGAAAAGAAATATGCCAGTTATAAGAAAGTTTTATGTTTCTGTTTTGGGTTGTTCTGTTTGTTATTTTTTTGTTTTTTGTTTTTAATGTGTTTGTGATGTTTCCAGTTTCCCTCTACATTAGTGAAACAGGGTTTTCCAAAGATGATATTACAATAGAAACAGACTGTTTTCTTCCTATTTGAATAGGTGAAATCTGGCCTTGGTTAGAAATGGACTGGGGGAGGAGTAAAATAGTTATCTTCATCCTTAATAGTTGGATAATCCTTTGTCCAGAAATTTTAGCTGTCATTTGACACTAGTAGTTGTGGTTCTTTTCACTGGTAAAAACTAAATTTTTTTTTTTTACTAGAAGATGTCATTTTTAAAAACATAAGCAATCAACAGTGGAAATTAAATTGAACAGTGATAAAAATATTCTTAATCACAATGAAAAGGTTCTAATCAGGAAGAGTTAGTCCTGAAAGTTTTTCCTTTTTCAGACATACTAAATGTCATTTATTTTCCTTGTTCTCAAATGCTTTTTCCCTTACCTGGGCACTTATTTTTTCTAGTTAATAGTGTTGATGTTAAGTGCTGTCAAATTGGTTCACATCCATAGTGACCCTGTATAGGGTTTCTGAGAAGCAGCTGGTGAACTTGAACTGCCATCGTTGAAGTTCAAATGACCTTGCAGTCCAGCACATTAACCCACAGCACTAAACCAGGACTCCTCAAGGAATAATAGATGAGTCTTTATTAAATTCAGTCTTTGAAAATGGGGACTCTTATGTCATACGGGGAAAAGTACAAAATTTTCAATTATTCTGGTTGCTAAAAGACAAGAAACTGAGTGAGTTAAATCCCTACATCAGGAAAGATGTCCCTTAGCAAAGTGTCTCCTGAGGATTTATGCATTAGATCAGGGTTTGTTACACTTTATCTCCTAAACCAAATCCTGAGGCCACCTGTTTATGTGATAAAGTAATATGTAAACTGGGACCACACCCATGCACTTAGGTATTGTTTCTGGCTACTTTTCCCTATAGTATCTAAGTTGAATACTTGTGCTTGAGACCTGATAGCTTGCGAAGCCTAAATATTTGCTGCCTGGCACTTTACAAAAAAGTTTGCCTACCCTTAAACTGGATTTGATAGAATTACCCTCTAACACACTCCAATTTATCACTCCTGCCGTTTTGCCTTTATAATATTTTGGTTGCAAATCTTAGTTCTTATTGTCATATATGTATCAGGTTTTTTTAAAAAGAATTTGCTGTCTCTTTTTACATCCCTTTCTCATCCTGTGCATGCTCCCTTTTCACAATTCCTGTTGCTTTAAAAGCATTTAGAATCGGATTTATTAGGAGGGTAGTTATAAACATGACAATTCTTAAAAATAATTTTCATGCATTATATATGAGTAAAGGAGCTCTGGTAGCGTAGTGGTTACGAATCGGGCTGCGAGCCGCAAGGTCAGCAGTTCGAAACTACCAGTGGTTCCACGTGAGAAAGATGAGGCGGTCTGCTCCCATAAAGACTTACAGCCTCGGAAACCCTGTGTAGGGTCGCTATGAGTTGGAATCGACTCCACAGCACACAACAACAACAACATATATGATTAAATGAGTACTATGTTTACATAAATTACCATTAAAAAATAATGTTTTGAAAAACAAATTTTACCATTCCTTTGAGTTAAATTAAGCTGGTCTGCATAATGATGGCAAGAATTAATTTATTGCCACTAAATTTAAACAACTTAATTTGGTTAGGAATAAGTATTTTGATTCTATTCTAGAGTACTGTTTTTCTATATTAGAAACTAATACTCCCTGCCCTTGAAGTTAAATCTTCAGTTTACTTTCCTTATGTAGAGTAGTAAAAAGCCAGATCTTTCTCCATAAACCACCCCTATTATTTTTCTGAATATTTAAATGTTTTAAAACAGAGAATTTCAAATTCTTTAGACTTACTTCCCATTTCTGTTACTACCTGTAATTCTTTTTAATATATATTGGACCATAGTATATTTACTTTGTGAATGTTCATATTTATTAATATAAGATGTAGAAAATGTTAATGGTGGTAAAAATCAGAAACTCTTGCAAGAGGAAATATATTTGTTCCCCATTTAGAAATAGTGTATGGATGGACCTCTGAGTTAAGTGTATTTATCTAGGCAGTTTTCTGAAAGACCATGCAGTGGATCTGATTCTTTGTGTGAGCTCTGTCAGCTTAAAGTTTGGATGCGTGAACTAGCCTCATGCGCATTTTTTTCTTAAAGATGCCATCTTCTAGGGTGGATATTAGTAAACTGTATATGATACACCCTCTGAATAATTGATAATCTTCATTCATAAGATTCCAGAATATTCACCCACGTTAGATCTACCTTATTTTATAGTACTTAACACCCATTGTAATTGTATGTTCTTGAGATTGTAGAGTGTTGTTTTTGTTTTTTGTTTTTTTCAGGTTAACCTGGGGTTCTGATTAATCTGGGATGTAAGACTTGTTAAAGAAGTTGGATTTAGAGACTCCAGTAAAGTGTCTGCATCCAATTTTTATTTGATGTCTTTGTCATGGATGTCATTTAAATGTGAACTCATTGAAAGCAAGGGCTTGCCATTTTTTCCTTCTTTGCTTTCAAGTCTCTTTCTTCTGTCTCCTTGTTCATAAATGGTGCTTTTCCAAGGCTAGGCTTTTTACTTTGCAGTGAGTAGATTTTCTTTCTCAGAACAAGCCAGAGATAGATTTCATGAATATGTTGAAACACCTGAATTAGTTATATTCCAAAGGATGCAATTATTGATAGGGATGGTGATAATCAAAACCTGGAAGATACCTACAATTCTGCAGACTACTGTATATACCGACTATCATTTCCCTCAGCTGTGACACAGCAAAGACTTAAGATGGTCTATATTGCTTGAAATCCACATCATTTTTAGAAGGTACATACATAAGTAAAAATTTTATGCCCTGTCTTCCCCATTATCTATATAACAGAAATAACTCCTGTATTAGCACAGGTAAGAGAGGCCTACTAGATCACAGTGGTGGAAACTTTAAACAACAAAGCTAAGTTACAAGGACAGAGCAATTCATGTAAAAAAAAAAAAAAAAAAAAACTTTTATAATTCTTACTCTCTTCATATCTACTTGGTGAATCTAATGTTGGTATTAAGTACCATGGAGTTGGTTCTGACTCATAGCGAGTCTGCACAGGGTGTCCGAGGCTGTAAATCTTTACAGGAGCAGAAAGCCTCGTCTTTCTCCCGCAGAACAGCTGGTAGTTTCAAACTGCCGACCTTGAGGTTGGCAGCCCGATTCGTAACCACTATGCTACCAGAGCTCCTTGGTGAATCTGGTAGTGGAGGCCAAAATTGACCATCCAGTTAAGAAAGGTATATATGCAGCATCTCATATGACTAACAACACAATTGAACATACTGTAAATCTTAGAATCTCAAACATACATAGTGCTAGAAGTCGAAGTATCTCATGGAAAAATTATTAAAGTTCATTCAGTACAAAACAATGGCTTAGACTAACAAAGCTGGCTTTAGACATACTTTAAATGTGACCTTCTATACTTAAAAGAGTCCCTAAGCTCACTTGGATAGAGCCTGTGTAGTATGCTTTCCAAAAGCCTGCACTTGTCCTTACAAAGATAAGAGATCAAAAAAAAAAGGGGACATAATTAACTGTACTTTGTGCTTTTCTGGTTTAATTACATTTAATCCTCAGGATAATCCTTTAAGGGTAATCACAGTAGAACTAAAAATAGCTGGCTTTTTTTTTTTAATGTTTACTATGTGTCAGGCCTTCTGTGTGCTTCACTCCATTGTCATGACGACGCCATGAGATAAGTATTGTCATCCTCATTTAAAGGGGAGGAAACAGACACAGAAAGATTGTCCTGGGCTGACTAACACGAAAGTTGACACTCTTAATACACAATGTTGCCTCGGCTAGGTATAATTCTGATGAGCACAAGGTTACACAAAAAATAAATGGCCAAATCAGTACTTACTAATCTGATATTAACGCCTAGACTATCCTCACTGTATCACATTAACACCACATACTGATAAAGAATTGTGAGCTGCAGTATCCTAGGAAACCATATACAGAATCGCTATTAGTTGGAAACAACTCAGTGGCAGTGGGTTTGGGTTTTAGAATATAAAAAAGCCAGTAAGTAAGACTCTTTTTGGTGAACTCTAATTGATGGGAAGACTTCAAAAGATAATGCATTTGATATCTGAGTAGAAGTTGAATGGAGAATTATTGCCCACTGATTAATCAGAGAAGTCATTTGGTAGGTAATTATAATGAGTGAGGCAGAAATTGAAAGACAGTGTTCCAGTTTTGTATTACTGTGCTACAAACTCCAAACCATAGTGTCTTAACCATTTTACTATTATCATGATTTTGTGACTCAATTTCAGGGAGGACTTGTCTGGACAATTCTTTTTTCCCTTGAAGTGACAACTCGGACAACTTGATGGTGTTCAACTGTTAGTCTTGCTGGTCAGTCTCACTCATATATACCTGTCACCTTGACTAGGAGGGGTACAAGGCTGGGCTTGTCTCCCCTTCCATAGAATCCTTTTATTATTTTACATAGCTGCTCAGAGCTCCAAGAAACTAGGGCAGAAGGTGTCAGTTCTCTTAATGGCCAGGCCCAGAACTGACAATCACCATTGCACATTATTGTCAAAGCAGTCATTGGTCATCCCAGATTCAAGGAGGGGAAAAAGACCCACCACTTGAACAGAGCAGTGTCTAGAATTTGTGGCTCTATCTGTTACATAGCTCTTCTCATTTGTTACATTTGTCTCTTCTGTGTTTCTTCATTTAGTTAAGATGTTTGTACCATAGGAGCCATTTATTATAGATGTTACTATATATGTTAATATATATTATGGGTCAGTAGAGGAGTTAGAGAAAAAGACAGATATCTTGGGACAGATACCATTTATCATTAGCTACCTTTCATTTATTTTATTGCATAATTTCCTTTTTCTTTTTGCACGGTGTTCTGAGTTGTGATCATTTGCCATCTTTTCTGTGAAGCCACAGTAACTTTACATGCTGAGCCTGAAATATTCCAGAGTGAACAAAAAGCTTTCTATTAAAGATCTTGAGAGACAGCAGCTGTATTTTAAGTTTACAAATAGGTGAAAAGTTGTGTGGTATGAAAAATTTGTATGGCTAATCTCTTTGAATAGGAGCTTCTACTGGATGACTAAGAAGGATCATATTCTTGAAATGATTGAACGTTTTATGTCTTTAACTTAGTCCTATCTCTGCTGGCACTACAGTTTGGGGCTAAAAGATGAACAGGTTCATCCCATCCATACTATCTTTCCAATGGGAAAACCCATTCTGCAATTTTATATGATGTTAACCTTTTCAAATTAATATATGCTACAAGCCTCTTTCATCTAAAACAACAAATCATTGAGGTTTAAGATTTGGGGTCAGATTTGCCATATTTACTTCTACTGGCTTATAATAATTAGACTGCCTTGGGCAGAAAATGAAATTCTACTTTACAAATCCAAAGCAAACTCACTGCCATCAAATCAGTTCTGACTCAGAGTGACCCCCGTAGGACAGTAGAACAGTTCCATAGGGTTTCCAAGGATTTTATAGAATTGCCTATAAATCTTCACAGAAGCAGACTGCCATATATTTCTCCCATGGGTCGGTAGCCAAGTGTTTTAACCATGACACCACCAGGGTTCCATACTCTACAAATAGTCATTCCCCAAATCAGCTTGTAGATAGAATGAATATTTTCTACCTCCCACTTAAGACTAAGCATATTCCAAGAAAGCTTTGGGATTATTGATTCCATGTGCAGTAGATTCCTGGAGAACTAACCATGAGAGTGTCTTGCTGGTTGGATCCCAGTAGTCCAGTAAAAAGATCTCTTAGGTCAGACCTTAGGAGTTAACAAATACAGGAAATAAAAGGAGTACATAGGACCAAAGACCTAAGTTAGGACTGTTACTCAAAAAGCTGTAATGAAAAGAAACCTGGCTGTTGTAATGGGTAACAAGGGACAGGGTGTTGAGATGTTTAAGTATAATTAGATTTTATCATATAAAATTGGGACACATTTTTTAAATAAAACTAAATGAGCTTTAAATTTTTCTCTTTGATCCACGTATCCACACTGATGGGATCCTACTTTTCTCAAAGTCTGCCCTTTGTGACAGAGAAGGCCTTTTAAAATATATTCCCAGGGAATGAGAAATGTTACAATCGTCATTGGAGAGGTCTCATTCTGTGTTATAACTCCTTGGGCCTTCCTGTAACCTTTGTGAATGGTAAATTTGGAATAATCTGGCAGTTGTAAAAATTAAATTTTATGGTCTTGAATTAACAAAAGCAAAGTTCAGAAAAAAGAATGTTGTAAATTGACAGTATCCATTTCAGCATCGTAAATTTAAATCACTTTAAGCCAGTCACAACAACCCAAGTGAGATTTAGATTTCTGCTTTCAGCTAAATCTTAAAAAGAGGTGTTTATAATATATCTTAAGTTGTTCTACTGAGTTTGCAATAGAATAAGAGAATCCTAACTATAATGGCTCTTTAAACACCACTGGAAAAACAGAATTACAAGTTAGGGAACAAAATGTAAAATACGTTTCCTCTATGCACCAAGATGCTATTGCAGGGCCATTGTGAATGTGACTGAAATCCACCTCTCCAATGACTATCAGTCAGATAGCAAGCATATTTAGAGTGTGTGTTTAATACCATGGCGTTGATTCCGACTTATAGTGACCCTGTATAGAGTTTCCAATGAGCGGCTTGTGGTGGGTTTGAACCGCCGACCTTGTGGTTAGCAGTCCAGTTTGTATTCTACCGTGCCACACAGATAATCCTTGCAAAGAACATTTGTGGGACGTTTTAACTATTAATATCTTTTTTTCATAAATGTATGTTTATAAATATATTTACTCATCGACTATGACTTTGGTAGCACCAGAGCATTTTGTTGGGCATATCATTGTCTCTACAAATCAAATTCTTGACATAGTAGACTATGAGAGCTTTCTGTTGCTTTGTATCTTGGCTAAGAAAAGTATTTCTTTGCACTTTCTATTTATAAATATGTTCTAACACAGTGCACCCACTTAGTGCAGTTGTTCTTCACAGATAAAAGACGCAGATTGTTAAAGTGAAATGGGTGTATTAAAATCTGGCAAAAAGGAAGAATCTCAATGTATTTGGTTTGCAGCTACCTGAGAAATAACAAAGTTTTATATAAAATTTAGGTTGAAAGTAGCTGTGGGGATAAGTGTGCTATTGCTGTGCATTGCAATATTACTGTGAGTTGTAGGTTATGTATGTGAGTTTTTGTGTGTATGTGGGGAAAAAATGTTTGATGAAGGCAGGTAAGTCAGTGCAGAATATTCTACCTCCCACTAAAGACTGAGCATATTCCAAGATTGTCCTGTAGTCCCCTTGGGTGGGAGGCTGGATGCCCCAGCCACTGTCCACCCCATTCTTCTGTACTCACTTCAGCTCCTCTACCTCCAAGCACTTGACTGAAGAAAGTGTAGTTTTCTGTAGCAAGCAAAGGAAAGCTAGACCCAAGACAGAGTCTGAGATGCCTGAAACTCTCCTTGTCCTGCTCTGATGTTAAGGTTTGATTTTGTTGTCCAAATCAAACCAGCGTCAGAACACTTGGGTTTAGTGCTTGTATCCATTGTTCTATTTGGCAAGGGTAGCCAGTGGACATGGAATTTTTCTGTTTGTTGGTCATGACTCCTCTGAGTAGGAATTAGCTCAACAGCACACAACAACCTACTCCTTTTAATGATGTGAAAAACTTGTTTTAACTCCCTGTTTTCATTTTCATTTGTCATTTGCAGTCTTTTTTGGGGGGTGGGGTTGGGGAATGCTGAGATATTAACCATGTTTTGTTGATAATGAGCCTTCTGCCAGTTTCTTACATGGAGGTATGCAAGACAAGGATTTTCAGAAGACCTGTTTTGCTTTGGATCACTCTAAAGGGATATACTTTTGTTTTTAAAGTTGCTATGTTATCATAGTCAAGATAGCCTGTCTGGGTTGTTGTGGGTGTCAAAAGATTCAGTGTCAGTAGTAAAATGCCACTATGCAGATAACCTGGTCTTTAAATCCAGTTGCCATAGCATTCAACTGATTTTAGATTTGAGGCACTAGTAAGTACGTTGAGCCAAATCCGGTTACTTATTTGAGTATTTGTTACAGGTGAAGACAGACTGTTGGCCCTTTAGTAATTATCCTGAAATACTTTTCCATCTTTTCATTCTAATGCACTGGCTGCTTGTACTGTCTCAACCGGAATTCTCTAGTTTGGAGTGGAAATGAGAGTATGATCCATTTTCAGAACAATAGAGATTGACACCTATGTGATAGGTGGTGGTGGTGGTTGTGTGCCATGGGTCGGTTCTGATAAATAGTTTCTTCCTAGTGACTTAGGGTAGGGCAAGTGACAATACTAACAATGTGAAATTGCCAATACTGAGACGTTGTTATTCATAGAACAACTTAAATAGTAACCTCTGCCTGAATACAATATGAATCCTGTAGGGAAATGAGGCGGTAAAATCATGTGAATCTGTTCATCACAAATATATTTTTTTCTAACTGTAGAATAGTTCTCAGCCTAAAAGCCATGCTAATATCCTAGACTCAGGAATTAACTCCTGCTTAGGAAAGTTCTTCCTTCTGGCTTGTGTTTTGTGTCCAGAGACATTGTCTGGTACTAGGACAACTTACAAGTGTTTTGCTATAATACATACTTAAGGTTCAGTCTCACCTAAATCAGTCATTTACTGTTGGTATTGCTGCCTATTACAGCCAAAGTGATTTCTTTTAAAACAATCCAAACAGAAACAGTGAGAAGTGTCTGTGTAATTTCTGAGAGGCATGTCATATCCCCGAGTCGAGAAGGAAGCCGGCAGTCTCACTGTTCTTCCCTCTGCCTTGGATGATCACTGGTCTTCATTTTTTCTATTTCAGAACCAGTTGACATAGCTCAGTGGTTGCCATCTTAGCTGCACATTAGAATCATCTCGACACTTTGAGAAGTACTGATGCCCGGTGCCACCACCAGACTTTAGATGTAACTAGTGTGCTGTGCAGTCTGGGCTTTAAAGGCTCTCCAGATTATTCTAATGTGTTGTCAAGGTTCAGAATCACTGCTTAGGTAATCCTTAGGGGTCTTAGTCCTCTTTTTGACATAAGATACCTTTGTCGATAGCCTAGACAGTGGCTCTCATTTTAAAGGCCAAGGTTCAAGTGGTAAAGCAGACCATCTAATCCTCAGAATCATTCTGAAGGAAGAGAATTGCCTCCATCCAGTGTCCTTTCTTGACCAAATGCAAAGTGTGTGTAAGTAAGCAAAACTTCATTTTCACAGACCAATCTCTAGAACCCTCTTTGCTTTGTATATGTAATGTAAGTAAGGAGCAGTTTTTCAACTCTGCTAGATTAAATAGAGTACCTGAACTTAATTAAAAACCCCACCCTTCTATGGTGATTTCCATTTGTAAAATTAACAGATAATATTGTAAAAGTTACTGGAGAAAAAGAAGGATCCTGACTAAGGAGATCAAGATACATTTGATTATTTGTCTATTAGCCTGTCTTCTAAGTGAGAATTCAATGTAAAGTGACTTTCACTTTTTGTTGATTGTTTCTTTGTGAATGAAATGCACTAGTTACAGCCTAAATACTTCTGAAGTTTATATGAAATGTGAAATGAGTCATTTTAGCATCTTTATTCCAGGGTGTCAAAAACTTAACCCAGTAATCTTCAAATGAGGTTCTATTCTCTTCCATTCTTCCCATTCCAGGTGGTGGTGGTGATGTGCCATGGAGTCGGTTCCAATTCACAGCGACTCTGTATAAGGTTTCCGAGGCTGTAAATCTTTATGGTGGCAGAAAGCCTCATCTTTTTCCCACGGAACCGCTGGTAGTTTTGAACTGCTGATCTTGAGGTTAGCAGCCCGACCTGTAACCACTACACTACCAGAGCTCCTTTCCCATTCCAGGTAGTAAAAATATTTAATGGCCAACACAGTGTCAGTATCCTGAGCTCCTTATGTGCCCGCTCAGCCTCACACTTGGTACTAGGCAGAGGAGAATTGTTTCATTACCCTTAAAAAGTAGAATCATTGTTCAAATTAATTACCAGGTGGCTTCTAATTCATGAGAGAAATGTGTGTTTAAGAGCAAGTTCAAATGTAGCAAGTCCAAATCCTCTTATGAGAGAGTTCTCGACTCTTTAGGAATGTTCATTCATATATTACCTACAAATGGTTGTTAATTTGAACTTCAGATACATGCTATATAGAAAAAGAAAGAGGTGGAGGTCAAAGAAAAGATTGATTAGTGCAAATGACTTAATTAGCAATGACATTTCATTAAAGTAGCATAAAGGCCTGGCTATTTGCTTAGCATGTAATATTGCAAAGTCAGAGAAAATGCTTTCTATGCCTTAGAAAATTCACTGAAGGCTTCCTGTTACAGGGTGGAATCAAAAGGCAATAATAGCATTAAGATTTGTATGCTTCCAAAAAGAGTAGCTAGGTCCTTGGGGGTTTCATACTGAAGAAGAACAGTGTGGAGTACTGTAAAACTTTGTTGAACTTTATGCAAGTCATTGCACACTGGGTTTTAAGATTTTTGAGAAGAGAATGAAGGAAGAGGATGAGGTCATAATTGTAAAGGAAATATATAAACTTGTACTTTATTTTTAGCAAGGAATGAAACAAATTCCTTAGCAGGGATTCCCTATAAGGATTGTGAAGCTCAGTCAAGTTTTTCTGCCCAACTGGGTTGGCTTCCTGATTCCTCTGAAACCTCTAGAAAACTCTTATCTGAAACAACTAAACAAATCCAAGTCTGACTTAAGTTTCACCACTCAGCCCTTTTCCTCTTCTCTCAGCAAAAGAAAAAGAACCTCAAACTATAGGCAAAAGATATGTCTCCTGTCTCATTCCACTAGCTTTTCATCTGCTAGGATCTGTGTTCGCAATTTTAGCCCATTACATTATTTTCTGGTCTCATGACAGAACTTAAGTGAATCTGCCAGTTCAGTCAGGAACCAATGATTTTTCCATTAGATAATTTTAAAATTGAACTCAGTATTTAACATGTCATTGTACGTGAGTAAAAGGAGTACTGTACATTGGAAGAGCACTTAGATTTCCTGGCTGCTCATAATTTCAGGGTGGGGCCCACTCATGCGCCACATCTGAGAGGAGAAGGCTAAGGGTTCAAAGACAGAAAAGTCAATGTAGCAGAAATTTGATTTCCTTCAGATGGACACTGTCTGAAAGAAATCAAGCCATCTGTTCTCTATGGTGCTTATATGCTGGGTGACAGCTGTCCCCGTCTACCTGTCCCTGGCACTGTGCCTTCCTACTGGTCACTGTGAAAAATAGATCACACTGGACTCAGAGGCCAGAATCAGGACAAGTTCCCGAACCTTTTCATCTGAAGCCCATCACTTTTGCATACAATAAATGTAGCATTTATTTCTCCTTGCAAAACATGTGGGTTGTCTACCAACCCCACTCCCAAGAAATAGTGAAGCATTTTGTGGCATATAGTCAGAAAATAAGAAGAGATCATAGGAAAATTTCACTCCCCGTAAGCGTGTATTAATTGATAGCTAGGATCAATTGTACCTGCCTTTTCTTGAAATTTTTAAGGTGTAATATTTGTAAGCAACAAAGCGATCCGTCAACATTTTTTCACAACTTGCTAATCAAGAAGGATTCATATTAAAACAGACAATCAATTTCTAAAATGTCATCCCTGAAAGGGAATGGGATATAGAGTATTTTTAACTGATAGAATTTACCAGTCTGTTTTTCCCCTTTGAAAAAAAAAAAAAAAGCTACCATTTGAGATTTGTATCTGAAGCAATTACTCCATTAGTAATGATGTATCAGAAAATCAGTGAGCTGGTATAGCGCTCTTGCACCACTGAAGGGGCTGGACTGGGTCTGTGCATCTTACTTCCTTAGAGAATATGTTTTATTATGACCTTAACTATAAATACCTATATATAGGAATAGGATTTTTTTCTCTCACACACACCCCCTTTTAATCATTATCACTTAAGTGTAAACCACCACTTTCCCTGACCCCCTTTTCTGGAAAAAAAAAAAAAATGCACTTTAATTCCTTAAAAAGAAAAGGAAAAAAAAGGTGGCTGTTCCTAACCCTGAAGCCAGATTACTTCAGGAGGAGAGTTGATTGAGGAAGGAGAACTCTTGCCAGACTGTAAAAATAACCAAACTCCTGAATGTAAGCAGATCAATACTAGCATCCATTTTTAGACTCCCTCATCCCCTGCCAGGGGGAAAAAGAAAACAACCAAAATCCAAAATGTGAAAAAGCATTTTCAAAATGCTTACCCCAAGTTTGGAAGTTTTGCTGAGGAAAGTACCCAATGTTAAGAGAGTTATTTTCTCAGCTACCAAATTATGAGGAACTTCTGAGTTGTCTTAAGGGAGTGAAAACACAAAGGCTATGTGTTCCGATCCTGACTTGTGTCAGATTTGTTCTCTCCCTTTATCTGACAGGTGTTCTCAGTTTCTCCTCCTGTAGATTCTGTCCTTCCTTTGGTGACAAGCCTGTCATTCTTGGTGGCATTGCATGTCTCCTAGAGCTCCAGGAAGGAGCCCTGTTGTGTCTGGGGGTGGGGGCAGAGAACGAGGGTTGGGAGATTGAAAGAAAGAGTAAAGATAGGAATTTATAAACATTTAAAACAGTTTAGCAAAAGCTTTCTCGTTGAACAGCTTTAAGAACAATGTGAATGAAATCTTAGCAACTTGGTTAGTAATCTGAAAAGTCTATTAAATGTATACTTGAAATTCTGTTGGTATAAAAAAATGCATTTTCTTCTTTATTTTAACACTGTGTAAAAGAACATTATGCATGTGAGTGGTTTGAGAATTAAAAGGTTTAATATTCAGATTTGGATCTGTTTTTCTGTACCTAAAGATTAATTTGTTTGAAATGTGATGGGACTTTGAGAATTCAAGGTCCCCCTTCCCTTTCAGGATGGCCACTGTGTTTGAAGGTGAAGTGGTAATATATCTCCCACCTTCACTGTCTTGACCCAGATGTGTTCACTGGGTAGAGAACAATTGAAAGCATCATTTTACCAAATGTTACAATGTGTCTTCATTCTCTTTTCTCCTTATTTTTTTTTCAACCGGCAATGCCCAGTAATAGTTGTGATAGGGGAATAGTTTTATTTTACTTCTAGTCACAAACCAAAATAGAAAGTGCAATGAATAAGAACACGTTAGTTAACACAAGGGTTGGCTACTCTGCCCATGAAGATAATAGTGTTCAAAGCAACTTCCCTTATAAGAACCAGGAAGGGCCTGTTGGCCTTGAAGATCACTCTGTTGAGGTTCAGTGAGCGGCCAGCAATCATGATGGCGGTACTTGCTGCTGCTTCACTGCCTTCCTCATTTACCTGTCAGCCACAAAGGAAACAAAACATTAGCTAGTCTGTAGTTCATGACATCCACAGACAGCAGTTCCTCAAAATACTATTTGTTTTCTCATACAAAGTACAGTTGGGTTCCTACCAGAATCTGCTTTTGCTGCTCTCTTCATCCAGTAAATTCATGAAAACGTTTCGTTAGTCTAAAGTCTTATGCAAGAGAGTCAGTGCACGATAACCCCTGAACCAGAAGTCTAAATGTATACAAGGTTGCCACGTTTCTGGCTGGCACCATTGTACATGGTATTACAAGAAGATTATTTTGTACCACCCTCTAAAAGAAAATTTAAGGCAAAATTAGAGCTCCGTAGTAGAGATAGTTTTACTCTTGGAGCATTAAGAACCCAGATGTAACTTTCCCCATCCAGTTACTCAGGACCAAGGGCCTGTAAAAAAAGGAGAATCCATTGGCTGTTTGAAATATTTCTTGCAGTAACCGATTAGTGAAATTTGAACATGGCTAATAAGGAGAATCACAAGAGGTCTAGAGAGAGCTCCTATGAAAATGTTCTTGGAGACGGAGACCATCACTGTACTATCCATTGTCTCTTAAGTGATGGCACTGCTATTATAGAGCTGGTTAACCGTGTTCTCCTTCCCTCTCTTCTCTCACTCCTACCCCTCTTTTCCTTTTTTCTTCCTTACCTCTTAGCTCCAGCACCTACACTTTCTATTTCATGGTCATTTTAGAATCAAACGTGTCAGCGGATTAGAGCTTTCACATGACCAGAATCCTTTTATTCAAATCAGGGTCAGCTCTCAGGAGGGCTATACTTAATTAAGTTCGCATGGATTAGGTTCTTAAGGTTTCTAGGGTAAAAACTTTGTTCCAAGATCCATGGAGGAACTTTGGGTCATTATTTAGCAAGCTTAGGTCAGCTAAAATGAATCCAGACCTCTCTGCTGCTCTTACTAGTAACTCTATCCTCAAGGAGATCTGAGTTGGCCACTTCTACTTAGAGTCCTTTTTGTTAAATGCCGGCAAGTCATTCCAACTCACAGAACCCCGTATAGGGTTTTCTTACCAGTAGCTGGTAAGTTTGAACTGCCGACCTTGTAGTTCAAACTGATCGTACAGTGACACACAACAGGTTCCTGGAAGAGCATTTTCAATAATAGTTTAAACTGTGAGGATTTGCCTCCCCTGCAGAGCTTTTGAGTTTTTCTGGCATTTCCATATGGAAGGTAGTGTCAGGAATGTCACTTTTATTTCCAAAACCATTAATTTATGCATCCATATAAAACCCCTTGTTCTAACCTCAATACCTTAAGAGATTGGTATGCTACACATTACTAACATCTATTGTCCTACAGGTTATAGCCCCACATGAAGAGTTTTGGTACCTCGCTCTTGGTCTTCCTGTCCACCCCAACTCATGCCATTATTTAACCCAGACGGTTAGAACTCTTGATAGGAAACCTATCTAACACCCAGTGTGCATTACCTTCAGTCCTCTGAAGCAAAATCAGTGCATGGCTACATCCTGGACTTGCTATCTCTTAGAACTGCTCACCTATTGAAATTCTAACTACACTATCCTCTCAGACTATAACTTGTTTTTCAAACTTACTTCCTTACTCCCATTAAAATTAATCTGACCTCTTACTAACCCTTGCTCCCTCACTTTCCCCCACTAACTGCACATCTACTGAAGTTGGATCTTGGAACTGTGACTTATCTTTAGTTCCAATTTCTTCAGTCTAACGACTTCCTCTAACATTGGCCCATCTCCTTTCCTTCTTTGGCTCCCTTGAAAGACTAGCCTATTCCTGTAGTTCCCAAATCTAGTTGTACATCACAATTGTAAATATACAGATTCTCAGGCCTCACTCCAGACTCTCCAAGTCAAGTTTTCCAGATGGCTAATGCTGCCGGTCCATAGTTCTATATTTATTTGTGAATCAGAAGTTCCACAGGCTGTGTGTATCTCCAACAAAGGATGCCATGGACATCAGGTGGAGAAACACTAGGTTTAACAGTATTCAACAGTTTTCTTCACTGTAGGACTTTTTAGACCACAACACACTAGTGTGCATTGTTAATCTCCCAGGAAGAAGATAGTAGGTATATTTGACTACATACTTTTTTTTTTTGTTTTCTACAGTATAGTGTAGTGTACTAGTTCTCTGGAACACACTTTGAGACAATGATACACTCATTGCCTACCCCACCTTACCCTCCATTCGCTCTTTAACCATTACAGCTAGGCATGTGCCCCACTATTCTGCACAAATTTCTCATAGAAAAGTTAATCATTTCTTATGGTCTTACTAGATGCTCCTAAGTTTTCATGAGTCTGTACTCTACTGGCTTTCCTCCAAATTCTTTCTCAATGGCCCTTTATAACTCCTCTCTCTCCTCACCCCAGAGGGCCAGACCCAATCAGTTCTCTTCCTGTACTTTGTGTTTGAGTTGTAGGAGACATGAGAGGAAAAAGGTAGGACAATTAGATTACAGAGGTTTCAGGGGAAGTCTGGACTAAATCAGGTCAAAGAGAAGAGGGGCCACAGATTTGGGGATTAACGGACATGGCAATATCCTTTTCAACACAGCTTCATCTGCTGTTCATGTGTCTGCTATCTTTATATCATAAAAGTCAGAAGAACAAGAACTCCAAAGTTGCTAACCAGACACCGCAGTGAGGTATTGAATAATCAAGTGGCAGAGAAGCAGCATAGCAAGAGAGCAAAGGAAGGTGTACTTACCTCAAGAAAAGCCTTATGGAATGCATCTGAGACAAAGAGGTCTTCCCGGCCTTCTGCAACAATACCTGAAAGGAAGATCAGAGAAGGCTCAGTGAAATGGGTGAAAAAATTTGGCTTCAACCCATAGAAAGGAACTGAGTTTGAATTAAGAGATTCTTTTGGAGCTTTTGTGAAAAATAAGAAGAAATACTGGACCCTCACTTAATGTCACAAATACATGCTAAAAATAATAAAATACTTTTGAGCTGATGTTCAACCTGACACCTATGAATTTACTCTCATGCACCATCTTTTGGGGGTGGGATTCTATACCTAAAGAAAAATGTATTCCAGATAGTAGGATTAACTTTCTTTCTACTCCTAAAGTCCGGTAACATTTCTAAGAGAGACTGTTTTTAGACCTACTTTTGTTTTTTGTTTTGTTTTTTTTTTAAGTTACTTTAATGCATAGTTTAAACAGGAAAGGAATTCTGGTAGTATAGGGATTACAAGTCGGGCTGCTTCCCTCAACATCGAAACTACCAGCTGCTCCTTGGGAGACAGATGAAGCTTTCTGCTCCTATGAAGTTATACAACTTTGGAAACTTTATACAGGGTCTCTGTGAGTTGGAACTGACTCCATGGCACATCACCACCACCACCACCAAGTTACAGGAGCCAAACCAGCTAAATACCACTACTGAAGTATCACAACTTTGACAAGGTTACATGTTTCTGTCCAAGTGGCCTTAAGAATACACATGGACTCTTTGGAATGTCAGGCAAAGGGCTTATTAAATATCTGCTCCATCTGCTTTGAGGGACCTAGCTGTCCCTGTGTCTTAATCACGTGTGTCTCTTTACTCTGCATCTTCTCAAATTCCTTCCCAACTAGTCCTATCTCCTATGTCTGTTACAGACTCAACAGCATATCAGTGGTATTGGGCTTGTAGAGATCTTAGAGCAACCTACCACTTCGACAAAAGCAGAAACTGAGGCTTTGAAAGAAATGATTACTAAAAGTTGGTGGTATAACTGGATTTAGCTTTCAGATGTCCTGGTTCATTGCTCTTTTTCTATGTTTTTTGCCTCCAGCTCTATCACTTTGGTCAGACCACTCTGGGGGCAGGGAGCTCAGGAAAGTCTTTCCTTCACTAACCGGGAAGCTTGGCCTTTTCAGGGGTGAACAGGTCCACAAGACCCATGTCTTGCATCCGTTCCTTCACGCTGAAGCTGTCCTCAATGCGGAAGCGGGGCATGTAAACCGCCAGCATGGTCTCCTCCAGCTCATCCAGCCATTCCTGCTGCACTTCCTGGGTGAGTTCCTGTTCTACCTTGGCCAGGCTCTTCCCATCCTTGGGCAGGATGAGCACCATGGTAATGTCATCACCTTTGAAGGGCAACTCAAGCACTTGCGTGCCTCCTGCCACACGTCGATAGCGGAACTTGCCTTCCTGGTACATCATAGATACCGAACATGACTCCTCATTGGCCTTGTGGAATGGTTCATTTCTTGTGTTTTCTGGGCTAAACTTTGACTTCCACAGACCCTAGAAAAAGTGGCCAGATGGGAGAATTACAAAGCAAGACTAAATACATCCATAGGGGAATATATATATATACATACATACATATATATGTTGTTAAGTACCGCCAAGTCGATTCTGACCCATAGAGACTCTGTAGAAGGTTTCCAAGGAGTAGCTGGTGAGCGTGAACTGCCAACCAAGCAGTTCAAACGACTTTGCGGTCTGACGCATTAACCCACAGTACCACACCAGGACTCTCTCTCTCTCTCTCTCTCTCTCTCTCTCTCTCTCTCTCTATATATATATATATATATATATACACACATACATACATACATATACGTTGTTGTGGAGTCAATTCTGACTCCTAACAATGTTGTAAAGGGTTTTCAAGGAGAAGCTGGTGGGTTTGTACCGCTGACCTTGTGGTTAGTAGTTCAGGACTTACCCTACAGTACCATACCAGGACCCATACATATCTAGAGAGATTAATAAAGACTGAAAGGACAAAAAGACTAACAGGGACTGTGTCAGGGTGATGACCAAAGATGTTTTTCCTCCCTTGTGTACTTTTATGTATTTCCTAGATTTTCAGTGATAACTATTTGTTTTTATAATCAGAAAAAATAATAACTAGAAATCAGAACAACCAGCAAATCTCTTCTCAATTTTAAATTGAATTGCCTTTTGCTTTTTTACTTCCCATCAACCTCTTCCCCAAACACAGATGACAGTCCCCAGGGGTCATCTGGAAGCTTTGTCAGGGAGAAGGTGAGTCCTGACTGGGTTTCTGTTCAGAGTGGGAGGGACTCTGAGATATTAGATATAAAACACTCTTTTTAAATTTCAAAGTTGCAGTTATCATCTCTTATTACTTTTAATCTCTTTGATTTTAAGACAAATCATTTAACTCTTCTAAATGTTGGTACTTTATCTATAAAACTAGGAGCTGGTGATATTTGCAGAGTGCTTACTATGTGCCAGGCACTGTATGTAGAATTAGAGGACTTAGAAAAGTGTCAGGTAACTTATCCCAAGTTTACGCAATCAAAAATGGCAGAGTCAGGATTTAAGCTAGGTAATCAGTCTGATGGCCCCATGATCTCACTTGTGAAATTGTGAGGATCAAGAGAAATAATAAATGCTCAAGTGCGCTGTAAACTGTTAAGGGCAACACAAACGGTGGAAATATAGCCTGCTCCTTTCCCAGGCTTGGGAAACCCCAAGAGACAGTGGGGTTGGTGACAGCAGATTCAACCCCTTGGAACTGTAGAAGAGGAAAAGATGAAGCAAGTCTGTCCCAGGATGGGCAAATGGAACTTATTTTTCATCTGTCTTAAACTGAAGTCCTGCTGAGTGTCAATGATTTGTTTATTCCCATTACACTCTCCTTAGCCTCCTTCCCAGATTTAATCAAGTTGGAACAGCCTTTAGAACTCTTGACTTTTCTGAGTACAACTAGACTCTCTGAAAGGTAAAATGATTGTTCTCTGCTAAGTTAGAAGTGAGTCTGGTCTCTAAAGGTTCAGAAGCTTCAGACAAGGTACCTTAGAGTTGCTGTAAAAACTGCTTCAGATGATGGACAAAATCTCAGGATTGCCAATAGAATCTGTTATTTTGTTCCAAATATCAAAGTAGAGTTAACCAGACGGCAAAAATTGTCATATACATATGAGAGTTTATCACTTTGAAGCAGGGTGTGCTGGTTTTATGAATATGAACATTCTGTATAGTGCCAGCCTCCTAGGCCCAGTCTAGCAACCATGTCTTGTAGACTGTGAGCCCAGACCATGTGTGAACAATGTACTTACATAGGAAACCCAGTGGTGTGGAAAAAGGGGGCAGCGGGGAGGGAGATGGGAAGCAGGGGGAAATCTCCAGACCATTTTGAATACCTTGAAGTAAATGGTATTAACCAGCACCAAGACAGTGAGCTCATTGATGGTGTCCGGGGGAATGACATCAGTGATGCGCCCTTCGGTCTTGTTGGCCACCCAATTGTTGATGGTCACTCTGGATTGCTCTGCATTTTCCTGAGGGGAACAGGAAACAAACCTACCCACCTGTGCTATCCAGTCAGCTTCTCTACTTACCCATCATATGCAGCATTTTATTTTGCTCATCAGGTTTCTGCCCTTTCCAGTCATTGGGTTAAGATGTAATCACTCTAACTCACGCTGAGAAAACCTCAGATTACTACTGTAGTGCCATGAATCTTTCACATAGTTAATAGATATTAACAGAAGAAAGAGAAGGAAAAGAAAACAAAGAGAACTGGGAATAAAGGTATAGAATAGAAGAAAGGAGAAAATCATCTGAGGCGGAAAAAAATATTCTCTGATTAAAATTATGTGGAACAAAGAAACCAACATCACAAAACAAAACAAAAAATAAACACAGCAAAATGACAGTAATCAATTCATAATTACATTGAAAGTAAATGGATTAAATGTGCCAGTCAAGAGACAGAACATAATGAATAAGAAACCAGGTTCTTTCAATATGCTTGTATACAAGAGACACATCTAAAAGATGAAAACAGCCTAAATGTCCATCAATAGAAGAATGTTTAAATAATTTTGGTACATACAAACAAGGGACTACTATGCAAATGTTGAAGAATAATGATGAATCTGCAAAATGCCTCACAACATGCATGAACCTTGAGAACATTATACTGGGTGAAATTAGTCAATAACAAAATGATAAATATTGCATTTGACCAATGTTGTAAAAAGTTAAAAGAAGTTTGTCTTAATAAAAGAAATTATGATCTATTATGGTTAACGGAGGGGTGAGGGTGGAGGGAAATTACTCACAGGCTAGAGGATAGACGAAAGTTAACATGCATGACAGGGCAGGCGATATACAACAAGAGGGAGGTGAGCAGAGGAAAGATGAAGGTAGCAGGAGACATAGGGAGGCATGCAACAGTTAAAGTGAATAGAAAGAAATACTGTTGACTATTGGTATGTCAAGGGGACTACATTCATTGTAATGAAACAAAGTATATGTTGAATGTAAAATTGATGATCTGCTCTGTAAACCTTCACTCAATTCATAATAAAAAGTTTTTAAAAAGGAAAAAAAAATCTGTGATTATGGAAAACCTCAGTTTACTGGAACAGAGATTTTAAAACATGTTCCATGGGAATCTAATGAGTGGGTGGGAGGGAAGGCAGATACCCATATGGTCATATAAGCTTGGGAAATGCTGACTGAATAAAGTTAATAGGTTTCTTTATTGCAGGATTTCTCAGAACACTTAATAGGTTCATGGACTTTTTTAATCTCCATGAGGAGAATAAAAAATGCATCAGATACCAATTTTACTTGATCATGGTAACTTTGTTAATTAAATAAAGTATTTCTAGGACAAGCCTCCCCAGAATACCCTTTAGTATTTTTTGAATTCAATGGATGAAATGAAGAATTCATTATTTAACTTTCAGAGCAGACATTACAATCTAACTAAACCATGTTTACTAAGTTGCCATTAAGTTGGCTCTGACTCATGGCAACGTTATAGTACAAGCAGAACATTGCCTGTCTTGCTCCATCTCCATGGTCTTTGATCTGTTTGAGCCCGTTTTTGAGGCTATTTGAACCCATCTCACTGAGGGTTTTCCCCATTTTCACTGACTCTCTACCAGATCTAAACCATACATACCATTGGTTTCCTCAGGATTCAATTAAGAATAACTACCCCAGGGACTCTGACTTGTAGTCTCCCCCTTCACCAGCACTCAGCACAGAAGTGTTCATTTGGACCCTACATCTCTACCGCCTCCATCTCTTTAATGGGGAAGAACTCTGAGAGGAGCAAGGCAATCTGCAACTCACCTTGAAGTCCAGGGGCTGGAGCTTGGCTCCATATACCATCTCACTGATGTCCTGGTAGGTTTCATTGAAGGTGAGAGACTTGTCTCCAAAAAGACGGTTGGCAGATACCAACTCAGAGGATTTGTTGGCTTTTCGATAGAGTCGGCAGTTCAGTTTGGCAAAGAAAAAGTGGATCTGATCGGATGTTTTCTCAGAGATGGTATCAAACTTAAACACCTAAAGGAGCCAAATACAAATGGTGGTGGATATGGCCGTATGGGGGTAGCCTGGCTAACATGGGTGGTGAATACAATGCCAGTGACTACCTGACCTGCAGCTACCTCAATTGTGAGCTCCTCCAAGCATAAATGCTCAGATCGTGTTTTCAAAATGGATAAATGAATAAATAAATTTAAAAAAAAAAGAAAGTAAGTAAGACTGGGATATCACCTAAAGTCCCTAAAGGGTTCAGGGTCAACACCAAGATGTTTTCTTCCTGGAATGGGAAAAGTGCTGTTGGTGGTTTGGGCAGAGAGGAATCAAGGACAGTGTCCCTTCTAGATACAAACATTTCCAGGTTACCTCCTGGGACCAGCTCCTTTCATGGGCTCTGGGATTGCTAGTGGCAGGAATGAGAAACAAAAAGAGTTATTCTATCAAAAAAAGGATTAAACATGCCCAGAGTTTCAGGATTCAAATGGACTTAAAGATCATCTATATCAGTTATGACCACATGAAACTCAGACTCCAGTCTCCCACCAGCACCAGCACCTAGCAAAATGGATGAGGTTTTTACTTTCTTTTCCCTTCCACACACTCTGAGACATAAGAGATTTGGGGGCCTTTTCTGATGTTCTCTGTCTTTAATTGTCCCAGTTTAGCTCCAGTTAGTACTTCCTTGGGGACGATGTCATTTCCTAAAAGTTCAGTGCTGATTCCTCTTTTCCATCCCACTTGTGCCCTACTTTTTTAACACATAACATTCTGTTCATCTCTTTCTCAGGAGAAGAGGACCTATACGGCGTGATTGGTCTGGAAGCTATGTTCTGCTTTTGCTGTTATATAAAGGGTCACATATAAGATCTCTCTTGAGGACAGAGAAGGAGCCCTGCTGGCATAGCATTGGGCTGCTAATCACAAGGTCAGTAGTTTGAATCCACCAGTTGCTCTGAAGGAGAAAGATGAAGTTTTTGTTCCCATAATGATGTACAGCCTTGAAAAACCTACATAAGGCTATGAGTCGGAATAAACTCGATGGCAGTGGGTGGGTGGGTGGAAACAGAGACATGGAGGATGTGGAAGAGCTTTGAGACCAATATATATGTTGTTTACTGAAAAGTCCAAAGCAGTCAGTATTGTCTCTAAAGCCACAGTTTCTTTTATGGAACAAAGACTTGATTACCCAGCCCAGGGGGCTGAAAAGAGGTGATGAGGTCCACTGGAAATATGGTCTCCTAAGATCCACAGACAGATGGATCAGCCAGGTGGCATCATTGATGGCGTCAAGTGTGGCAGCGGTAGTGAGGTTGGCCCAGGATCGGACATTGTTTCGTTCTGCTGTGCATGGGGTCGCTATGAGTCGGTTCCTACTCGATGGCACCTGACAACAACAACAACAAGATCCACAGACTCTAGTGTCTGGGTGTCAGGTATAATACTGTTCCACACTGAGTTATAGGGAAGTCATTGTACCTCCTGGTTGATTATCTTTGAGTATTCTTGCTTCCAAGGTGTGATCTAATCCAAAAAAGGCCAATCAGGCATCCAAGCCAAGAGCAAATTCCTATGACTTATTAAGTGTAATCAGTGGCTTCTTAATCCATGGATTTTCTTATATCATGCTTCCTTCTTGTCTTCCCCCTCACACAAAGGCGAGAAACTAACTCACTGCCCTGAAATGATCAGTACTATAGAGAACCAGAAAAGGTTTTCACATCCTTGAAGATTCTCTTGGCTTTCCAGAACCCTGAATTGAAATAGAGGCCCTAATATCCTCATGGAAAAGAGCTGGTATGACTGAGCTCACAAAATGGTAAGCTTCTCCAAGGCAGGAACTGAGAATCCTCACTACTTAGCACAAGGCCTGTTACAAAGGAGATGTTAAGTAAATAAACATGTAAAAGACCAGATGGATGAATAAGTATCTAAATGAAAGAACCAGTAAAAAAGACGTCAGAAGAGACACAAGTCTTCTCCCATGTTTTTGTTGTTGTTGTTGTTAAGTGTTGTCAAGTTGGTTCTGACTCATAGCAGCCCTGTAGAGGGTTTTCAAGATGCGGCTGGTGAGTTTGAACTGCTGACCTTTTGGTTCACAGTGCAGTGGTAATCCTACAGCACCACACCAGGAGTCTTCTCTCACTTTAAGGCAGCCCAAAAGAGCAAACTCAGACTTACAAAGCAGACACCCAGGTGGTAATTCTTTACCTAATTAAAAATAATATTCAATAGAGAAAAGGTTTTCCAAGGAAACCACAACTCTTAGAGAGCTCCCCAGTGTCTTTTAGTGTTGAGTTAGGAGCTATTGGACCTATTGAAGTCTGGAAGGTGGCCCCAGCACAGACACTAGGAAGGAAGACATTGCACTGACTATACCTCCATCAACTGCTTGAGAGTGTTGTCACAGGCACCCAGCTTAGTCATAGCAAAAGCTGTGGAGATACTCAGAGGTGACAGGAAAATGTTGTCATTTTCATTCTTGGAGTCGGCCAGGTGTTGATAGAAGGCAGTAGCAAAACGGGAGTTGGCCTTGGACAGTTCCCAGACCCGCCGGTTGGTGGCCTCAGGGATCTTCTGTTCTGAGACCTCCTCCTCAGCTGCCTTCTTCTCTGGTGAGCGGTAAATGCACATGGGATTCACAGGAATGTCCCGGGGCTTGGCAGTGCAGATGTCCTCCACAGGGTTCCAGTGGCAGGTTGCACAGCCCCAGAGACCAACAAGCAGCAAAGACAGAAGACATACCTTCCTACAGAGAAAGAAAGAAAGCAGAATTAATTTGCTGAGAAGCGTCTACCCCACTAGGTCACCATTGACTTGCCGCAGTAAAGCCTAAGATTCCAGCCCACCTGGTTAGGCCAGGAGAGGGCCAAAAGCCTTTGAAAAAGTACAAACCCATTACTGTCAAGTGGATTCTAACTCATAGTCACTCTCTTGTAGGGTGTCCAAGGCTGAAATCTTCATGAAAGTTGACTGCCACATCTTTGTCTGGTGGAGCAGCTGGCTGGAACTGCTAACCTTTCTGTTAGCACCTGAGTGTTTAACCACTGCACCACCAGCGCTCCTCTCTGAACGAAGCACAAAGACCCCAAAATGAGTCTAATCCTAGACTCCTTTCAAGTGACTCTTCCCACTTGCTTGGACATAGTCATGTTAGAATTAATATTAACTACTGAATCCATTGCTCCTTGGAATATACAGGGTGGCTATGAGTTGGAACTGACTTCACAGCACTTTACAACAACAACAACGAAATCAGCAAAGGCCCTCTGGTGAAGTAGTGGGTTACTCGTTGGGCTGCTAACCCCAAGGTCAGCAGTTTGAATCCACCAGGCTCTGTGGGAGAAAGATGAGGTTTTCTGTTACCGTAGAGATTTCTCGCCTTGGAAACTCTTTACAGGGTTGCTATGAGTCAGAACCAACTCACACAACCACCACTACCACTGAATCAGCAGACAGCTATTAAAAGTAGTGTGCCTCTGCAGTCACAGGTGGAAGCTGTGGAAAAATAAGGCACTCAAAGCTCCAGGTTGGTGAGAAGACATATATACACCTGAAAATTATTAGGGAACATTAATGCTCAAGGAATGAAAAAGTTAAAACAGTATTTGTTGTTGTTGTTAAATGCTATCACATCAGTTCCCACTCGTAGTAACCCTGTATAGCAGGCATGGGGAATGCCCATCTTGTAGGCTTATAAAGCTTGCAACATCATTTGCTCCGGCCCTGCCAAGGCAACCACTGTTCCAGCCATCACATTAAGGGTAAGTTAATGAAATGTTTGACCAAATATAACATGTTAATTTTTAAGGTGATAATTTTGTATGGCCCCCAAATAATATCATAAGTATCAAAATGACCCTTAGCAGGAAGAAGGTTCCCCACTGCTGTCTAAGGTTTCTGAGGAGCTGGGCTTGAACTGCCAACTGCGACCCAGTGTTTATCCTACAGAGCCACACCGGGACTCCATTATGTGCTGTTGTTTTTAAGTGCTGTCGAGTGAGTTCCAACTCATAACAAACCTGTATAGGTTTTTCAAGGAATGGTTGGTAAGTTTGAACCACCGACCTTGTGGTTCAATGCGTTATCCTACAGCACCACACCATTTATATACTTTGTTGTTAAATAATATCAAGTAGTTCTGACTCATAACAACCCTGTATAGGGTTTCCAAGGAGTGGCTGATGAATTTGAACCACCAACCTTATGGTCCAGTGCTTATCCTACAGCTCTACACCAGGACTCCATTTATGTACTTCTTGTTGTTAAGTGCCATCACGTCGGTTCCTACTCATAGCGACCCTGTATAGGGTTTCCAAGGAGTGGCTGGATTTGCTTGAACGACGGACCTTTTGGTTCAAACCGACCTAGCAGTCCATTGCATTAACTTGCAGCAACATAACAGGATTCCAATCATTTATGTACTTGTTGTTGTTAAGTGCCATTAAGTCGGTTCCAACCCATACTGACCCTGTATAGGGTTTCCGAGGCTGTAAATCTTTATGGCAACAGAAAGCCTCATCATTCAACCATGGAACAGCTGGTAGTTTTGAACTGCTGACCTTAAGGTTAGCAGCCCAATTCATAATTTCTATGCTACCAGAGCTCCTTATTTATGTACTGTTGTTGTTGTTATGTGTCGTCGAGTTGATTCCGACCCATAGCCATCCTGTATGGGTTTCCGAGGAGCAGCTGGTGAGCTTGAACCGCCGACCTGCAATTCAAACAGTTTTGCAATCTGGCAGATTAATCTACAGCGCCACACCAGAGGGTGGGAAATTAATCCAACAAAAATTCAGGGCCTTCCACCTCAATGACATTTCTAGGGATCCAGTGGTTGGGGCATGTCAAGATATTCCTTCTAATTAAGGATGAGTTGTTACATTTGGGTGTGGTGCCATAGGATAAGCATTCTACCTCCAGGTCCGTTTGAAAATCAAAGTTGGTGTGTCAAACTCACCAGCCACTCCTTGGAAACCTTATACAAGGTCAGGGTGAGTCAGAACCAACTCCATGGCTCTTAACAATAACAACTACAACACTGTGACTCTGTGGGAGTCCTGGTGTGGCGCTGTGGACTAATGAGCTAGATCACAAGGTCGGTTTGAACCTCAAGGTCGGTAGTTCAAAGTCACCAGCTGCTCCTTGGAACCTCTATACAGGGTTGCTATGAGTCAGAAATGACTTGATGATAGTTATCAACAACAACTTTAGGGTAGGCACCCAACCACAAGGTCGGTGTGAACCATAAAGTCAGTGGGTCTGACTATGAGTCCAAAAAGACTCAAAGGCACTTAACAACAACTAAAAAGTACGCCTGGTGTAGTACTGTAAGATAAGCACTAGACCACAAGGCTGGTTTTAATAACAAAGGTCAGCAGTTTGACCCCACCAGCTGCTCCTCGGAAACCCTAAACAGGTTTGCTATGAGTCTGAACTGACTCACTGACACGTCATTTTTGTTAGATTAATTTCCCACCCTCTAGCTATGAGTTGAAGGAGCTCTGGTAGCATAGTGGTTACGAGTCAGGCTGCTAATCTCACGTTCAGCAGTTCAAAACTACCATCGATTCTGCTAGAGAAAAATGAGGCTTTCTGCTCCTGCAAAGATTTACAGCCTTAGAAACCCTATAACAGGGTTGCTATGAGTTTGAACCGACTCCATGGAACATAAACACCACCAGCTATAAGTCAAAACAATTCAAAGGCACTTAACAACAACAACAACACATAATTGCCTTGTCATTAAGTCTAGCGTCATCAATAATACTTCCGTACTAAATGCAATCAGTGTGATATCATCAATGTAATGGATTAGTGCCATCTCTTATGAAAGGGAAAGGTGATTGAGGTCCCTGCAATCAAGGTTCATGCTAACATGAAAGTTGCTCTGTTACTTGGGCGGTATGATCCACTGATCCAGTGGTTCTTGAAGTGCCAGTGGCAGATAAAGATGCTGTATGAAATCTTTGGCAGGTTCCCATTGGTAAATCACAGTACAGACCCTTGGGATTTTGGAGCAAATTCTACCTTCCTCTGCAGATAGTCTCCTTTTTTCTTTTTTTTTTAAATATAAGGTTTTATTGTGGATTGAGTGAAATTTTACAGGGCATATTATCAGTTTTACACTCAACAAATCATATACCTTGTTTCATTACATTGATTATAATCCCCTCCATGTACCATCAGTTAACAGTATTTCTCTCCACTTTAGCTTTTTCAAAAAAACACACAAACAAACAGAAAAAACACCACTCAGGCATATATAATAATTTACACCTCCAAAGGGCACATTCTGCAAGTCGGCTCCTGGCCACCAGCTCTATAGTCCTTCTCTTCTTAGTCCATGAATCTAGAGTCCTCAGCCGCTCCCTGTCTCCATGCCTCCATCTCTGCCTCCATCATCTCTGGCACTGCTGCTTCTCTGGATAAGGTCCCTCATTCTGCTTGTGCTTTCCTCTCTTGATGGTCCTAGGGTCCTCTGTTTCTGAACTGTAAGATTAACCACTCCCCTTTTTTTGTTACAAAACTTCTACCTTTAAAAGTGTGACAGTCGCGATTAGTCATGATAACAGTTATTCACTATTGAATCTTACGAATCTTATCCCCATCTCTTTTCACCAGACCCATCCAGACAAGATGACAGCCATCCAGTGGGGACTGTTTCTTCCCCCCCCCCATACTCTTAAACTAAACTCCCTCTTGAAACCTTGTAAGCCAGTCACTTCGTGCCTCTATTGCCCCCTTATTTTAGGTAGCCAATGTCTAAGTTGCCCTTCCCTATCTACCCTGTGTACAGAGCGGATAGCATTGATACTTGATGTGAAGACTCTTTCCCTCTCTGTTGCTATTTAGAGTAACTACCGCTCTGAGTATAGGTCAGGTTCATCATGAAGACGTATCTTCTGTCATTGTAGCTGTTCCAGTCTCCTTGTCCTTCCTAGTGGAAATGTCTCACCTCACTTACAAGGTTGTGGATGGGACTCAGGATTCCACCTAAGGTCCTATACTCTGTGAAGGCTTTGCATGAGGCCTATTTCACTGGGCAAGTTGTAGAACCCCTTTTAGGTATTCCAATCAGTTATAGGCTGAATGAGGGCTTACAAGTTTTCTCTAATCACGTTTCCCAACATTCCTTTCTATCCCACTCAAGTGTCTATTTTACAATAGTAGGCAAGGGAAACTAATATTCATACAGCAGTCAAGGATTTTAGTATTATTTACCCTCTTCAAGCTATACCTAGATCCCTGTATCCCAGAGCCCTGTTGTTCCAAGGTTGAGTATGCATCACTATTTGCCTCAGTCCCACTAGGCCATGCAAACCTGTCTCAGTGTTCCCCTATCTATTTTGTTCTTCTGCCTCCTCCCCGCTTCTTGATTGCCCTCCCCAACACCCAAAGTAAACCCCCCACCCCAGCCCTATTGTGGTTACCTTATATTCCATTAGTTCTTCCCTCCATTTAAGATAGTCTATTTTATCCAATTATCTACCTGAACTTCCCACCACCTGGATCTCTGTTTCTCTGTTTGCCTTCTTTCACATTGTAATTGTTTTGATCATAGACTGACCTCCCAGATCCTCTGTTCTTATAATTTTATTCTGTTCTTAACTCTTCCATTTTTTGACTGAGTTCAGGTTGATGCTGCCACGTACGCCATTCTGTAGTGGTTGTGTGTCCTTCTTGGTTCTCAGTCCATAGAACTTCCTTTAGGATGTTCTTCATAGCAGGGTTGGTTTTGGCAAAATCCCTTAGCTTCTGTTTATCCTGGAATGTTTTGATTACAGCATCGTATTTGATTGACAGCTTTGCTGGGTAGAGGATTCTTGGGTGGCAGTTTTTTTCTTTCTGGGTTTTATATATGTCTCATCACCATTGCCTTCTTGCGTGCATGGTTTCTGTTGAGAAATCCAAGCTTAATCTGATCTGCTTGCCTTTGTATGTTATATTTCTCTTTTCCCTAGCTGCTTTCAAGATCCTGTCTATCTGTGATTTTGGAGAGCTTAATTATTGTATGTCTTGGTGATTATCTTTTAGGGTCTATCCATCTGGGGTTCGTTGAGGTTCTTGAATGCTTATCTTTTAACTTTTCATGATGTTAGGGAAATTTTCTTCCAGAAGCTCTTCAACTATCTCCTCTGTGGGCTTGTGTGATT
This sequence comes from Chrysochloris asiatica, assembly GCF_000296735.1. NCBI lineage: Eukaryota > Metazoa > Chordata > Mammalia > Afrosoricida > Chrysochloridae > Chrysochloris > Chrysochloris asiatica. The sequence continues at coordinate 3,504,638 of NW_006408618.1, forward strand.
GTTCCTGTTCTGGAATGCCAATAATTCTTATGTTATTCCTCTTCATGTTATCCAACATGAATCTTAGGCCTTCTTCAGATTTTTTTAATCCTTTTTTGTGTTTGTTCTTCTATCTTAGTAGTGTTGAGAGATTTATCTTCTAGCTCACTAGTTCTGGCTTCTATCTCTTTAATTCTACTCCTTTGCACTTTCAGTGTATTATCCATTTCTGATCCTCTATTATTAATCATTTGCACCTCTTTCTGTAGGTTTTGAATTGTTTCCAATGCTGTATCTATCTTATTTTATTGTTCCTGTAGTGTTTTCCTGACTTCTTTATTTTTCTCAACTCCATTGTATAGTGTTTTGATACATTTTATAATCATTTTTCTGAATTCCTTCTCTGGCATTTCCAAAGCCTGCCCATCTTCCAGTATGGAGTGTAGGTCTACTTCCAACTCATTTGCCTCAGTCACTTTATCTCATTTCTGGACATGTGCAGATATGGTCATCTGCTTCTGTTTTTTAGGCATATTCAGGGGTTATCTGTGGCCTTAATACATAGATGGGTATGTATTTATGTATTTTTTATGCTTTCTGATTGCCTCCAGGTAGATGTGATCAGGAAATGGGCTTCCCTTTTCACTGTTCCTCTTGAGAAATTTCAAGATGCCACTGTTGGTCATTTTGACATAATTTAGGATTTAATTTTCGGCTAATTTCCTTTTTTGTCTGCTTGTCCCACTCCATAATCCCTGTTCAGGCCTTGTTTCTAGTTGTAAACAGTTCAGGGCCGGCTGTGGCCATTTGGTTTTAACTGGAGACTGTCTCTTTAAATTTCGAGGAGATCTGTGAGCATGAGTAGTAGAACCCTCCAAGGGTGGGGCTGGGGTGCCCACTAGCTCAGACACCCCTATAGTCACCAGAATGGAGGTGCGCAGACAGCAAGAGACCAATGAACAATTACCAAAAGAAAAGAATGTTCACACATTTATGTCTGCAGTTCTGCCAGGTGTCCGTGGCTGCTCTAATCCTTTCCCCACTTGGTCTCACCCAAGATGACGGCTCCTGGAATAGCTGAGCATCCCGGACTAGAAAGCAATGGATTTCTTGCTTCTGATACAAATTCCCCAGCTTTAAGCCTTCCAACCTTCTAAATATTCCTTTATATGTGGTTCAGAGTTTTGGGACCATCCCCTGAGCCTGCTTGGTCGGGTATTCTGTGTCGTTGTTGGCAGAGCTCTTCGCTGCACTTCCACCCGATCAGCCATCTTGTTTGTTCCCTCAGATAGTCTCCTTATGAGAAGTAGTTTTTGTTTTGTTATGGGACATTAGTAAAGACTGAGTGTTTAGCCATAGGCCAACAAGTTATTATGTGGCATCAGCTACCTATCATGAGCTGCGTGTTATCTTATTCACAGAGTCATAAAGTCAGATATGCACAGCAGTACTCCATTATTAAATAAAAGTTGTATGTATGAGGTCAGGCTCAACAAGAACTGAAGGCACAAATAAGTTACATGAGGAAGTCTGGACAAAATGCCCATAGTCCCTATTCCTGTCACAGTATCTTCCTTCTCCCAGTTTGTACCTATGGCTCATGGAGAGCTTCTTAAGATCAGTTAATGAAGAAGGGATGACTTATGCTGGTCTACAGATGGCTTTGCATAATATGCAGGCACCAACTACCAGCATATCCATGGGTGAAAGATGAGGCTTTCTGCTCCTGTAAAGATTTACAGTCTCGGAAACCCTGTACAGGGTTGCTATGAGTTGGAACCGACTCCACGGCATACCACCACCACTTGGAAGTAGACAGCACACTGCAGCACCTTTCTGGGACCTCCCAGGAAAACAGTGGTGAAGGGGAATCCTCCCTGTGGGCAGAACTTTGAACAATGCACCGGGTTGTTCATTTTGCTTAGAAGGAGAGTTGACTAGAAATATGATTGTATACTGAGTCATGGCTGGATGATCAGGAAACTCTAAGGGGATGTGATGGGAAAATTAGTGACAAGGCAGTTTACAGTATAGCCACATGGGCCAAAGAAGTCAAGATATGGAGTTTGGGGTAAGATGGTGGAAGAAGCCGAGTTACTAAGCCAACACAGACATGGAGACCAAGTGAAACAGATACAGATGGTGATCCTGAAACCCTGACCATCAGAGGACAGGACAGAGAGGTGGATTAAGTGCCAATTGGAAGAGGAGCAGTAAGAGAGAAGATACAGAGGTGGACTATGGGCTGACATAGTGTAGTACATCCATCTTGAGCTTTTGAAAGTGGCTATTGATACAGTGGACTGCAGGCACAGAACTCAGTTGGAGGTTGGCAGCAACGGGATGCAATTCTTCCTGTTTTCTGGTTGCCAGGGTCACAGCCAGTGCCCACCGTCATCATCCCAGGAGCCAGTGGAACCCTATCCTGCATGCACAGCCTCGCTCTGCTTGTGGTCAGATGCCTGGCATAGCACCCCTGTTTCTGGAAGCTTATGAGCCCACCCTAAACTTTGTGACACAGCGAACAGAGAACTGAGTTCATGCTTCTGGTCTCTGCCACATCCACCAGGAGACGACAGGTAATGAGTGCCTGAGAATACACCAATATACAGTCATCAACTAAATATAAATACACCACCACAATGTCTTAGAGAAAACAGAATTTCAGCTTACATAAAGAAATAAGACAGAATGCCTCAAAAAAGTCACCCAATGCAGAGTCACAAAATATATCAGAAATGGTATCAGAACTACCTGATAAGGAATTTTAAAGAATGCTAATTAGACAACTTCAGCAGATTGTGAGAAAACTGCAGATGAAATCAAGAAAAACCTAGCTAAAACTATGGAAAAATTAAGTCTATTGAATTGAAAAGCTGACAATATAATTGAAAAAGTAAAAATTAAAAAATAAAAATAAAAAACAAAACAAAAAACCAGCAAGTAGAAAGCCAGAAGATTAGCACTATGACTTCAGGAATAGATAACACATGGAAAGTGCAAAGAAATAGAATTGAATCAATGAAAATCCAAATTACTGAGCTTGAAGACAAATCTCTCAATATTCATCTGCTAAAGCTCTGGTAGTGTAGTGGTTATGAATCAGGCTGTGAACCTTAAGGTCAGTAGTTCGAAACTACCAGCTGTTCCATGGGAGAAAGATGAGGCTTTCTGCTCCCATAAAGATTTACAGCCTCGGAAACCCCGTACAGCGTCGCTATGAGTTGGTTCTGACTCCATGGCACATAACCACCACCTCCACCAAAGGAACAATCAGAAAACAGGAAAAAAAATTCCGAAGAAAGCCAAAGATATCTTTGGGTTACTGGAGATGTCAGCTTGAGGACTAAGGTGCGCCTGACCCAAGCCATGATATTTTCAATAACCTCATATGGATGCGAAATCTGGACAGTGAATAAGGAAGATCATAGAAGAATTGATGCCTTTGAGTTGTGGTGTTGGAGGAGAATACTGAAAGTGCCATGGACTGCCAAAAGAACCGATAGATCTGTTTCGGAAGAAGTGCAGCCAGAGTGCTCCTTGGAGGCCAAGATGGCTAAGCTTCATCTCATACTTTGGACATATTGTCAGGAGAGAATAGTCGCTGGAGAAGGATGTCATGCTGGGTAAGATGGAGGGTCAGAGAAAAAGAGGAAGACCCCTAACGAGCTGGATTGGCTAGGTGACATCATTGATGGACTCAAGCGTGGCAGTAGTAGTGAGGTTGGCCCAAGATTGGACATTGTTTCGTTCTGCTGTGCATGGGGTCGCTATGAGTCAGTTCTGACTCAATGGCACCTGACAACAACAACAATCAAGAAAAATAACTTACATGTGATAGAAATTCCAGAAGAAGATACAAAAAAAAAAAAAAAAAAAAACCAACAAAAACAAAACCATTGAGAATATTGGTCAAGAGTTGTTGAACTAGCACTGCCAGCAAAATGGCAGACTAGGCAGAAACACTACACAGACATAGATAAAACAGACATAGATGGACATTCTGGCACCCTGGACTTCAGAAGAAAGGTTAGAGAGGTGGGTAGAGTGCTTGCTGGGAAGAGAGGCTGAGCAGGGATCGTGAGAGAGGGAGACTGACTGGCAAATGGCTGGCCAGACGTGGCTTTACCATCTTGTAAGCAGCTTTTGTAGTGGAAGGAGGCAGAGCAGATTCACACCAGCAACAAGAAAGGTTTGAAATCTTCTTTTTCCTCATGTTCTCCTGATGACCAGACGTGTGGCCAGCTCCCATGCTCATCCACCCCTGGCACAGGTCCTGCCCTCTGGAAATTCAGAGCCACATGGTTGAGAGCCACACCAGTGTCAGTTGGGGGCTGGATGCACCTCCTTGGGTTGTTGCTTTGCTGCCTAGAATAAGGTAGACTCTGCTTAAGACCTATAAAACCTGCAGAGCCATCAGACCAGAATTTAACCTGCCCCTAGCTTCCCTGTGGTCCTAGATGACCCTGAAATAAACTCCATCAAGGGACCCCATGAACTACTTCCACTGAGTATCTTGAACATAGATAATACTGAGGATAATAGAAATCCATCAAGGACTGGGGACTCTCTTGTCACATCCTTTCCACAACCACCTTGTAAACTCTTTGAATTGCAGGAGCTCACCAGAGATTTATCACCTCCAGATCCAGTAACTGCACTGTTTGTTTTTGCAAATACAACAATCCCACAGTGCCCCAAAGACAACAGACAAGTTCAGTTCTCATGAAGAAATGAGAGGACTAAAATAAATGACCTAGATGCAGAGCCAGAAAATATTTCTGAGGAAAAGAAGTAATAGAAAAATAGTTGAAAAAGAATGATATTTTGATACCTTCAGTGGACTGACAGAAAGATCGAAGAAAGCAAGGAGAACACAAGAAAAATTTTAGAGGAATTCAGGAAAATGCTACAAGAACAAACAGACAAAATAAATGCAAATTTTGAAACAATACACACCTACAACTAGAAATCCAGAAGATTAATACCAACATCTCAAAAATGGGCAATACATTGAAAGGGTGAAGAAGAAGATTGGAAACAATGGAAACCAAATTAGTGAGCTTGAAAATAAATCTCTCAATACTAGTTTGTTGGAAGAATAATCAGAAAAAAGAATAAAGAAATCCATTTAAGAGTTATGTGAAACCCAATGAAGAGAAACAACTTATGGATGATTGCAATTCCAGAGCAGGAAGCAATAATAAAAAGTAGAGAAAATTGTCAAAGTGTTGTTGGAAGAAAACTTCCCTAACATCATGAAAGACAAGAAGATAAGCACACAAGGAGCTGAATGAACCCCTAGAAAATCACCAAGACATATCATAACCAAGCTTTCCAAAATCAAAGTCAAGGAAAGAATCCTGAGAGAAGCTTGGGAAAAAATGAAAAGTTACCTCCCAAGGAAGACCAGTAAGAGTAAGTTCTAATTTCTCAGCAAAAACCAGGCAGGCAAGAAGGCAATGGGTAAACTATCACATAATTCACAATAAAACATTTAAGAAAAAAAAAAAAAAAAGAAGGCAATGGGATGACATATATAAAACTCTGAAAGAAAAAAATTGCCAACCAAGAATCATATACCCAGAAAACCTGTCCCTCATTTCCTGGTGAAATTAGGACATTTCCTGATAAACAAAAATTAAAGGAATTTATAATGACCAACGTTACAAAAAATGCTAAAGGGTGTTGTTTAGACTGAGAACCAACAACAGACAAAAAAACAAACAAACCTGGAATTACTGTACATGACAACACCATCCAGAACTCAACCCAAATATCCAAGTATTTAAAGTAAAACAAACTTACAAGACAGAAAATAGGAAACTAGAGATACCAGTGTATAATAAAGTCAACTACAATGCAAAAAGAGAGAGTAGTGTAGATACAGAACTTCCAAATGGCAAGGAAGTCAAGTAGATTTCAAGATAAAACAAACTGTTTTAAGCAGGGGGAAAAAATAAATTACAGGATAACCCCAGAGAAAAATAATACACCTGCACATCAAAATAAAAAAGAGGAAGATCAGAAAGATTTAATAAACATTAACACAACAGAAATGAAGAAAATGAAAAAGAAAACCCACAAACAAAATGAACTCAGCATAGAAAATTATGTGGAACAAAGAATCCATCAGCACCAAACACACACACACAAAAAAACCCAACAAAACACTAAACTGTGACAGCAATCAAACCATACCTATGCATAATTACACTGAATATAAATGGGATTAAGCATGTCAATCAAGAGACATAGCAGAATGGATAAGAAAACATGATCCTGCAATATGCTGTCTACAAGAGACATATCAAAAAGATGGAGACAGCCTAAATGCCTATCAACAGAACGGTCAAACAAACTTTGGTACATACACACAATGGATTATTACAAAACACTGAAGAATAATGATGAATCTGTGAAACACCCTACAACATAGTTCAACCTGGAGAATATTATGCTGAGTGAAATTAGTCAATCACAAAAGGACAAATATTGTCTGAGCACAATATTGTAAAAAGCTAAAAAACAGGTTTTGTTGATAAAAGAAACAATCTATAGTGGTTATGGAGTAGGGGAGAGACACATGTTAAATTATTCACAGGCTAGGGTATAGATACATGTTAACATGGGTAACAGGGCAGGCCATATGCAATAAGAGAGAGGTTAGCAGAGGAAAGACGAAGGTACTAAAGACACAGAAAAATGCAATAGTTAAAGTTAATAGTGGTAAATACTGTTAACTATTGGTACATAGAAGGGATTGCAACCATGTAATGAAGTAAAATATATGATTTGTTGAGTGTAAAACTGATGATCTGCTCTGTAAACCTTCACTAAATTTGTAATAAAAAGTTGGAAAACAAAAACAAGAGCTGTTTGATGAAAACTTCCCTAGCATCATGAAAGACAAGAAGAAAAACACCAAGACATAATAAAACTTTCAAAACCAAAGTCAAGGATAGGATCCTGAAAGCAAGTCAGGAAAAATGAAAAGTTACCTAAAAAGGGGAACTAATAAAACTAAGCTTTGCTTTTTCAGCAGAAATCATTACAGCAAGAAAACAATTCTTGTTGTTGTTAAGTGCCATGGAGTTGGTTCCAACTCATAGTGACCCTGCACAGGGTTTCTGAGGCTATAAATCTTTACGGGAGCAGAAAGCCTCATCTTTCTCCTATGGAACAGCTGGTAGTTTTGAACTGCCAACCTTGATGTTAGCAACCCAATTCATAACCATTACACTACCAGAGCAAACAATAGAATAGCATATATAAAATTCCAAAAGAAACCAGTTGCCAACCAAGAAGCATATATCCAGAAAATTTTTCCATCAAATTTGAAAGTGAAATTAGGTCATTTTCCAGACAAAAGAAGTTAAAAAGAATTTGTGAAAAGCAGACCAATTTTACCAAAAATACTAAAGGGTGTTCTTTGGACAGAGAACCGACACCAGCAGACAACAATCTGAAATTAACATACATGTCAATATCATCTAGACACTACCCAGATACAGAAGTATGTGCAGTGAAACAAACTTGTAAGACAGAAAATACAGAACCAGAGATATAGTTGCAACAACAACAAAATGATAAAGGACTAATGTCATAACAGAACTTTAAGTGAAGAGGAAATAATATAGATTTCAAGAAAAATAAATGAAAATAAACAACTGTAACCCTAAAAATGAGACCAAGTTTTACTCCTAGCCATAACACAACACATATCTTCAACACTAACCCTAGTCCTAACCATAACCCTAATAATACATAAATCCTAGGCCTAGCCTAGAACTAGCCATAGACCCAATCCTAATCTTCATTCCTTACTCCTACAACCCTCCTCAAAAAAAGAGATGAAGATATATATGTATCATGTGAATGCTTACCAAAGGATTACCTTGGCAGGGTTTTAACAATTAAATGGATAGGATAATGCATTCTGTGGATGCCAGTAAGCCCCTAGCCCCAGCCATGCCTATCATTACTCAATTCATGAACGAAGTGGCAATTGTGGCAGAGATAGAGAGCTCAGCAACATAGATTTCTACTTTCCAAAGCTGAGTTGGCTATAGCCACTGCTGAGTGCCCAATCTGCCAGCAGCTGAGACCGACAGTGTGTCCCTTATAAAGCACCATTTCTAGGGCACAATCAACCAGCAACCTAGTGGCAGGTTGATTACATTGGACCACTTCCATCATGGAAAGGGCAGCATTTTGCTCTATTATGATAGACACTTAGTCTTATTACAGATTTGCTTTATCTTCATGCAGTTCTTCTGCCAAACCTATCATCTGTGGGCTTAAATAATGCCTTATCCACTGTCATGGTATCCCAGACAGCAATGCTTTGGATCAAGGAACTCACTTTATAGCAAATGAAGTAGAGCAACTGGGCTCATGCTCATAGAATTCACTGGTCTTACCATGCTCTCCATAAACCTGAAGGAGCTGGCTTGACAGAATGATAGACTAGCCTTTTAAAGAGACCATTAGGGCACCAACACTATCTTGCAGTGTTAGGTCAATGTTCTCCAGAAGACTGGATATGCTGTAAACCAGCATCCAAGATATGGTGCTACTTCCCCCATAGCCAGGATTCATGGGTCCAGGAATCAAGGGGTGGCACCACTCACTATTAATCCTATTGACCCACTTGCAAAAGTTTTGCTTCCTATCCCGAAACCCTATGCTTTGAGTGTTTAGAGGTCTAAGTTCCAAAGGGAGGAATGCTTACATCAGAAGCCACAACACTGATTCCATTGAACTGGAAGTTAAGGGTGCTACCCAGCCACTTTGTGTTCCCCATGCTGGGGTCAGCAGGCAAAGAAGGGAGTTACCATATAAATGACTGGCTTAAATGACCCTATTACCAAAGGGAAATTGAATTGATACTACAGGATAAGGGTAAAAAAGAGTATGTCTAGAATACAGGAGATCCCTAAGGATGTCTCTTAATACTTCCATTTCTACAGCAACCCAATTCCAACATTACTAATTGCCCAGACCCTTTAGGAATGAAGGTTTGAGTCACTCCACTTGATAAAGAACCAGCTGAGATGCTTACTGAGGTAAAAGAGGATATGCAATGGGTGGTGGAAGAAAGTAGCTCTAAATACCAGCTACAATCACATGACCAGTTGCAGAGAAAAGGATTATAATTGTTTTAGTATTTCTTCCTTGTTTTGTTTTATGTATGTGCATACACTTGTATTTGCTTCACTGTTTTGCTCCTATAGAGAATTCAGCACAAGATATACCTCATTCTGCATTCTAGCTTGAAGTTCTCCTCATTAGGTGTTGTTTCTCACTTTCCTACCTTTGCATATGCTGCAGACTCTTTTACCATCCTTCCACTGGCATGCCTAAAGAAAGCCTTCCAATCTTTCAGACTCAGTTGTTACCTCTTTATGAAGCTTTCCTAATCTGACATCTGTAGACTTGATGTGTATTTTGACAGGATAGTTACTGCTTTGCTATCATTGTTTAAAAGTTTGTTTTCCTCTCTGGGCCCTAAGAAAAAGAACTTTGATGCCTCAGGCCACATTACAGGCATTTAATAATTGCTTGTTGAATGGGGGTATTAGGAAAAGACTTGAAGTAGACAAATCCAGATTGTATGCGGGACCAAAGACAGACCAGTTCCACAGGTATGAAGAGTTAGTATTATGGAGTTGAGTGATGAGCCAGGAAAGATGAAATTGTAGAATCAGAAAAAGTGGGTCTTCTGGCCGAATTTCTTCATTTTTGCATATAGAGAACCCTAGCAATTTAGTTGCAGAATAAGCTCTAAAACCCACATCTAGCAGACTTTTCTACTGTCTTCAAAACTGGAAAGACACATTCAAATTGGAGGGCCAACGGAAAAAACAAAGAGGTGGCTCTTAAGTCACCTTTGGCTGGATCCATCTTAAAAGGTCACACGACCAAAGATGCATACCAAAATCTGGCCCAGATTCAAGAGGGGTGAGACACAAGGCAAGGATGAGCAGATGCTGATAGAAATTGTAGGAGATGAGGAGGAAGGCACAATGCAGTTAGAAGATGAATGAGTCAGGGACACATCCACTCTTTGGAAAAACAGTAAAAAGTTAACCAAAGTTCCATTTCACCCATCAAACCCATGATGCTGGAATAAAGTTAGAAAGTTAGGGAAGTGAAGGCCAAGAATTAGATTCAACTCATTTTCTGAGTGCTGATTTGTGCTTGGCAGACACATGGCACCTTTACCTACAGTTATTTCTCATGCCAAATGGAGGAGGAAGATATAAATAGCTTCATCTTACAAGTTTCCAGAGAAAACATTACCCAAGATCACACAGCCAAGAATGCTTGTCCAGTGACATTTGTGCTGCACCTTGCAAGCTTCAAAGATGGTCAAAATGCCTGCATATTTTGAAAAGGGTTAAAAGTATCTAAAGAAATTACAGCCATGAGTGCCAAAATAACTTACAGAAAATATTACATTAGTGATTTTGAAGTCATTGTGGAGAATGTGAGAAATGCCAAAGAAATGGAAATAAGTAGATTTCAGAACAAGGAAAAATATTGATGGCAATAAATTGCAGAGGGACTAAGTGGATGCTAGTTTTCAAGAAAAAATTTTAAATTATTTTAAAGATAGTTTGTGAGCCTTTAAAAAAGAATGTAATGTCACATGATTCACAAGAAAAAAAAGAGAATATAATGGCTAGCCTTCAACTAGTCATTGAGAGTAAACAAGCTAATCTCATTTCTTAAAATGAGATAACTGGATTGGCAAACTAGAAGAACTGAGACACTTAATGAAGCAAGTCAAGAAATAAAGGCTCACAGAAGTGGAGTGCATCCTTTGGCTCCAAAGTCCTTGGACTGTGAGGCTCCTAGATCCACAGAAAAATTGAAGCCACAACACACCGAGATCTTCAAGGAATGCTGGGAGAGGAACTTTTTCCAGAACTGACCCTCTGAACTTGGACTTCTAGCCTCCAAAATTGTGAGAAAATGAATTTTTGTTTGTTGAAGGCAGAAAAAGAAAGAAAGGCTCAAACCAGAGGAAAAAGGACAATAAACCCAAGAAACAAAGGGAAAATAATTATAAAATAAATAAACACCTAATTATTAAAAAAGAAAAGAAATAAACACTCATCATCTTTTGTAGACAAGACAAATATGAAGAAAATCATTAGGTAAGATACATATCTCCGTAGGTACTAATTGGCTTCAACTTGCAGGAAAGCCTCTGACAATGTGCCAGTGGATTCTGTTCTTGGCCTTGGCCTTTATTATTAATGTTACTTTTTAGTCAGAATTATGGTTGAAGACATGGAAAGTATGCCTACCAAATCCTTGGTGACTGAAAGCTGGGAGGGTGAGTTAATAAGACTAATGACAATGCTGAAATTCAAAGTGATTGCAGAATCCTGAAGAAGGCACTAAAAGCCAATATTCAAGATAAAATGTAACAGAGCTCAATCGATTGTACTAGTAAAGAATAAGGGATATTTGGTTCAGTATGTGGAAGAGAATTTGGATCCGTCACCAGTTCAGTATGAAGCAATGATGTGTTGTGATTTCCAGAAACACCAGAGACTCTACTTTTCTCTGAGAGCTGTTCAGTGTCCAGACTTAGAAAAAAAAGGAGTACTTTTAACTTGAATTCTGCTTTTCTCAGGCCACAATTACACGCAGGTCCAGAAAACAAATATCAGGAAGGGCAATTCCAATGGAAACTCAGAAAAAAAGAGGTACCTTCCATGTTATGTAAGAACATTGGTGTCAGTTATGGAAAGACAGACCTTGTTTCAACATATTGAAGAATGTTCTGGTAACTATAAAAAAAGAAAAAATGAAATAGACCTCTTGTGAGGCAGTGAATCTCCTACCCCTAGTAGTACGTTAGTTGAGACTATGTATTACAGTGTGTCTGTACAGGTATTGAATCTACTCTCAGTCTTCCCTCGTAGAAAAAGATAAGCATGTGGCTGCAAAAGGACTCACTGAGGTGATCTTCTGGGCAAGCATGGGGCTGGCTGGGAATTAGGGGTAGTGAAAGGGTATTTGTCCTCTTGCAGTCCTTTCTAGAATCAAGGTACAGAGTGAGCGAGAAGCTGAGTTACCGCTGGAAATACATAGGAAATACAAGGGAGTTTCAAAAAGTTTCTGAAAAAAAATTCCATTATCTTTTAATTCAATGTTTTCATGAATTTTTAAAAGCCCTTTCCTATGATGTAGAGAGACAGACTCCTACCTTTTATCTTACATATCTTCTCTTGCCTATCTTGTTTGCCTTTTCTTTCCTATGTTGTTCCCCAGGCACATTTGGAAGTACAAGTGGAGGCTGAGGGGAACTCTGGGACCTATGTTAAGCACAAAGAGAACCCAAAATTGGCAAGCCATAGCTTTGCTTCCAGTCTCCTATGACAACCCAGATCAAGAAGGGCATGTGTTTGTTGTCAATGGAAGGGTAACTCTCATGAGAAGGAAAGGAAACAGGCTAGAGCCTTCAGTCAAAGGTCATTAAGATCTTGGGTGCAGATAAACAGAGTGGAAGAAAGAGAAAGAAGGTTTTTAAAAGGTCCTCATAGATTAAATTTGCCTGTTTTCAGATGTATGGCAGGTTCTGGGGAATTCACTTTGGAACTTCCCCTGTGCGTCTGTGAGTGAAGGCATTTAACACAACATCTTTACACAAGGGAAGACATCCTCCCTGTTTCTTGGACTAAGAACCTAGGGTGTGGCTTAGGAAGGGCCTTACCCTAAGAGGGGGTTGAGAGAGAGGGAGCTTGGAATGATGTCTTCCAAACAGGTCTTTGACTATAACCACCAGGGAGAGAATCTGGTCTTCTTGAAGGTGTCTCATGTCACCCTCGTTAGTCCTTCAGGATCAGAAAACCCAGTGAGGACATGCAAAGGGAAAACTCACCCCTCTTACCTTTTTCCAGCAGCTACAGTTCCTTTCCTATTGGAATACATGGTGACTAATCTTCTACCAGGCTAGGTAAGTGGACTTGTGTGATCTGAGGCAATCCCTCTGAAAACTGGTTCTTTACCCTAAATCTGACTGGGGCTCTGGTGGCTGGGGTGGGGGAAGAAGAACTAAGGTCAAAGGCTGTTAACCGGCCTCCAGGGTTAAGCAAATTGTAGAGCCCCATGTTTAAATAGTACAGAAGTTTTAAAGTTCAGTTAGACTCAGGGAAAGTGTGACCCATCTCTCTTGTTCACATTCCCCTACCCTTTTCTTTATAGAAATGGAAAAGGAAAGCATGTTCACAAGTTCACACTTGACCACAAAATACCTGACTGAGGAGAACTTTGTGTGCAGGATATTATTTCTTCTAGTTAACCAAATGCATGAATATAATTGGTCAAATTGAATATCCAGAAATGTGCTGCTCGGTACAATATCTTCTCGCTTACAAATTTCTTTATGGAAAGAGAATTCATAATGTCTAATGAGAAAGAAAGAAAAAAACACAATTTCCGAAAGAGGTGTCTACTTTCAGGCTCTGAGAGCCAAGATGACCCTGATCTAGGCCAGGTCACAGTGTTTCCCCTGTGGTCCACAGTTGTAACCATTCCCCACTTAGCTGAAGTGATAGGGTGGAGCACCAGAGCGGGAGTCTCAGGGTGTATGCCAGAGAACTATTTAGCAAACTTCTGCTGGGATCAGAAGATATAATGTGTTGTTGTTAAGTGCTATTGAGTCATTTCCAATTCATAGTGATCCTGTGTACAACAGTATGAAACACTCCGCAGTCCTACATCATCCTCACAATTGTTGCTGTGTTTAAGCATGTTGTGGCAGCTACCATGTCAATCCATCTTGGGGGGTGGGGGGGCGCGTTCTACCTATTTTTTTGTTGACCCTCTACTTTTCCAAATATGATGTTCTTATCCAGGGTTTTTTTTCCTCCTGATACCATGTACAAAGTACATGAGACCATGTTTTGTCATCCTCACTTCTAAGGAACATTCTGGCTGTCTTTCCAAGACAGCTTCATTTTTCTCCCACAGAGAAAATGGTGGGTTTGAACCACCATCCTTGTGGTTATTCTACATGCCCCACACCAGGATTCCACATAGTGTGTGTTGTTATTGTGTGCCATTGAGTCAGTGTTGAATCATAGCAACGCTGTAAGGGATTTCCAAGAGTGACTTGTGGGTTTGAACCACCAACCTTTTGGTTAGCAGTTCAGTACTAATCCTACAGTACCACACTAGGGTTCAGAGAGTATGCTGATGTTGTGAAGTGCCTTCAAGTCAGTTCTGCCTCATAGCGATCCTGTATAGGGTTTCCAAGGAGTGGCTGGTGAGTTTGAACCACCATCCTTGTGGCTCAGACCAACCTTGAGGTCCAGTGCTTTATCCCACAGCACCACACCAATACTCCAGAGAAAGAGTGTAGGGTGGCTAAAAAGAACACACACATGCAACTGCTGAGATACTTCTTAAACAATAAACAAACCAAATTCTATTTAGTTGTATATATTGGAGCTCTGGTAGTGTAGTGGTTATGAGTTGGGCTGCCAACCTCAAGGTCAGCAGTTTGAAACTACCAGCAGTTCCGTGGGAGAAAGATGAGGCATTCTGCTCCTGTAAAGATTTACAGCCCCCAAAACCCTGTATTCCTGTAAAGATTTACAGCCCCCAAAACCCTGTACAGGGTCACTATGAGTTGGACCCGACTCCACGGTACTTACCAACAGCCAACAGCATTGCTACCTTTAGTGTTATTGAGGAGATTGTTGTTGTTGTTGTTGTTGTTGTTAAGTGCCATTGAGTTGGTTCCAACTTATAGCGACCCTGTTTAGGGTTTCCAAGGAGCAGCTGGTGGGTTTGAATCACTAACCTTGGTGTTAGCAGTCCAGTGCATATCCTATAGTGCTATACTAGGACTTCATAGTGAGGAGATTTATTATTGTTGTTAAGTGCCATTGAGTCAGTTCTGACCCACAGTGACCCTGTATACGGTTTCTGAGGAGCAACTGGGGTGAGCTTGAACCACTGATCTTACAGTTCAAACCGACTTTGCAGTCCAGCACATTAACCTGCAGTGCCACACCAGGACTCCATTGAGGAGATTGTTGTTGTTGTTAAGTGCTGTCAAGTCAGTTCCGACCCATAGCGACCCAGCATAGAGTTTCCGAGGAGCAGCTGATGAGCTTGAACACAAACCTTGCAGTTCAAACAGCTTTGCAGTCTGGCACATTAACCCACAGCGCCACATCAGGACTCCTATTGAGGAGGTTGGTGGTGGTGGCTGTTTACGGTGGTGTTGGTTCTGACTCATAGTGACCCTGTACAGGGTTTCCGAGGCTGTAAATCCTTTATGGGAGCAGAACGCCTCATCTTTCTCCCGCGGAAGAGCTGGTAGTTTCGAACTGCTGACCTTGCGGTTTGCAGCCCGATTCGTAACCACTACGCTACCAGAGCTCCAATGAAGTTAAATGAATGGGGATAAAGACAAAGGAAGGTTTGTTTGCATTTCCTTCTTCTAAACAGACAAAAACAAGTATGCTAGGGTTGCTACAGTAAGGTTCACGGATAGTGTTGTGCCATCTCTGTGTTCAAAGACGCTTTTGTAGGAATTTTAGAGGGATACTCATCTGCACTGAAGTTGTGTCTAGGTTCTTGACTGAATCAGACCCAGGACACCTCAAGGCTTTCTGTGTGCAGTATGATAGTTACAAGGAATGGTCTCAGAAGATGCTCAAGTGCTCAGAGGCTTTTTATCACTGTAAATTAAAGACAATTAAAAAGTCTCCTGTCCAACCACTTGTGCTCCTCAAACCTAAGAGCACTACTTTGTCTTTTGCCAGCAGGCACTGTTTTAGAGTGCTTATCCTACAGTGCCACACCCGGAGTCCAAAAAACTTCCATGTCATTGTTAAGTGCCATTGAGTCTGTTCCGATTCATAGTGATCCTGTATAGGGTTTCTAAGGAGCGGCTGGTGGGTTTGAACTGCTAATCTTGCAGCTAGCAGTCCAGTACTTATCCTACACCACCACACCAACTCTATTTGTTTGTTGTTGTTAAGTGCCATTGAGTCAGTTCTGACTCAGCAACCCTGAGGAGCGGCTAATGGGTTTGAGCCACCAATATTTTGGCTAGCAGTCCAGTGCTTATTCTCAAGCACTACATCAGTACTCTTTTATTAAGCCTCAAATGGGACAAAGACAAACAACATAATCGTCCTGGATAAGTGAAATTGTCAGCATGAATTGGATGGATTCCAGCGAATCACAGTCATGAGTTTCATAGATACATATGATGATAGAGAACAAAGGGAATCAATCACCACAAGACTATGATTGAGTGGCAGATACAATCCATCACTGTT
Organism: Chrysochloris asiatica; assembly: GCF_000296735.1. Classification (NCBI taxonomy): domain Eukaryota; kingdom Metazoa; phylum Chordata; class Mammalia; order Afrosoricida; family Chrysochloridae; genus Chrysochloris; species Chrysochloris asiatica. The sequence continues at coordinate 3,520,936 of NW_006408618.1, forward strand.
GCAGGCGGGACTACACAAGTGGAGATAGGATCAAGATTAGGATAAATTACAGATTTTAAAAGTTTACAAAATTGGTTCTGGGGCTTTGACCACTTGGCTATAATAATTTAAACTAGATAACATAAGCGTATTTTCTGTAAATCATTAAAAAGGCCCCCAGACAAATTTAGTTTTCCCTGCAAGACTGAGGCAAAACTGCCCCTCCCTGGGTTTCTCTGGGAGTTGTAATCTACTTTCAACACACTTCACCTGAGTGCAAAACTGCCCCTCCCTAGATTTTCCCAGGTCTTGTCTAAGCATTAGCCACCTTTCCTGGTTTAATGGTCAGAAAGAACTCAAATGACTTCTGACTTACGTCAGAACTCAAAATGGAGTTAAGACTTGCACTGTAGAACACAGCCTTCCACAAATCAAAAGTTTTAGAATTTAAGTTTTAATACAGATGTGATGCTGTAGTATCAGCACTGGACTTTGAACCACAAGATTGGCAGTTTAAACCCACCAGCTACTTCTCAGAAACCCTATACAGGGTCGCTGTAAGTCAGAACACACCACTCATCTGTCTGTTTGCTGTACTATGATGGCTTGTATGTTGCTGTGATTCTGGAAGCTTTGCCACCATGGTGGACAAGTTTCAGCTGAGCTTCCAGACTAAGACAGACTAGGAAGAAGGAGAGACAGACTACTTCCAAATATTTAGCCACTGAAAATCCTATGAATAGCAATGGAACACTGTCAGATAGCACCAGAATATTGAATACTGAAACATGATGAAGAGTACCAGAATATTGTCAGATCTAGTGCCAGAAAATGAGTCCCTCAGATTGGAAGGCACTTAAAATATGACTTGGGAAGAGTTGCCTCCTCAAAGTAGAGTTGACCATGATGATATGATGTGAATGGAGTAAGACCTTCAGGTCTTATTTGCAGATGGGAAAAAACTAAAAATTAAGAGAAACAATGGTTAACATTCATTAATAATTGGAACATGGAATATATGAAGTATGAATCAAGGAAAATTGGAAGTTGTCAAAAATGAATTGGAATACATAACATCAATGTCCTACACATTGATGACCTGAAATAGACTGGTACTGGCCATTTTGAATCTGAGAATCACATGGTGTACTATGCCTGGAATGATGTCATATTCATCATCAAAAAGAACATTTCAAGATCTATCTTGAAGTACAATTCTGTCTGTAATTGGATAATATCCATATGTCTACGGGAAGACCAGTTCATACAACTATTATACAAGTTTATGTGTTGTTGTTAGGTGCCATCAAGTTGGTACCGACCCATAGCAACCTTATGCACAGCAGAAGGAAAC
>NW_006408618.1:3524572-3535912 GCF_000296735.1 Chrysochloris asiatica
AGGCGCATGGATATTATCCTATCACAGACAGCATTGTATCTCATGACTGATCTGGATATGTTCTTTTGGATGATGAATACAACACCATTCCTCTTCCATTTGTCATTCCCAGAATAGTAAACCATATGGTTGTCATATTCAAAATGGCCAATACCAGCCCATTTCAGCTCACTAAGATACTGATGTTTTTGCGTTTCATTTCATTTTTGACAACTTCCAATTTTTCCAGATTCATACTTCATACATTCCATGTTCCGATTTTCAATGGATGTTCACAGCTGTTTCTCTTCATTTTGAGTTGTGCCCCATCAGCAAATGTAGGTCCTGTGGGCTTTTCTCCCACCAGCTTTACTCCATTCAGTTATCATGGTAAACTCTACTTTGAGGAGGCAGTTCTTCCCCAGTCTCATTTTGAGTGCCTTCCAATCTGAGGGGCTCATTTTCTGGCACTCTATCTGACAGTGTTTTTCTGCTATTCATAAGGTTTTCAGTGACTAAAGATTCGGAAGTAGTTCATTACTCTTTCTTCCTAGTCTATCTTTGTCTGGAAGCTCATCTGAAACCTGTCCACCATGGGTGACCCTGCTGGTTATTTAAAATACCGGTGGCATAGCTTTCAGAATCATAGCACCTCACAAGCCACCACAGTACAACAAACTGACAGACAAGTGGTGGCCGTTTGGTTTTAAGTGATAACTGTCATTTTAAATTTCGAAGAGATCTGTACGCATGCATAGTAGAACCTCCAGAGGTGGGGGTCGGGGTGGGGTGTCCATTCAGTCAGGCATCCCATCTAGTCATGAGAATGGAGGTGTGCAGACAGCGAGAGACCAATGAACAGATACCAAAAAAAGAATGTCCACACCTGTATCTCTGTGGTTCTGTCAGGCATTCATGGGTGTTCTGATCCTTCCCCCACTTGGTCTCTCCCAAGATGGCAGTTCCGGGAATAGCTGAGCAACTTGAATTAGAAAGCAATGGATTTCTTGATTCTGCTACAAATTCCCCTAACTATAAGCCTTCCAATCTTCTAAATATTCCTTTATATTGGTTCAGAGTTCTAGCACCATCTCCTGAGCCTGCTTGGCCTGGTATTCTGTGTTGTTGCTGACGGAGCTCCTCACTGCATGTCTACCTGATCCGCCATCTTGATTATAAGAATCCAAGTTTATGTACCAACTACTAAAGCCAGTGATGATAAGATTGAAGAATTCTTCCAACTCCTTCAGTCTGAAATTGATCAAACATGCAATCAAGATGTATTGTTCATTACTGATGATTAGAATGCAAAGGTTGAGAGCAAAGAGGAAGGATCAGTCATTGGAAAATATGGCCTTGGTGCTAGAAATGATGCTGGAGATCAAATGATAGGATTTTGCAAGACTGAAGACTTCTTCAATGCAAATATCTTTTTTAAACAACATAAAAGATCACTATACATGTGGACCTCATCAGATGGAATACACAGAAATCAAATCAACTACATCTGTGGAAAGAGATGGTGGAAAATTTCCATATCATCAGCCAAAACAAGGCCAGGAGCAGACTGTATAATGGATCATCAGTTGCTCACATGCAAGTTCAGGCTGAAGCTGAAGAAAATTAAAATAAGTCCAAAAGAGCCAAAATATGACCTTGAACATATCCCATCTAAATTTAGAGATCATCTCAAGAACAGATTTGATGCATTCATCACTAATGACTGAAAACCAGAAGAGTTGTGGGATGACATCAAGAATATCATATAGGATAGGAAGAAAGCAAAAGGTCATTAAGAGACAAGAAAGAAAAAAAAGACCAAAACGGAGGTCAGAAGAGACTCTGAAGCTTGCTCTCCAGCATAGAGATGCTAAAGCAAACAGAAGTAATGAGGAGGTAAAATTGCTGAATAGAAATTTTCAAAGGGCAGGTCAAGAAGACAAATTCAAATATTATAATGAAATATGTAAAGACCTGGAGTTAGAAAACCGAAAGGGAAGAACATGCTCAGCATTCCTCAAGTTGAGGGAACTGAAGAAAAAAATTCAAGCCTTGGCTTGAAATATTGAAGGATTCTATGGGCACATTATTGAATCATGCAGAAAGTATCAAAAGAAGATGGAAGGAATACACAGAGTCACTGTACCAAAAATAAATGGTCAATGTTCAACCATTTCAAGAGACAATGACACTGAAAGAAGAAGTCCAAGGTGCATTGAAGGCATTGCCAAGAACAAAGCACTGGAAATTGATGGTATACAAATTGAAATCTTTCAACAAATTGATGCAACACTGGAGGTACTCATTCATCTCTGCCAAGAAATTTAGAAGATAACTACCTGGCCGAATGATTGGAAGAGATCCATATTTGTGCCCATTCCAAAGAGAGGTGACCGAACGGAATGCAGAAGTTATGGACAATATCATTAATACTGAGTACAAGTAACAATTTTGCTAAAAATAATTCAAAAACAGCTGCAACAGTGCATTGACAGGAAACTGCCAGAGGATCAAGCTGGATTCAGATGAGAACTTGGAATGAAGGATTATCATTGCTGAGGTAATGGATCTTGGCTGAAAGCAAAGAATACCAGAAAGATGTTTACCTGTGCTTTATTGACTCTGCAAAGGCTTTTGATTATGTGGATCATGACACGCTATGGACAACATTGTGGAGAATGTTTATTCTCAAACACTTAATTGTGCTCATGAGGAACCTGTACATAGACCAAGAGGCAATTATTCGAACAAAACGAGGTAACACTGAATGGTTTAAAATTAGGAAATATGTACACAAGGGTTGTATTCTTTCACTGTACTTATTCAATATATATGCTAGGAAAATAATTTGAGAAACTGGATTATATGAAGAAGAATGTGGTATCAGGAATGAAGGAAGACCTCCAATATGCAGATATACAACCTTGCTTGCTGAAAGATAAGAGGACTTAAAATAATTAATGATGAAGATCAAAGACCACAGTCTTCAATATGGGTTGCATCTCAATGTAAAGAAAACAAAAATCCTCACCACTGGACCAATAAATAACATCCATATAAATGGAGAAAAGATTGAAGGTGTCAAAGACTTAATTTTACTTGGCTCAACCATCAACACTCATGGAAGCACCAGTCAAGAGATCAAATATCCTATTGTATTAGGTAAATCAGCTGCACAAGACTTCTTTAAAATGTTCAAGAGCAAAGATGTCAGTTTGAGGACTAATGTGTACCTTCCCCATGACATGGTACTTTCAGTAACCTTATATGCATGTGAAAATTGGACAGTGATTTAGGAAAACTGTAGAAGAATTGATGCATTTGAGTTATGGTGTAGGAGGAGAATATTGAAAGTACCATGAACCACCAAAAGAACAAACCAATCTATGTTGGACAAAATAAAGCCATAATGCTCCTTGGAAGCCATGATGGTCAGACTTCATCTCTTATACTTTGGAGAGTGACCAGTCCTTGGAGAAGGACATCATGCTAGGTAAATTGGAGGGTCAGAGAAAAAAGAAGAATACCCCCAATGAGATGGATTGACACAGTGACATCAGCAATAGGCTCAAGCGTAGCAATGATTGTGAGGTTGGCACAAAACAATGCAGTATTTTGTTTTGTGCATATGGTTGCTATGAGTTGTATGGACTCGATGGCACATAATAATAACAATAATAAGTCGGAATCAACTCAATGGCACTTAACAACAGCAACAACAACACAACAACAATACATGGTGCAGATACCCTGGCCAGGGAGTTGAGAAATATATATTAGGGATTAGATTTAATTTACTCATTCATTCTTGTCCCATATGGCCATTTCATTAACAAATATCTAATAAGCCTATAGTAGTATGTGCCAGGCATGGGGCTAGGCCTGGAAGTATGAAGAGGGATAAAATATGCACTTTGCTCTCAAGGAGCTCAATACTTTCTAGGAGAGCCCAGGCATGAAAATAAACAGCCCATTCCAAGTGACATCCCAATCATGCGACTGAGGTATGCACAAAAGAGGTAGGGCACTGAGAAAGATCTGATCAAACAGCTGGGCACAGGGGAATGAGGATGATTAGCAGGTGATAATGTTATAAGAACTTTGTAATACTAAGATTTTTTTAAAGTTTTTTGTTTAAAAAAAAATAGTTTCAGACCTATAGAAAAGTCCAAAATTAGTAAACAAAATAAAACAACACAACATTATTTTAAAACCATTAATGGAATTTTTCAAATGTTAACATTTTACTGTTTGCTCTTCATTAACATTTTCTTGGAGTCCTAGAGTGATGCTATAGGATAAGCACTGGACTGCTGACCACCAGCAGCTCCTCGGAAATTCTCTACAGGGTTGCTATAAATTGGAAAGGATGGAACTTAACAATAGCAACAACAACCATTTGCTTTGCTCTCCCTCTATCATCTACATATACATGTATGTATATATATATATATATATATGCATATATAATTTGTTTTTTTGCTTTTTTTAAATATACTTAGTGTGGAGCCCTGGTGTGATGCCATTGGCTAATGCACTGGACTGTAAAGTTGGTTTGAACTGCAAGGTTGGAGATTCAAGCTCACCATTCAACAAAATTATTATGTTGTTGTTAAGTGTCATCAAGTTGGTTTCAACTCATAGGGACCCTGTATAGAGTTTCTGAAGAGCAGCTGGTGGGTTTGAACTGCCAACCTTGCGGTTCACAGTTTCTTGCTGATCCAACAGCGCCACACTTCTTGTTGTTGTTAAGTGACATCTAGTCAGTTCCGACCTGTATAGGGTTTCCAAAGAGCAACTGGTGAACTTGAACCACCAACCTTGTGGTTCAAACCAACTTTGCCATCCAGCGCATTAACCGACAGCTCCATACCAGGACTCCATAGTCACATTACAATGATCAAAATCAGGAAGTTAGTATTGATATAGTACTACTATTTAATTTATAATCCTTATCCAATTTTGCCAATTGCCCCACTGAGGTTCTTTATAGCAGCAATTCCCAAACTTTTTTGTTTCAGAATCTCTTTGTAGTTATTGTTGTTAAATGTTGTCACATTGGTGCTGACTCATAGCGATCTTGTCTAGGATTTCTGAGGAGCACCTGGTGAGTTAGAACTATCACGTTTGTGGTTCACAGTCCAGTGATGGTCCTATAGCACCACTCCAGGAGTCCTAAATATTACTGAGTAACTCAAAGTGCTTTTATCTATCAGTATTTACATTTGTTGTTGTTATATGCCATGGAGTCAGTTCCGACTCATAGCGACCCTGTACAGGGTTTCCTTTCCGAAGCTGTAAATCCTTATGGGAGCAGAAACCTTCATCTTTCTCCCACGGAATAGCTGGTAGTTTTGAACTGCCAACCATGAGATTAGCATCCCAATTTGTAACCACTACGCTGCCTTAAATCAGAATTTTTAAAACATGAGGATACACCCAGTTCACTAGCCATGAGAATGATAACCTCATCACACATCCTGCAGCTTCTGGAAAACAACTGTAAAGCCAAATCATGTCTAAGTATTGTTATTAAAATAGTTTTGATTTCATGCACCAGCTGAAAGGGTTTCTGCTCCCGCCCCAGGATCCATTAATTTACAACAAGCAGACATGTGGTCCATGATAACACTTGCATGTAGTTGTTATATTTCTTTAGTCTTACTCTTTCTTGGTCATTCATGACCTTGGAATTTTTGAAGCATACAGGCCAATTCGACGGCACTTAACAACAGGAACCGACTCGACGGCACTTAACAACAACAACAACAACAACAGGCCAATTATTCATTTATTTATTTTTAAGTTCTTATTGTGAACTGAGTGATAGTTTACATGGGAGAACATTGGTTTTACACCATCATTCTATTGCAGTGATTACAATCTCTTCCATGCATCATCATCATTCAACAGTATTTGCTTTCATTCCCTGTTTTTCTGTGTTTTTTGGGGGATGGTGGTGTACACAAAAGCACTCAGGAATATATAATCATTTAAACAACCAAAGGACACATTCTGCAAACCTGTATCCTGGTTGCCAGCACTCAGTCTTTTTATTTCCACAAGTCTAGAGTCCTCCGCTGCTCCCTCTCTCCATAGCCTCATGTTTGCCTCCATCTCTGGTGTCTCTGCTTCTCTGGATAGGGTCCCACATTCTGCTTGTGTTCTTCTCCCTTGATGGTCCTAGGGGCCTCTGTTTCTGGACTGTAAAATTAACTACTCCCCTGTTTTTATTGCAACACTTCTATCTTTACAGTTGGGACAATTGCAATTAGTCATGATGACAATTACTATTGAATCATAAGAATCTTATCCCCATCTCTTTTCACCAGACATGTCTAGAGAAGATGAAAACTATTCAGTGGCGACTCTACCTTCTCCTGCATGCTCTTAAACTAAACTCCCTCTTGAAAACTTGTAAGTCAGTCACTTCATGCCTCTATCACCCCCTCATTTTAGGTAGCCAATGTCTAAGTTGCTTGTCCTTATCTACCCTATATACAGAGGGGATAGGATTGATCCATGATGTGAAGACTCCTTCCCTCTCCGTTGGTATTTTGAGCTACAACATCCATGAGTATAGGTCAAGTTCATCAAATTGTAGCAATTTACACTTGTTTTCTTTATCAAAAAATTTTTTTTTATTTTTTTATCTTCCTTTAGTTGAAAGCTGGACCCCTGTGTGTGGCACTGTGGGCTAATGAGTCAGACTGCAAAGTAGTTTGAACTGCAAAGTCAGTGGTTCAAGCTCACCAGCTGCTCCTTGGATACCTCATACAGGGTCACTATGGGTCGGAATTGACTCAATGGCACTTAACAACAAAAGCAAGTTGGAAGCTGGGTTCTATGAAGAAAAACATGGCATCAGGATTGAAGGAAGACTCATTAACAACCTGTGATATGCAGATGATACAACCTTGCTTGCTGAAAGTGAAAAGGACTTAAAACATTTACTGATGAAGATCAAAGAGCCCAGCCTTCAGTTTGGATTACATCTCAATGTCAAGAACACAAAAATCCTCACCACTGGACCAATAAACAACATTCTTATCAACAGAGAAAAGATTGAAGTTATCAAGGACTTCATTCTTCTTGGATCAACTATCAACACTCATGGAAGCAGCAGTCAGGAAATCAAAGCATTAGGCAAATCTGCTGCACAAGACCTTTATAAAGTGTTGAAGAGCAAAGATGTTAGCTCGAGGACTAACGTGCACCTGACCCAAGCCTTGGTATTTTCAGTAACCTCATATGCATGTGAAAGCTGGACAGTGAATAAGGAAGACCGTAGAAGAATTGATGCTTTTGAGTTATGGTGTAGGAGGAGAATATTGAAAGTGCCATGGACTGCCAAAAGAACCAATTTTGGAAGAAGTGCAGCCAGAGTGTTCCTTGGAGGCCTAGATGGTCAAACTTTGTCTCTCATACTTCAAACATATTGTCAGGAGGGACCAGTCACTGGAGAAGGATATCATGTTTGGTAAGGTGGAGGGTTAGAGAAAAAGAGATGGATTGGCCAATTGGCAGCATCAATGGACTCTAGTGTGGCAGCAGTAATGAGGTTGGCCCAGGATTGAGCAGTGTTTCGTTCTGCTGTGCATAAGGTCGCTATGGGTTGGTACCGACTCAATAGCAACTAACAACAACAACAAGTCGAGTTCTGATTATTAAGCCATTGAGGCTAGGTCAAATGAGTGCTATCTGCAAGTTTGGGCATTCTTGTGTGACTCCCTCACTTCGTATCAGCTGGCTGTTTCACTCTCAGCTCTAGCTCTCTGTGGCTATGTCCTTGTCCATGGGCTCAGGAGTCTCCAGGTCTCATCGCACTTCAGACCAAGCAGCCCTTCCTCTTGTCTCTCATCTCCAGATGAGATTGCTGCCCTTTCCCCATTCCACTCACCAGTAGACCAACGTGGTCACCAGCAAGCTTACATGCCTGCTCGTGTGTTCCCTTTGAGTTTCAGTCTTGGAGGGGGAGTTGTCCTGAAGGGACTTGATTACTTCAAATCTTCATGGGAACAGAAAACCTCATCTTGCTGCTGTGGAATGGTTAGTTTGCAATCCAGTGCTTATCATATGGAGCAACTTGCCTTGATGGCTACCTCGCGAACAACTTGCTTGTTCTTGTAGGAGCCAATCAGACTGCCATTTTTGTTTTGGATTTTTCCTGCTGATCTTTTTTTCAAGAAGCATCTTCTGTTTCTCAAGCTGTTCCAGACTGGTCTGCCTGTCCTTTCTAGTGGGAATGTCCTAGATGGGGCACAGGATTCCACCTAAGGTCCTATACACTGCAAAGGCTTTGCAAGAAGCCTATTTTACTGGGCAAGTTATAGAACCCCTTTTAGGTATTCCAATCAGTTATAGCTTAAGACAGACTTACAAGATTTCTGTAGTCATGTTTCCCAATATTCCTTTCTGTTCAACTCAAGTGTCCATTTTACAGTAGCAGGCAAGGGAAACCAATACTCATAAGACAATCAAGCATCTTCACATTATTTCCCCTTTTACCCATTCAGACTATACCTCGATCCCTGTATCACAGAGCCCTGTTGTTCCAATGTTGAGCATACATCACTATTTGCCTCTGCCCCATTTAGCCCATGCAAACCTGCCTCAGTGTTCCATATCTACCTTGTTCTTCTACCCCTCCCCATTCTTGTGTATTGCCCTCCCCAACACCCAAACTATGATGTGTCTACCCCCTACCCTGTGCTTTACTGTCCCCTCTCTCCACTACCCACTCTCCCCCCAGGCCAATTTTTTTGAAAAATGTCTTTCAGTTTATGTTGGTTGGTCTGTGTTTTTATACAATTTTGGTAGGACTACCACCGAAGTAATATTGTACCGTTATCAATGTACCATGTCAGGAGGTGCATAATGCTGATGCGTCCCGTTTCTGGTGATACTTTGAGCATTTGGTTAAGCTGGCATCTGCCACATTTCTTCATGGTAAAATGACATTATTTTCCTTTTAAATTAATAAGTGTTTTGTGGGGAGATATTTTGAGAGTATGTAAATGTGTGAATGTACTTTTTTCATCACACTTTCACCTGCTAATTATAGTATCTCTCAGTGATTCTTTTGCAACATATTTTAAGCTTTGTAGCTTTCCTGTTATTTCCCATCTGTTCCTCTAAAAAGGATTATAACTAAAACCATTAAGAAAAAAAAGATTGATCATATTAGACAACACACTCTTTGACTACTAGACTGCAAGAAAATAGGTTCTTGTTTCCATTGTTGGTGGGAGTGCAAAATGCTAATAATGCTCTCAAAGGAAAATTTGGTGATAATTGCCAAAATTACAAATACCTTTTGAGCCTAGTATCCCATTTTTGGAAAAATTTCATATATATATATATATATATGTTGTTGTTGTTAAGTGTCGTTGAGTCGAGTCTCATATATATATATATATATATGTTGTTGTTGTTAAGTGTCGTTGAGTCGAGTCTCATATATATATATATATATATGTTGTTGTTGTTAAGTGTCGTTGAGTCGAGTCTCATATATATATATATATACCTTTAAATCTTCATGGGAACAGAAAACCTCATCTTGCTGCTGTGGAGTGGTTGGTTTTCAGTCCAGTGCTTATCATATGGAGCAACCGCACTCCCACACATATACCTAAATGGGTGTAAATGAGGTCATCAATTGTAACCTGATTTGTCATAGTGAAAGACTGGAAATAACTGCCCTTGATAGAAGACTAATTAAATAAACAAGATACACCCACACAATGGAAACCTGTGGTATTTTCTAAAAGAATGAGAATGTTCTCTACATACTGATGTGGAAAGATCTCCAGGGTAACTGTTAAATGAGAAAAAGCAAGTTTCAGAAGGATGCTACCTCTTGAATAACAGACAGAAGGTAACAGAGATAGGACTTCTCAATATGTACCTTATTTAGTTCATTTTTGTTGTTGTTTTTTTTTTAACATGCCAATGTATCATCTATTCAGAAAAGCCTTGATTTTGTGAGCAATAAGTGTGTGCTGTACTCCACAGAGCCTTCAGGGGAGAAGACCACCAGGGCAGATGAAGGTAATGGTAGTACCAAAAAGGAAACAGAAGTAGGCCAAGCCCCTGACTGGTGACAAGGGAAAAAAGGAGAGTGGGGAGGTCCACTTTAGGGTCTATAGGAGGAACAGTGATCTGGTTTGCCTGGCAAAATAATTTCAAATAACTATATAATATTCAGTTGTTTAGAACCTGACCATTACAATATTCTCTCCTATCCATAGGCGGTATGTTCCAATACCCCATGTAAATGCCTGAAACTGTGGAAAGTACTGAACCCTGTATATACTATTTTGTCCTACACATGCCTATGATAAAGTTTAATTTAGATGTTAGGCACAGTGAGAGGTTAACAACAATAACTAATAAGTGGCAATGTATATAGCATAGATACACTAGACAAAGGGATGATTTACTTCCAAGGTTGGATGGAGCAGGTCTGTGTGAAATTTCACCAGGCTACTCAACACTTCCAGACCATAGTTGATCATGTGGAAAAGTACACCATGGATACAGGAAGACTACTATACTTGTCTTTCAGTTTGCCATACCATGGCAGCTTATGTGTTGCTCTGATTCTGGAAGTTATGCACCAATATTTCATTTACCAGTAAGGTAACCATGGTGGACAGGGTTCAGTGAAACTCCCAGACTAAGACAGACTGGTACTGTGCCATGGAGCCGATTCCAACTCATAGTGACCCTTACAGTGTTTCCGTGGCTGTAAATCTTTATGGGAGCAGAAAATCTCATCTTTCTCCTGTGGATCCACTGGTGGATTTGAACTGCTGACCTTACAGTTAGCAGTCCAATGTGTAACCTACTATGCTATCAGAGCTCCTTAAAACTAGGAAGAAGGAAGAGGCAGTTCATTTCTGAACAATTAGCCACTGAAATTTTTATGCATATCAGCAGAGCATTGACTAACATGGTGCGAGAAGATGAGTAACTCCAATTAGAAGGCACTCAAAACTCGACTGGGAAAGAGTTGTCTCCTTAAAGTAGAGTGGATCTTAGTGAAATGGACTGAGAAAAACTTTCAAGACCTTCATTTGCTGATACGGCAGGACTCAAAATGAGAAGTTGTTGTTGTCAGGTGCCATCAAGTCGCACCGACTCATAGCGACCCCATGCACAGCAGAATGAAACAATGTCCGAATCTGGGCCAACCTCACTACCGCTGCCACACTTGAGTCCATCAATGATGCCACCTGGCCAATCCATCTCGTTAGAGGTCTTCCTCTTTTTCTCTGAACCTCCACCTTACCCAGCATGACATCCTTCTCCAACGATTGTTTCCTCCGGACAGTGTGTCCGAAGTAGGAGAGACGA
>NW_006408618.1:3536236-3559488 GCF_000296735.1 Chrysochloris asiatica
TCTTTTCTCCATTGATAAGAATGTTGTTTATTGGTCCAGTGGTGAGGATTTTTGTTTTCTTGACATTGAGATGTAATCCATATCGAAGACTGTGCTCTTTGATCTTCATAAGTAAATGTTTCAAGTCCTCTTCACTTTCAGCGATCAAATAGCAGAGAAACAAAATGAGAAGAAACAGCTGTAAACATCCATCAATTATCAGAACATGGAATGTATGATGTATAAATCTAGGTAAATTGGAAGTCATAAAAATGAAATGGATGCATAAAGATCAATATCCTAGTAATTAGTGAAGTGAACTTGTGTTGACCATTGTGAATCTGACAATCATATACATGTACTACCATGTTAGGAATGACAAATTGAAGAGGAATGGTGTCATAATCATCATTAAAAAGAACACTCCAAGATCTACCCTGAAGTAAAATGTCATTGATAGGATGCTATCCATATGCCTACAAGGAATGTAAGGAGCCCTGGTAGCATAGTGAGTTACAAGTTGGGCCACTAACTGAAAGGTCAACAGTTTGAATCCACCTGCCATTTGTGGGAGAAAGATGAGGATTTTGGCTCCCATGAAGATTTATAACCTTGGAAATCTTATACAGATCGCTATGAGTTGGAACCAACTCAGCAGTACACAACCTCCACCACCACCACAAGGATGACCCATTAATTATTAAAAGGAACGAACTAAACACTATTGCCAAAGATAAGCAAATTAAATATTTTTACCAACTTCTGTAGGTTGGAATTGATCAAACTTGTAATCAAGATGCATTGATAATTACTGGTGATTGGAATGTAAAAGTTGGAAACAAAGAAGGATCAGCAGCTGGAAAATATGGCATTGGGAATAGAAATATGTCATTTGAGATTGCATTATAAAAGATTGCCAAACAATCAACTTATTTAGTATAAACACTGAACAACATAAATGTTGACTGTACATAAATGGTATATTATAGATGGTGGACCTGACTGGATGGAATACTTAAGAATCAAATCTACTATTTCTATGGAAAGAGATGATGGAGAAACTTAGTATCATCAGTCGGAATAAGACCTAGGGCAAACTGTGAAACACACCATCAATTGCTCATATGCAAGTTCATGTTGAAGCTGAAGAAAATTAAGACAAGTCCACAGGAGCCAAAATATGAACTTGAGTATATTCCACCTAAATTAAGAGACCGTCTCAAGGATTAATTTGATGGGTTGAATACTAATGACTGAAGACCAGATGAGTTCTGGGATGACAGCAAAGATATATAAGGAGATTACAAATATTTTGTGGAAAAACTCTTATTATCTTTTAATTCCATTTTACCATGAACTTTTGAAGCCCTCTCATATATGAAGAAATCAAAAAGTCATTAAAAAGGCAGACAAGAATGAAAATACTGAAACAAATGTCAGAAGAGACTCTGAAACTTGCTCTTGAATGTAGAATGGCTAAAGTGACTAGAAGAACTGATGAAGTAAAAGAGTTGAGCAGAACATTTCCAAAGGCAGCTCCAGAACACCAAGTAAAGTATGACAACAAAAGGTGCAAAGATTTGAAGTTAGAAAACCAAAAGAAAAACAATGCTTGATATTTTCATTCAAGTTTCAAGTCACAATATTGAAGGATTTTATGAGCAAAATATTGAATAATGCAGGAAGCATCAAAAGAAGATGGAAGGAATACACAGTCATTGTACCAACAAAAATTGGTTGCCATTTAACAATTTCAGGAAGTAGCATATGGTCAAGAACTGAGGGTATTGAAGGAAGAAGTCCAAGCTGAACTGAAGGCATTGGGGAAAAACAAAGCTCCAGGAATTGACAGACTATCAATTGAAATATTCCAAAAATTGGATGTAGTTCAGCTTCTTGAATTATTTGCTCAGCATAGAGATTGAATAAAGTGTAGTGAAAATTTACAACCTTGACACACACCTTTCTTTATTTTAAACCATGCACTAATCCTTTGTTCTGTTCAAATGACTGCCTCTTAATGAGTACCATTAAGTGTTCTGAAATTCCCAATCTTTGCAATGTTATGAATCTATACCAAGATTTTTAAAACTATTTTGGAAATACCTGGCCAACTGGTTGTTGTTAGGTGCCTTCAAGTTGGTTCTGATTCGCAGAGACCTTATGCACAACAGAATGAAACACTGCCCAGTCCTGTGTCATCCTCACAATTGTTGTTACATTGAACCCACTGCTGCTGCCACTGTGCCAATCCATCTTGTTGGGGTTTCCTTCTTTTTCACTGACCCTCCACTTTACCTAAAATAATGTCCTTCTCCAGAGACTGGTCCCTCCTGATAATGTCTCCAAAGTATGAGAGATGAAATCACACCATCCCAGCTTCAAAGGAGTATTCTAGTTGTACTTGTTCTGACACAGATTTGTTTGTTCTTCTAGCAGTACATTGTTGTTGTTGTTATGTGCCATCTAGTCGGTTCCGACCCATAGCGACCATAGTACATTTAATATTCTTCTCTAACACCATAACTCAAATGCATCAGTTCTTCTGCGGTCTTCCTCACTCACTGTTCAACTTTAACATGCATATGTAGCTATTGAAAATACCATGGCTTGGGGCAGGCACTTAAACGGACATCTTTGCTCTTGAATACTTCAAAGAGGTTTTTGGGGGTTTTATTTTAAGGTTTTTATTGTGGATTGAGTGAAAGTTTACAGGGCAGGTCATGAGTTTTACATTCAACAAATCATATACCTTGTTTCATTACAATGATTATAATCCCCACCATGTACCATTAGTTAACAGTATTTCTCTCTATCCACTTTAGCTTTAAAAACACACAAAAAAACTCAGGCACATAATATAATTTACATCTCCAAAGAGCACATTCTGCAAGTCTGCCTTCTGGCCACCAGCTCTTAGTCCCTCTCTTCCCATTAATCTAGAGTCCTCAGCCTCTCTCCCTCTCTCCATGTTCCCCATTTCTGCCTCTCTCTCTGGTGTCGTTGCTTCTCTGGATAAGGTCCCACATTCTGCTTGTGTTCTTCTCCCTTGATGGTCCTTGGATCCTCTGTTTCTGGACTATAAGATTAACCACTTCCCTGTTTTTGTTACAAAACTTCTACCTTTATACAGTTGTGACAGTCGTAATTATTCATGATAACAATTATTCACTATTGAATCATACGAATTTTATCCCCATCTCTTTTCACCAGACCCATCTAGACAAGATGAAATCTATTAAGTGGGGATCCTTTCTTTCCACCAATACTCTTAAACTAAACTCCCTTTTGAAACCTTGTAAGCCAGTCACTTCATGCCTTTATCGCACCCACATTTTAGGTAGCCAATGTCTTAAGTTGCCCGTCCCTATCTACCCTGTGTACAGAGGGAATAGCATTGATACTTGATGTGAAGACTCCTTCTCTCTCTGTTGGTATGTAGAGTTACTACCTCTCTGAGTATAAATCAGGTTCATCAAATTGTCATAATTTACCATGTTTCCTTTATCAAAATTTGTTTGTTTGTTTTTTGTAATCTTTCTCTAGTCGAGTTTTGATTATCAAGCCATCGAGGCTAGGTCAGATGGATACTGTCTGAAAGTTTGGGTGCTCTTGTGCATGTCCCCTCACTTCATATCAGCTGGATGCTTCACTCTAAGCTCTAGCCCTCTGTGACTATGTCCTTGTCCATGGGCTCAGGTGTCCTCGTGTCTTACCACACTTTGGACCAACCAGCCCTTCCTTTTCTCTCTCTCATCTCCAGGTCAGTGGGAGTCAATGGACTGTGGTTAACTCAGCTCATGTTTTCATGCTGCATTTCCCCCTCTTCCACTCACCAGTAGACCAATGTGGTCACCAGAAAGCTTACATCCTTGTTTGTGTGTCCCCTTTGAGTTTCAATCTTAGAGAGGAGTTTGTCCTGAATGAACTTGATTACTTGCCTTGATGGCTTCCTGGTGAACAGTTTGCTTATTCTTGTAGTAGCCAGTCATGCTGACATTTTTGTTTTGGATTTTTCCTGATGATCTTTCTTTGAAGATGTATCTTCTGTCACTCTAGCTGTTCCAGGCTGGTGTGCTTGTCCTTGCTAGTGGGAACGTCCCACCTCAGAAGGTTCTGGATGGGACTCAGGATTCCACCTAAGGTCCTATACTCAGCAAAGGCTTTGCAAGAGGTCTATTTCACTGGGAAAGCTCTAGAACCCCTTTTAAGTGTTCAAATCAGTTATAGGCTGAAGACGGGCTTATACGTTTTTTCTAATCATGTTTCCCAACATTCCTTTCTCTCCCACTCAAGTGTCTATTTTACAATAGTAGGCAAGGGAAACCAATATTCATAAGACAGTCAAGCATTTTAGTATTATTTCCCCTCTTCAAACTATACCTAGATCCCTGTATCCCAGAGCCCTGCTGTTCCAAGGTTGAGCATGCATCACTATTTACCTCTGTCCCACTTAGGCCATGCAAACCTGTCTCAGTGTTCCCCTATCTATCTAGTTCTTCTGCCTCCTCCCCACTTCTTGTATTGCCATCCCCAACACCCAAACTAAACCTCCCACCCCAGCCCCATTAACTCTTCCCTCCATTTAAACAGTCTATTTTATCCTATAATATACCTGACCTTATCACCACCTGGATCTCTGTTCCTCTGTGTTTACCTTCTTTCACATTGTCATTGTTTTGATCGCAGACTGACCTCCCAGATCCTCTGTTCTTGTAATTTTATTTTGTTCCTGACTCTTCCATTTGTCAATTGAGTTCAGGGTGATGCTGCCATGTATGTCATTCTCTGGTTGTTGTCTGTTCTTATTGGTTCTCAGTCCACAGAACATCCTTTAGGATGTTTTTCATAGCAGGGTTGGCTTTGGCAAAAATCCCTTAGCTTCTATTTATCCTGGAATATTTTGATTACACCATCGTATTTGAAGGAGAGCTTTGCTGGGTAGAGGATTCTTGGTTGGCAGGTTTTTTTTCTTTCAGGGTTTTATATATGTCTCCCCATTGCCTTTTTGCCTGCATGGTTTCTGTTGAGAGATACAAGCTTAATCTGATTTGCTTGCCTTTATATGTTACACTTCTCTTTTCCCTAGCTGCTTTCAGGATTCTGTCCTTATCTTTGATTTTGGAAAACTTGATTATTTTATGTCTTGGTAATTGTCTTTTAGTGTCTATCCATCCTGGGGTTCGTTGAGCTTCTTGAATGCTTATCTTTTCACTTTTCAGGATGTTAGGAAAATTTTCTTCCAGAAGCTCTTCAACTATCTCCTCTGTGGACTTGTGTAATTCTTCCTGTTCCAGAATGCCAATAATTCTTAAGTTATTCCTCTTCATGCTGTCTAACATGAATGTTAGGTCTTCTTCAGATTTTTTTAAATCCCTTTTTGTGTTTGCACTTGTATCTTAGCAGCGTTGAGAAATTTATCTTTTAGCTCACTAATTCTGGCTTCCATCTCTTCAATTCTACTCCTTTGCCCTTTCAGTATAGTGTCCATTTCTGATATTCTATTAATAAACATTTGGACCTCTTTCTGTAGGTTTTGAATTGTTTCCAATGCTGTATCTATTTTATTTCATTGTTCCTGTAGTGCTTTCCGGACTTCTTCCTTATTTTTCACAACTCTATCGTATAGTGTCTTGATACATTTTATAATCATTTTTCTGAATTCCTTCTCAGGCATTTCCAAAGCTTGCCCATCTTCCAGTATGGAGTGTAGGTCTATTTCCAGCTCATTTGCCTCAGTCACTTTATCTTGTTTATGGATGTGTACTGATATGGTCATCTGCTTCTGTTTTTTTGGGCATATTCAGGAGTTTTCTATGACCTTATTACTTAGATGGATATTTTGGTATTTTTTATGCTTTCTGATTGCCTCCAGGTAGATGTGATCAGGAGATGGGCTTCCCTTTTCACTCTTCTTCCTGAGAAATTTCAGGATGCCACTGTTGTTCATTGTGATTTAATTTTTGGCCTATTTCCTTTTTAGTCTGCCTGTCCCACTTCACAATCCCTGTTCAGGCCTTTTTTTCTAGTTATAAACAGTTCAGGGCTGGCTGAGGTCATTTGGTTTTAAGTGGAAACTGTCACTTTAAATTTCAAGAAGATTTGTGCGCACATATAGTAGAACCCTCCGGGGGTGGGGGTGGGGGTGGGGTGTCCACTTGCTCAGTCACACCCTCTAGTCGCCAGAATAGAGGTGCACAGACAGCAAGAGACCAATGAACAGATACCAAAAAAAAAAAAAAAGAATGTCCACACCTGTATCTCAGCGGTTCTATCAGGCGTCTGTGGCTGTTCTGATCCTTTCTCCACTTGGTCTCTCCCAAGATGGCGGCTCTGGGAGCAGCTGAGTGTCTTGAATTAGAAAACAATGGATCTTGCTTCTGCTATAAATTCCCCTATCTGTAAGCCTTTCAGCCTTCTAAATATTCCTTTATATGTGGTTCAGAGTTTGGGCACCATCCCCTGAGCCTGCTTGGTCTGGTATTCTGTGTTGTTGCTGACGGAGCTCCTCACTGCACTTCCACCCTCTCCATCATCTTGTTTGTTCTCTCTCAAAGAGGTTTTATACAACAGATTTACCTAATGCAAAATGTCATTTGGTTTCTTTTCTGCTGTTTCCATGAGTGTTGATAGTGGATCCATGCAAAATGAAGTCTTAGACAACTTCAATCTTTTCCCCATTATCATCTTATTTATTGGTCCAGTGCTGAGGATTTTTGCTTTCTTTACATTGAGGAGCAACTCATACTGGAGGCTATGCTCTTTGATCTTCATCAGTAAGTATTTTAAATCCTCTTCACTTTCAGCAAGCAAGGCTATATCATCTGCATATTTCAGATTGTTAATAACTCTTCCTCCAATCCTGATGTCAGGTTTTTCTTCATATAATTCAGTTTCTCAGATTATGTGCTCATTGTACATAATGTATGATGAAAGAATACAACCCTGGTTCATACCTTTCCTAATTTTAAACTATCCAGTGTTCCTTTGTTCTTTTCTAACAATTGCCTCTTGGTCTATGTTCAGGTTCCTCATGGGATTCATATTCATGTCCATTCAAAAGAAAAGTGATCTGACAGAATGTGGAAATGAGTAAACAATATCATTGATATAGCATACAAGTAAATTTTTGCTAAAGGTAATTTAAAAACTGCCAGAAATTCAAGTCAGATTTAGAAGAGGATGCAGAACGAGGGATATCATTACTGATGTTAGTTGGGTCTTAGCTGAAATCAGAGATGTTTAACTGTTACATTGACTATGCAAAAGCTTTCAAAGGTGTGGATCATAACAAATTATGGATCACATTGCAAATAATGGGAATTCCAAAACACTTCATTGTGCTCCTGCAGAACCTATAAATCGTCCAAGGCAGTTATTTGAACAGAACAAGGGAATACTGCATGGTTTAAAATCAGGAGAGGTATGTGTTAAGGTTATAATTTTTCACTACACTTACTCAGTTTCTATGTGAGCAAATAATACAAGAAATTGGACTATGTAGGGGAAAAAAAAACAAAGCAATAGAATAGGAGCAAGACTAATTATCAACTTGCGATATGCCTATGACATAATCTTGCTTGTTGAAAGGGAAGAGAACTTGAACCACTTACTGATGAGTATCAAAGACTACAGCCTTCAATATGGATTACACCTCAATATAAAGAAAACAAAATTCCTCACAATGAAACCAATAAGCAACTACACGATAAATGGAGAAAAGACTGACGTTGTTAAGGATTTCATTTTACTTGGATCCATAATCAACACCCATGGAAACAGCAGTCAGGAAATCAAATAACATGTGGTGGTGGTAGTGTGCCGTGGAGTCAATTCTGACTCATAGCGACCCTGTATAGGCTTTCCAAAGCTGTAAATCTTTACGGGAGCAGAAAGCCTCATCTATCTCCTACAGAACAGCTGGCAGTTTTGAACTGCTGACCTTGAGGTTAGCAGCTCGACTCATAACCACTACACTACCAGAGCTCCTTAAATGACATATGGTACTGGGGAAATTTGCTGCAAAAGATCTCTTCAAAGTGTTAAAAATGAAAGGTGTGTTTGACTCCAGCCATAGTATTTTCATTAGCCTCATATGCATTCATAAGCTGGACAATGAAGAAGGAAGAAGAATTGATGTCTTTGAATTGTGATGTTGGGGAAGAATATTAAATATATCTTGGACTGCCTAAAAAATGAGCAAATCTGTGTGTGAAGTACAGACAGAATGCTCCTTAGAAGTGAGAATGGCTAGACTTTGTCTCATATATTTTGGGCATGCCATCAGAGTGGATCAGTCCCTGGAGGAGGACATCATGTTTGGTGAAGTACAGGGTTAGTGAAAAAGAGGAAGACCCTTCATAAGATGAATCAATACAGTGGCTGCCAAAATGAACTCAAATATAGGAATGATTGTGATGATGGTGCACTCCCTAGCAGGGTTTCGTTGTGTTGTACGTAGGGTCATTATGAATTGGAACCTATTCAGTGGCACCTAACAAGAACAACTGTTCTTTACTGTCAGATATTAATGTGGGTCAAACACTTTAAATATTTGAATATGATAATCATAATAGGTACCATATTTAAACACTACACACCAGGATTTTTTTAAAGTGCTTTATAGGAATTAGTTTATATAATTCTTTCATCAGTGTGACCAATATGATTATTCTCTGTATACACATAAGAAAACAGCTGTTTACAAAAGTTAAGTTGTTGTTTTTATGTGCTGTGGAGTCAGTTCCGATTCATAGTGACCCAAGGCTATAAATCTTTACTGGAGCAGAAAGCCTCATCTCTCTCCTATGGAACAGCTGGTAGTTTTGAACAGCTGACCTTGTGGCTTCCAGCCCAATTCATAACCACTATGCTACCAGAGCTCCTTACAAAAGTTAAGTACTTGTCCCCAAATCACCAAGTTAGCAGAGCTAAGATTCAAACCCCTTCTCTGCCTTTCTGAAAGATCTTCTGCCTTTACATGATAAAGATGAAGAAAATGCTCACATCTTCCCAGGTTAAGACTCGTGGTGTCCAGTTTTTGTTTTGAGGCAGGTTTAAGACTTATCAACATGTGGTTCTTCTCCTCTGCATTGTCTCTATCAAGTTTGTCCATGATTCTCTCCAAATCCAGACCCCAGAAAGAAACTTGAAGGCTGACACCACTTTCTTTTTTCATCTTGATTATCCATATTTTATTAGAAGGCGTTTTATCTCTGATGACATTCTAGGTGAGCATAACCACAGCATAGTCTGGGCATTCCGGTATACTAAAAACTAAACCAAATAGCTTCAGGCTCTAGGCCCATGGACTGAGTAAGGCTGTGTGTGTGCCTGCGGGTAGGAGTCCGGCTTGCAGAATGTGTCCTTTGGATGTTTAAATGAATACATATGTTTTGTTTTGTTAAAAAAAAATCTGGGTTATGCAATATGTACTTTTAAAAAAAAAACAAACATTTCCTCAGCATTGTATTTTCTTCTTTTTGGGAGCATATAAGAGAAAGGGCAGAAAAGCATGATCCCACTGGAATCTTGAAGTGTATGAGACCTTTGAAAGTATAAGGATGAGATGGCCAGTCATGTTAGATGAAAGACCCCCAGGACTCTTATTTATTTTTTTTAACTAGTCTCTATGATCAAAATCCTGGTGTGACACTGTGGGCTAATGCACCAGTTTGCAAAGTCACTTGAATTGCAAGGCCGGTGGTTCAAGCTCACCATTTGCTCCCTGGAAACCCTCTATAGGTTCACTATGGGTTGGAATCAACTCGATGGCACTTAACAACAGCAACAACAACATAATTAAAATAATATGACATATATATATATATATATACCTAGCACATGAAAAACGTGGCGTCAGGATTGGAGGAAGACTCATTAACAACCTGCGATATGCAAATGATAGAACCTTGCTTGCTGAAAGTGAAGAGGACTTGAAACATTTACTGAAGAAGATCAAAGAACACAGCTTTCTGCATCTCAATGTCAGAAAAACAAAGATCCTCACCACTGGACCAATAAACAACATACTTATCAACGGAAAAAAGATTGAAGTTGTCAAGGACTTCGTTCTTCTTGGATCAACTATCAACACTCGTGGAAGCAGAAGTCAAGAGATCAGACGACATATTGCATTGGGCAAATCTGCTGCACAGGATATTTTTAAGGTGTTGAAGAGCAGAGATGTCACCTTGAGGACTAAGTTGCGCCTGACCCAAACCATGATATTTTCAATAACCTCATATGGATGCGAAAGCTGGACAGTGAATAAGGAAGATCGTAGAAGAATTGATGCCTTTGAGTTGCGGTGTTGGAGGAGAATACTAAAAGTGCCATGGACTGCAAAAAGAACCAATAGATCTATTTTGGAAGAAATGCAGCCAGAGTGCTCCTTGGAGGCCAGGATGGCTAAGCTTCGTCTCTCATACTTTGGACATATTGTCAGGAGAGAACAGTCACTGGAGAAGGATGTCATGCTGGGTAAGATGGAGGGTCAGAGAAAAAGAGGAAGACCCCCAACAAGATGGATCAGCCAGGTGGCATCATTGATGGCGTCAAGTGTGGCAGAGGTGGTGGGGTTGGCCCAGGATCGGGCATTGTTTCGTTCTGCTATGCATGGGGTCGCTATGAGTCGGGTCCAACTTGATGGCACCTGACAACAATAACAACAACAGCACATGATATTCAATAAATGTCTGTTGTCTTTTTTAGCAGGGTTCCCCACATGCTAGGTTATATCAAAACGTTACCCCTCTTTCAGGAGATTTAACTCACCTAGAATACTAGATATCTAATACGGAATCCTGGTGTGGCGCTGTGGGCTAATGCATCAGACGGCAAAATCGTTTGAACTGCAAAGTCAGTGGTTCAAGCTCACCAGCTGCTCTTTGGAAACCCTCGCTATGGGTTGAAATTGATTCAACAGCACTTAACAACAACAAAAGTATAATACAATTTGGATAATGCTAGTTAGCTGAGTGCAAGGCCTCACTGTCTCCCGATCCTCTATGTTAGAAGGGGGTGAGAGTTGAGTTTTCTAAGTAGCTTCCCTGGGCCCTAGTCCAGGCAGATTCTACATGGAAGGCTGTGAGCTGCAACTCTAGTGCAGTCTTCTCTTTGGGGTGATGCAGGATCTCAATAGCCTTGCTGTGCTCAGTATCTTGGAAATACACACCATGCACAGCTAAGACTTTGTTCTCTTCCTGTAGTCCTGCTTGATGTGAATCAGAGTCAGGAATCACCTTGGAGATGAAGATGCCTAGCTGGGAAATTTATTGAATGATGCAGAATGCATCAAGAGAAGATGGAAGGAATACACAGAGTCACTGTACAAAAGGAAATGGTTGATGGTCAATCATTTCAAGAGGTAGTATACGATCAAGAGCCAGTGATACTTAGGGAGGAAGTCCAAGATGCATTGAAGGAATTGGCAAAGAACAAGGCACCAGGAATTGATGGAATAAAAATCGGAATCTTTCAAGAAAGTGACACAGCACAGGAGGCACTCACTCATCTCTGATAGTTGGAAGACAACTATCTGGCCAACTGATTGGAAGAGATCCATATTTGTGCCAGTTCCAAAGAGAGGTGACCCAACGGAATGAGGAAATCATCGGACAATCTCTTTGATATCTCATGCAAGTAAAGTTTTGCTAAAGGTAATACAGAAACGGCTACAATCATACATTGACAGAGAACTTCCAGAGGTTCAAGCAGGATTCAGAAGAGGCCGTGAAATGAGGGATATCATTGCTGACGTCCAATGGATCTTGGCTGAAAGCAGAGAATATCAGAAAGATGTTTACCTGTGCTTTATTGACTATGCAAAGGCTTTCGATTGTGTGGATCATGACAAGTTATGGACAACATTGCAAAGTATGAGTATTCTGGAACACTTAATTGTGCTCATGAGGAATCTGTACTTGGACCAAGAAAACAAAACACGGGAACATTGAATGGTTTAAAATTAAGAAAGGTGTGTGACAAGGTTATATTCTTTCACCATACTTATTCAACCTGTATCCTGAACACATCATCTGAGAAGCTGGGTTATATGAAGAAAAATGTGGCATCAGGATTGGAGGAAGACTCATTAACAACCTGCAATATGCAGATGATACAACCTTGCTTGCTGAAAGTGAAGAGGACTTAAAACATTTACTGATGAAGATCAAAGCCCACAGCCTTTGGTAATGGATTACATCTCAATGTCAAGAAAACAAAAATCCTCACCACTGGACCAATAAACAACATTCTTACCAATGGAGAAAAGATTGAAGTTGTCAAGGACTTCATTCTTTTTGGATCAACTATCAACGCTCACGGAAGCAGCAGTCAAGAATCCAACAACATATTGCATTAGGCAAATGTGCTGCACAAGACCTTTTTAAAGTGTTGAAGAGCAAAGATGATGTCACCTTGAGGACTAAGGTGCACCTGACCCAAGCCATGATATTTTCATTAACCTTATATGCATGCAAAAGCTGGACAGTGAATAAGTAAGAGCATAGAAGAATTGATGCCTTTGAGTTACGGTGTTGGAGGAGAATATTCAAAGTGCCATGGACTGCCAAAAGAACCAATAGACCCGTTTTGGAAGAAGTGCAGCCAGAGTGCTCCTTGGAGGCCAAGATGGCCAAACTTCATCTCTTATACTTCTGACATATTGTCAGGAGGGACCAGTCGCTGGAGAAGGATATCATGTTTGGTAAGGTGGAGGGTCAGAGAAAAGAGAAAGACCCCCAATGAGATGGATTAGCCAAGTGGCAACATCGATGGACTCAAGCATGGCAACAGTAGTGAGGTTGGCCCAGGATCAGGCAGTGTTTCATTCTGCCTTGTATAAAGTCGCTATAGGTCGATACCAACTCGATGGCACCTAACAACAACAACAACAAAAAAATCAGAAAATGGCTCTGGGAGAGTGGGAGCAGCAATCCCTGCTGAGCCTAAGTGTGCCACCCCCAGCCTTTACTTTTGTCACCATCCTGCTTCAGTAGGTCTTCTGAGATTTCCAGGTAGTTTTCAAGAGTCTTTAACACTGGTGCAGTCTCTGATGTGTACAGCACCACACATCTTCTTCTGACTTTCCCTATCTAGATTTGTTGTTGTTAAGTGCCTTTGAGTTGGTTCTGACACATAGTGTTTCCAAGAAGCAGCTGGAAGTTAGTACTATCGACCTTATGGTTAGCAGTCTAGTGCTTATCCTGTAGCGTCACACCAAGATTCCAATCCCAAATCCCATTTCTCTTGGTTTATTTAAAACTGGTTTGATAAGGAAATGAAAAAAAAAAATCCTGTATGCCAGACAAACTAACTTGTAACTACTTTTTTTTTTTTTTTGCCTTTGGTGTTCAGTAAAGTGTTTTAATAATCAAACTCAACCCAGTGCTGTAGAGTCAAATTCTGACCCATGGCAACCTTACAGAACAGAATAGAAATTGCCCAATAAGGTTTTCAAGACTAAATCTTTAAAGCAGATTGTCACATCTGTCTCCAGATTACACCTGGTAGCTAGAATTAACCATTTTGCCACCAGGACTCTTCAAAAATGTTAATAATTGTGTATGCACTGAGCCTCCAAAAAGGTAGTGGAAAAGTGGAATGAAAAGATAATGGAATTTTTCCATGGACTTTTAGAAAACCACCTCATATTTAACAAAAGAATAAAGTTCTTTATGGACAATTCTCACTACTTCTGGAACTAGAGGCAGACTTCATAAGAACTCAGCTAAAAATGAGTTTTTTAAAGAGGATTCTCCACTTCTGTGTGGCATTATTTTTCTCTATTCTTGGGGAAACAAGGTTTGAAGGAGCTTAAAAGGCCTCGCTATGCTTTGCTGTTGTTAGGAGTAGGTTCAAGGAGCCAAACAGAGCAAAGAATGTAACAATCACCCACTCTGGGTTTTTGTTTTTGTTTTTGTTTTTTAGTATTTCCTTCAAGATCAGTAGTAACATTCCTCCTTCAGTATCACTGACCCTGGTTTCAATGGTAACATCTTTGAACAGGTAATTCACCTAACCCATTGCCTCACATCCTATGTTGTTCTATTCTTTTCTTTGGACCCAAGATAAGACCTGAGCAGAGATTCAACAATAGAAATGAATTCCTGTTGTGGTTACTGAGTAACTTGAAGCTTAACTCTTCTAAGGACTTTTGGCAAAACATTCAGCACAAAAATATAAAGAATGGTTTTTAACATCTCTGGCTTTCCAAACTACTAAGGGATCATGACATTTTAATTAAGGTAAAATCAAGTTTATCAAAATAAACCCTGCATTATCAGTTGGCAGCTTTCAGCTGAGACTCTCAAATCATATCTCTGGAGTTTGTCAAAATCTTCACAACAGTGAGAAAGTTCAATTTTGATTTCAGGGAAGGCACATCAAAACAGCAAATATTTATTGAACACATTCAGCACACATGGCACTGGGCCTTGAATGTGCCAGGTAATCGATAAATATTTGTGTTTGAAGAAATTCTGATCCAGAGTAGTTTTGCTGACTTATCCATAGGAAAATAGTTTAAAAGTCTTCCCAAATGGAAAGTTAAGTTTACCAACTAAAGTTAAAAAAGTGGTTACTTATCCGGAGAAATTGATACCTTAAATGAACAGAAACTCTAGGCAAAGGTATTCATGGGAAGTGGAGCAAGAGTTTGTTGCTTGAGATCAAAGTTCGTTGTGTCTACATTAGTTGTCAGTGATGAAAGAGAATGTGGGGAAAGGCAGAACAAAGCTCAAAGATTTGGGGAGGAAATTCCCTGGAGAGATTGAGGATGGGTTGAACAAACTGAGAAGCAAGAGGTGGAAACTCATGGTAAAGGAAGGGCTAAAGGTGTGTGTTTTGATAAGCACGGGTCAATTACGTGGTTGTTGCCTCTTACCCACCTCTGCCAAGGACTGCTCTAGCAGAATCTGATCAAGTCCATTTGAGGAATAAGATGGAATGAGGGCCTAGGGATGAATGTACCCTGGCTTCTTTAAATCCATCAGGACAAAGTTGGTTTGAGGCTCTTCTCAAATGGGGTCTGCTGAAAACCAACAGATGCTGCTTGGGTATAAATTGTTTTAATTTTAAACAGAAAAGTTCCTATTTCAGAGTGGCTACCACAAGGCTTGGAGTCCTGGTGTGGCGCTGTGGGTTAATGCGCCAGACTGCAAAGCCGTTTGAACTGTAAGGTCAGCAGTTTAAGCTCACCAGCTGCTCCTCGGAAACCGTTGGAACCGACTCGACGGCACTTAACAACAACAACCACAAGGCTTGGAGTCCTGTTGTAGCGCTGTGGGTTAATGCATTAGACTGCAGTCATTTGAACTGCAAGGTCGGTGGTTCAAGCTCACCAGCTGCTCCTTGGAAACCCTATACAGGGTCGCTACGGGTCGGAATTGACTCGAAGGCACTTACTAATAACAACCACCACAAGGCTTGAGGCAAACCCCCCAGCTGCTCACAGTTAAGAGGGAGAAAGTCTAGCCCACCTGGGGAGTCTGAGTCACGAGCTAGGTGTAATCCATCAGGTTGCTTTCTTGTCAGGATAAAAAAGGCCCAGCCAGCTAGGTAGTAACAAGGGCAAATGAAGGAACTGAGGAAATTTAGAGGGAACTTTTTAGACAATAATACCTGAATAAAGCTGGATTTGGGAGGACAAGACTGCAATGACAAACTGATATTCACTGAAGGTTTTTCTTGGAACTGAGTATTTGCAAGCGCTTTGATACGGCAAAGGTAAGTTTTACCCCTTAATCTGGGGAAAAGATCTAATGGTTTCCCCAAATAACCATGGAGAGCATTCATGTTTTTGGTGAAAGCTGACAGCAAATTAGGTTCCCATTTTATAATTTAGGTAGAAATTGTTGAGTAGCATTATGTTGCACAATGTGTCAACATTCTCTTTCATTGTATTCTGGATGTTCTGTTTCCAGCACTCTGGTTTCTCTGTTCCCATATATTCTTGTCTTTGCTTTAGAGTAATTGTTGACCTTTGGTGTCAGATAGATGGATTTGTAATGGAGTGCTGTACTTTTTGTGTGCCAATCTGTTATTTCGCTAAAAGGTAACCTCAGTGGGTAGCACCCAAATGGTTGTGTACTATTGACAGGTACGTTTGTGTCATCTGTTCTAAAGTTAATGGTTTGATTAACTCCTGTCTCAGAACTTCCTCTCCTCTTCATCCCCCTTGTCTTACTCAGGTCCCCATTATTTCTTTTCTGTATTTTTTTCCATAGTGAACCTGTAGGGTATAGGATAGAGTAGAACTGCTCCCTAGGGAGTCTGAAACTAAATTAAAAATAAAACAAAAACTAAAAAACTTGTATTGTGAATTGAGTGAAGGTTTACAAAATAGGTCAACCCTCATTATTTCTAATAAACCTAGTACAATGAACTAAACACTGGGCTCTCTGCCTCAGGCCTTATTCCACTTCAAACTGGAATAATCACATCACACCCTGATTTCAAGTCTTTACTGCTTTTTAATTGCTAGTGAGTACAATCCAAACCATTCAGTATGCTACACAAAGTTTTCCAAGAACCTGGCCTCTGCTTAATGTTTCTAACTTCAACTCCTTGACATTGTTAAAAGGCCACGTTCTTCTATCTTTGTACATGTGCCTCCCATGATTGGGATCTGCACTGCTCGCCTTGTTCATCATATAAACCCTTCTGAATCCACTCTTCAAATATGAAAACTGCCCCGAATCATCTTCAGCTACTGCAGCCTTTGCCTTAAAGCACTATCCAGGTGGCACTAATTATGCCTTGTATCTCATTAAAACTTAAGTCTCTGGTAAGCTTACAGAACCTTTAGAAACCTTATTAAAGAGTATTAGTAGTGCAGTGGTTAAGTGCTTGCCTGTTAAGCAAGAAGTGAGTCTCGGTTTGAATCTACCCAGTGGATGCATGGGAGCAAAGACCTGGTGAACTGCTTAGGAACTGCTATGGGGCGGTTCTGCTCTCTGTTAGATAGGATTTCTGTAAGACAGAATTGGTACATAACAGCAAGAAACTTACTAGTTAGTGTGGTCTATGGACAAACAGCATCAGTATCAACTGGGAGTATGGTTGAAAATCTCAGGCCCCTACCCCAGAGGGTGGAACCAGAAACCAAAAGTCAACCCTTTTGTGATTCATGGGATATATGGTGCCTACCTAAATTTTCTGCCTCTGGGATTTGGTGGGCAATTGCTATTCCATGTTTAATACATACTGCTGGTCCTGGTGTGGCACTATCAGATAATGCACTGGACCACAAGGTGAGTTTGAATCACAAGGTCTGCTGTTTAAACTCACTAGCTGCACCTCAGAAACCCTTTATAGGGTTGATACAGGTTGGAACCGACTTGATGGTACTTAACAATAACGACAAGCCACATGTATAACTGCAAGAATCTGATGCCTCATACCACCAACCCCAACACCAGAAACCCTCAGAACATGTGTCCCACTAATTATGTGAAAATCCAAATTACTGAGTTAATTTTAAAATTTCATTTCAAATGCTTTGTATTACTGAAAATACATGGCTTTTAACAAAAAATTCAGAGAAGAGTTCAATCTTGAAAGGGTTAACAAGGGTGCTTGGTGAACTGTAACGTATGCATCTTAGCTATCTAGTGATGCTCTAACAGAAATATCACACAAGAGGATGGCATTAACAACAAGAAATGTATTCTCTCCCAGTTTAGAAGGCAAGAAGTCCAAAGTCAGAGTGCTGCCCCTTAGGGAAGGCTTTGTCTTTATCAGCTCTGGAGAAAGGTTCTTGTCTCCTTCCTGCATCTGTAGTCCCAGCATTTACTGGAGATCACCATACACCTTGGCACAATCTTGCCCTGGATCTAGAGGCTTCACAATGCATGGACCTCAGGTACAAAGGATACACTCCACTCCTGGCTCATGTATCTTGGTGACAGTAGGTCCCTCTGAGCTCTGTTCACTTTCCTGTCCTTTTATATCTCAAAAGAGATTGACTCAAGATACAACCTCATCCTGTAGATTACATCTGGCCTCATTAACATGACAGAAGTGAATACTTGGATCTGGCTTCATTAATATCACAGAAGTGAAGATTTATAACACAGAGTAATCACATCAGATCAGAGCTGATCAAATCAGATCACCTCTTGGGGTTGATTGCATCATATTGGATTTCATTATGGAGGTGATAACTACGTCGTAACTGCTAAACCACCGAGAATCCTGGCCAAGTAAAAGTGCCACAAAACCTTAACTATCACAATATTCAAGTTTGAAACGCACTGACATATAATAATGTGAATAAATAATCTAATAAATATGAGTAAAGAAACACAAATCTATTCCTTTTATTCTCCTGCGTAAAACTTTTCCTTGGATTCTCTTTACTTTTTTTTTCTTTCTTTCTTTCTTTCTTTCAGGTGTCAGATGTATACTTTTCTCTCATCTTTAATGGATTACCTCCTGAGATTTCTTAAGTTTTTTTCTAGTTTAAAATTCTATGATTTCCATTTCTTTCTTTTATTTTTTTTTAACTTTTTATTGTGAATTCAGTGAAGGTTAACAGACAAAATCAACAGCTTTACTTTTTTTTTTTTTTAAGGTTTTTATTGTGTGAAAGTTTACAGGGCACATCATCAGTTTCACATTCAACCATTCATATGACTTGTTTCATTACATTGATTATAATCCCCTCCATAAATCATCAGTTAACAGTGTTTCTATCCTCTTTAGCTTTTTTTTGGGGGGGGGGCAAAAACTTTGCCTTTTTGGAATTTACAGTCTCGGCTTTTAGGGAAGGTTTTTACATTTATCTGTGGATATCCAGGGCTCATGTGTGTGATTACTAACAAGCATAACTGAATAATCAGATGAGGGACAGTTTGCTATGTTTGCTGGGTGGCTAAAGTCTGATCCTCAGAGCCTATGGTTTGGATAGTCTGCTACGCTTGGGCCCCATCAGCTTTACTTTTGACCAATCATATATTTTGTTTCATCTAAATGATTACAATCCTCTCACTGCAACAACAGTTACCCTGCTTCCTCCCTGTGGCTTTTCTTTTACATCTTATTTTTCACAAATCAAGAAATTTGATGTACACATACAAGACAAAAAAATGTAGATTCGTTTAAATGTCCAAAGGGCACATTTTACAAGCCAACTTCCTGCCCACAGGCACACAGGCTTTCTCAGTCCATGGGCCTAGAGTCCACAACTGCTTGTCTCTCCATGCCACTGTCTCTGCCGCTCTCTGCTGTCACTATTTTTCTAGGTAGGGATCCCACACTCTATTTGTGCTCTTCCTGCTTGATGGTCCTAGGATCCTCTGTTCCTGAAATGAAAGATTAACTACGCCCCCTTTTAGCTACACATCTTCCACAATTACAGTTCTGACAATCACAATTAATCCTGCTAAGGATTACTTACAGTTGGGATTCCCTTTACTTTCAGAATAAAATCCAAATACTTTACCATGGTCTATAGGTCTCTATGATTTAACTCTGCTACTGTTTTACTTCTTCTGACTTGGCACAGTGGGCTTTTCCAGTTTATGTAACTCAGGTTCTTTCTTTTTTTCAGAGTTCACAATCCTATTTTGTCTGACTAGATGTCTCTTGTCTCTAATATCCACTGTCTCTATCCCAACCCACTTTCCACCCATTCAAGTCGTATCTTCAATATGGCATCCTCAGGGAAGCCGCCTTTGCTCATCAAAGGTTAAGTTCTTGCTTGTAAAGTTTCACAGCTTCTTGTTTTCTTTTGAGGGTAATTATGGTTGAAATATTTTATAATTCTGTTTTATGTCATAACTTTTGCTGAACATTTTATTGTGATTTAGGTGAAAGTTTACATAGCAAATAAGTTTTCATTTCAGTAGTTCACACACAAAATTGTTCCCTCTTATGGATTAAAAATAAAAGTTTTCTGTTGTGAATTAAGTGAAGGTTAATCATATACTTCACTGTGAATTAAGTGAAGGTTAAATCATATACTTCATTTCATTACAATGATTGCAATCCCTCCATGTACTATCAGCTAACAGTTTTTACCTCTTGTCTCTCTAATGCTTGCACTGGACTGCAAAGTCGGTTTGAACTGAAAGGTCGGCAGTTCAAGCTCACCAGTTACTCCTCGGAAACCCTATGCAGGGCCGCTATGGGTTGGAACCAACTCTATGGCACTTAACAACAACAGCAGTTTTATATTTAGGTCTTCAATATGTTGAATTTGGTTTTTTATATGGTGCAAAATATGTGTCTTGTTTCATTCTTCTGCAAATGAATTTCCAGTTTGCCAGCACAATTTATTGAAGAGAAACTTTTTTTCCATTTCATATGTTTTGTCCCTTTGTCAAGAATCAATTGACTGTAGATTGATGGATTTACTTCTGAGTTCTTAATTCTGTTCCACTGATCTGTGTCTTTCATTGTACCAAGATGTTTTGACTACTGTGGCTATGTGGTATGTTTTGAGATTGGAAAGTGAGAAGTCTTCTACTTTACTCTTCATTTAGCAATCCTTTGCTTATCTGGAGTCTCTTTCCTTTCTATATAAAATTAGGGGTTAGTTGTTCCATCTCTTTAAAGATTTATGTTTGAATCTGGATTGGGATTGCATTATATTTATAGGTTGCTTTGGAGAGTGTTGACATTTTCACAATGTTAAGTCTTCCTATCCATGAGCATGGTATATACTTCCACTTTCATAAGTCTCTTTTGGATTCTTATAGTAGTGTTTTGTAGTTTTTTCTTGTGTTTCCTCTGGTTAGATTTATTACTAAACATTTAATCATTAGGGTAACTATAGTAAATGGTGGACTCCTGGTGCAGTGCATTAGGATCAGCATTGGATTGTGAACCACAAGGTTGGCAGTTCAAACATACTAGCTGCTCCTGAAAAATGCTGTAAAGAGTCACTAAGAGTCGAAACTGACTTGACGGTACTTAACAACATAGTAAATGGTATCGTTTTCCTGCCTTTTTTTTTTTTTTTTTTCAAGTTCTCTTTATTGCTGTAAAGGAATCAGACTGATTTTTGTATACTGCTCTTTATACCCTGCAATTTTGCTAAATCTTTCAGTGATTTCCAGTAATTTTCTAGCTGATTCTTTGGGACTACCTACGTGTAGGATCATATAATCTGCAAACAGTTTTATTTCTTTGCCAATTTTGATGCTATTAGTTTCCTTTCTTGTCTAATAGCTCTGTCTAAGACATTCAGCATAATATTGAATAGGAGTGAACAAGGATAAGAGGTATCCTTATATGGTTCCTGTTCTGTAAAGGAATGTTTTGTTTCTTTCTGTTGAATATATGCCTGTATGTTGAGGAATTTCCCTTCTACATATTTTTATATTTTTGACCATTTTTATCAGCAATGGGTGTTCGATTTTGCAAAATGCCTTTACTGCATTAATTGATATAATGTGGGGTTTTTTCCCCTTTATATGGAAGTTAGGTTGTTTTTTGTTTTTGTTTTTTAATATTGAACCATGTTTGTATAGCTGGTATGAATCGCACTTGGTCATGATGTAGTATTTTTTTGATATGTTGTTGGAGTCTATTGGTTAGGATTTTGTTGAGAAGTTTTCTAACCTCTGTTAATGAGGATATTGATTTATAATTTTCTTTTTTGGTACTTTTACATCCTTTGCTATACTCTGGAATAGTTTGAGTAGAATTGGTGTCAGCTCTTCTCTCAGTGTTTGGTAGAATTCATTAGTAAAGCCATCTAATCCTGGACTTTTTTGTTAGTTTTTAAATGACTTAATCAATTTCTTTCTTTCTTTTTTGGTTATAGGCTTATTCAAATTTTCTACTTCAGTCTGTGTTAGTTAGGTAGGTTGTATCTAAAAATTTGTCCATTTCTTCTGGATTTTCAAATTTGTTGGTGCATACTCTTCATAGTATTACTATACATTTTTTTATGTTTTATTGTGAATTATATGATAGTTTACATGGGAGAACATTAGTTTTACATTCATTCTATCATATATCGTTTCATTGCCATGGTTACAATCCCCTCCATGCATCACCAATCGGAGTGTATACCCTGCAAGCCTGCCTGCCCCCCTCCCCCCAGTCTTCAGCACACAGTCGCTCTCCCTCTCTGGATCTTAAGTCCCCAGCTGCTCCATCATTCCACGTCATCTTCTCTGCCTCCATCTCAGGCATCACTGCTTCTCTGGGTAGGGTCCCACTCTCTGCTCTTCTCCATTGATGGTCCTAGAGACCTCCACTCCTAGACTGTAAAGTTAATCACTCCCTTCCTTGCTTTAAAATGTCTGCCTTTACATTTCCAACCCTCACAATCAGTCCTGATAACAATTATTCATGATTTATATCACAAGAGACCCATCTGCATTTCATTTCATCAGCTCCGCCTAGACAGATTGGATAGTACTCACTGGAGATTCTGCCTTCCTCCAGGCCCCCTGGCTCTAGGTTCCCTCTTGAAAGCTTGTAAGCCAGTCACTTCTTGCCTTTGTAGTCCCCTTCTCCCCATTTGAGTATCCAATGTCCAAGCTGCCCTTCTCCATCCGCTCTGTGTGTGGGGGTGTGTGTGAGTGTTTCTTGCTGTGAGGATTTGTTCCCTCTTTTGAGTCGCTGCTCCATAGGTATAGGTCAAGTTCATCACACTGTATCAGCTCACTCTTCCTCCCTACCCCGCCCCCCCCTTCTTTCCTCTCCTGGTTGAGCTCTGATCATCCAGTCATCCGGTCCAGGTCACGTGAGTATCATCTGCAAGTGTGGGCGCTCCTGTGCATATGTCCTCTCTTCTCTTCAGCCGGTAGTTCCACTCTCCTCTCGAGTCCTCCGTGGCCACGCCACTGACTCTGGGCCCAAGAGTCCCCAGGCCTCTTCACACTGCTTGCCAACCAGGCCCCCAACTGGGTCCACAGAAGTTCACTGAACATTGTAGGGCTTAGCTTGTCGCTTCATTGCTGCTTTTACCTCACTTCCCCAAATCGGTGATGTGTGTGGTTACCAATCAGAGCGTGCATTTCCATTGAGTCTTAGTCTTGGAAGGGGGTTTGCATTGAGAGGACCTGGTCACTTGCCTTGATGTTTCCTAGGGTAGCGATTTGTTTGTTCTTGTAGTAACAGTCCATCTGCCTCCATTTTTCTGCAGGTCTTTCTTTCAAGAGGTATCTTTTATTCTTCTAGACGCTCCAGGCTGGTCTGTTCATCCTTTCAAGTGGAGATTTCTCATCTCTGGAGATCTGGATGTGGTTCTGGTTTCTACCTATAGTTTTATGTATTGCAAAGGCTCCGCAAGAAGCCTCGTTCACTGGGTA
>NW_006408618.1:3564778-3603865 GCF_000296735.1 Chrysochloris asiatica
CATTTTATAATCATTTTTCTGAATTTTTTCTCAGGTATCTCCAAGGCCTGCCCTCCTTCCAGCATGGAGATAAGGTCTACTTCTGGTTCATTTGTCTCAGATATTTTATCTTTTTTCTGGACATGTGCTGATATGGTCATCTGCTTTTGCTTCTTGGACATGTTTAATGTTTATCTGTGGCCCTAATAATTATGTATTTTGGTAATTTTTTATGTTTTCTGATTACCTTCAGGAAGATATGATCAGGATGTGGTCTTCCCTTTTCACTCTCCTTATTGCTTAACTCAGAGTAACTTTTTTGGGTCTCAGTTGGGCCTGGGCCTCAGCAGCAGGCCATTTGGGCCTCGGGCAGGTGGGTTGAGCCTAGGGCGGGTGGTTTGGGCCTCTGTGGGCCTGGGCATCAGCGACCAGGCTGCAGGGGAGGGTTGGGCCTCAGGCGGGTGGTTTGGGCCTCGGTCTGGTGGTTTGGGCCTCAGGGGGCCTGGGTATCAGCAGTTGGGCATCAGGCAGCTTGGGCCTCGGGGGGCCTGTGCCTTGGGGACCGGGCTGAGGGCAGGTTGGGTCTCAGGGGCACTGGGCCTTGGCGCCTAGGCTACGCGGTGGGTTGGGCCTAGGGGGCCCTGGACCTCGGCGGCGACCGGGCTGTGGCCCGCCTGGGCCACTAGGCGGTTAGGCAATTTGTGCCTTGGGTGGGCCTGGGCCTTTGTGACCAGTCTGTGGGTGGGTTGGGCCTCAAGGCAGGCCTTGGCCTCAGTGGGAGTGTCTGGGCCTTGGGAGGGCCTTGGCCTCAGTGGGCGGGACTGTGCCTTGGGCATTCCTGAGCCTTGGCGGCTTGGCAGAGGGCTGGTCTAGGCCAGGGCAGTAGAGGGCTGGGGGTCGTGGCTGCAGGAAGGTAGTGTCCATATTTGATGATGTAAAAAATGCCTCTCTCAGTCTCTCTGTACCGTGGGTACCCCGAATTTCCTGATATCTTTGCTGATATCCCTATTTGTTCGGCTTTGTTAGTTTATGCTTCCTTTTCTCTGGAAATGCAGTCTTCTAAGTGGGGTTACTCTAACCCTGCATTCCAAGGTCTGCAGGGGCAGAGGCACTCGCCGGCGCAGGCGTGGAAGTGGTAGCTGCGTGCAGGCAGACAAAAGCTCAAAATGCTTGTAATTCCTCAGCAACTTGATCATTTAAAAAAGTGAGTTCAGAATGTTGAAATATAAGATCTTATGTTTGTTCAAAGGCTGTCTGTCTGCTAGACAGAGGTTTCTTATGTGCGATTCTGCTCCTTTTCCCCGAGACTGCCCTACCTGAGCTGCCTGGTCAGGGAAGTGCCGGAAGTCCTACTCCATCTTCAGTTTTACATTCAATATATCATATACTTTGCTTCACTACATGGTTGCAATCCCCTCCTTGTACCATCAGTTAACAGCATTTACCTCTATTCACTTTAACTGTTGCTGTCCTCCTTGTGTCTCCCTCTACCTTCATCTTTCCTCTGCTGAACTTTGTCTTGTTGTACATTACCTGCCCTATCACCCATGTTAACATGTGTAAACTATCCTCTAAGCTGTGGATAATTTTCCTGACACCCCTTGTAAGCATCATAGATTTTCTTTTATCAAGAAAACATTAAAAAAAAATTTTTTTTTACAGCATTGCTCTTATACAACATTTTTCCTTTTGTGATTGATTCATTTCACTCAGCATAATGTCCTCCAGGTTCAACCATATTGTGAGGTGTTTCACAGATTCATCATTATTCTTCAACTTTTTTTAGTATTTCGTTGTGTGTATGTACCAAAGTTTACTTAATCATTTTTTTGCTGATGGGTATGCAGGCTTTCTCCATCGTTTTAGACATGTCTTATAGCATACTGGAGTTTCTGGTTTTCTTGTCCATTCTGCTGTGTCTCTAGATGGTACATTTAATCCATTTACATGCCGTGGAATTATCAGTAGGTATGAATTGATAGCGTAGTGGTTACGAATCGGGCTGCGAACCTTAAGGTCAGCGGTTCGAAACTACCAGCTGCTCTGCGGGAGAAAGATGAGGCTTTCTACTCCCGTAAGGATTTACACCCTCGGAAACCCTGTACAGGGTCGCTATGGGTCGGAACCGACTCGACGGCACTTAACAACAACAACAATGAATTGATTGCTGCATCTTTATGTTGCTTTTGTGTGTGTGTATAGTGCTACTAGATTCTTCCACATAATCTTCTATGCTGAGTTCATTTTGTTTGCAGGTTTTCTTTTCTGCTGTGTTAATTTTTATTAAATCTTTCAGATTTTCCTTTTTAAAAATTTTGATGTACAGATGTATTATCTTTGTTTGAGCTTACCCTATAACTTATTATTTCCCTGCTTAAAACAATCTGTTTTATCTTAAAATTTACTTAACTTCATTGCCATTTTTAAGTTGTCTACACAGTTCCCTCTTTTTGCTTTGTAGTTGACTTTATTATACATTGCTCTCTCCGGTTTCCTATTTTCAGTCTTGTAGGTTTGTTTTACTTTTAATTGAATTCTGGGTGTTGTTGTCTTGTATGGAATCTCAGGTTTTGTCTGCTGTTGTTGGTTCTCAGTACAAAGAACACCTTCCTTTAGTGTTTTTTGTAAAGTTGGTATGGTCATTACAAATTCTTTTAATTTCTGTTTATCAGGAAATGTCCTAAGTTTACCATTGTATTTTTGAGGGACAGCTTTGC
Source organism: Chrysochloris asiatica (assembly GCF_000296735.1). Lineage (NCBI taxonomy): Eukaryota > Metazoa > Chordata > Mammalia > Afrosoricida > Chrysochloridae > Chrysochloris > Chrysochloris asiatica. The sequence continues at coordinate 3,567,475 of NW_006408618.1, forward strand.
TGGCTATATGATGGCAATTTTTTTTCTGTCATCCCATTGCCTTCTTGCCTGCATGGTTTCTACTGAGAAATCAGAGCTTTGTCTTATTGGTTCTCCTTTGGGGGTAACTTCATTTTCCCCCAAGCTTCTCTCAGGATTTTTCCTTGAGTTTGATTTTAGAAAGCTTGATTATGATATGTCTTGGTGATTTTCTTTCGGCATCTATCCTGTTAGGGGTTTGTTCAGCTCCTTATGTGCTTATCTTCCGGTCTTTCTTAATGTTAGGGCAGTTCTCTTCCAACAACTCTGACAATTTCCCCTGCTTTTTATTCTGTTCTGGAATTCCAATCACCTGTAAGTTGTTCCTCTACATGGTGTCCCACATAACTCAGGCTTTCTTCAGATTTTTTTCATTCTTTTTTTCTGATTGTTCTAAAATACTAATATTGAGAGATTTCTCTACAAGTTCCCTAATTGGGGCTTCCATTGCTTCACATCTACTCATTTGCCCTTTCAGTGTATTTTCCATTTCTGAAATTACAGCATTAATCTTCTGGATTTCTAATTGCAGGTTTTGTATTGTCTCAAAATTCGTGTGTTCTTGTAGCATTTTCCTGAATTCTGGGGGTGGAAGCTGGCCAAACTTTGGTCACCAGGGTTGCATAAGGAAAAGAATACATCACACCTTTCCAGTCACTGGTGTGAACCCTCTCTGCCGGGCCTTCCTCTACTGCTAAAGTTGCTCACAAGATGGTTGAGCCAAGTCTGGTTTGTTGTTCACCAGTCAGTCTCCCTTTCTTACTATGCCTCCTTGGCCTCTCTTCCCAGCAAGTACTCCATCCATCTTTCTAACCTTGCTTATAAAGTTCAGGATGCCAGAATTTTCATGTGCTTTATTTGGTCTCTCATATCTTTGTTGTAGAGGGTCCACATAACTGTGTCTGCCTCATCCTCCATTTGTTGTTTCTGTTTTCATTTATTTCTGCTCTAAGCTTGCTTTCTTCTGTGGTGGTAGTAGGCATACTTTGCTGCTCTTTTTCTGATTGCTGCTGATGTTGGATTAAGGATGCTGACTGGTTCTTCTTTTTGGATGTGTGATTTATTGCTATAAATTTTCCTCTGAGCACAGCTTATGCTAGTCCCAAAGGTTTTGTTTTGAACTTTTTATTGTGAATCAAATGAAGGTCTATAGATCATCAGTACTACCTTCAACAAATCATATACTTTGTGTTATCACAATCCCTTCCATTTGTCCCAAATGTTTGGTGTGTTTTTGTTCTTGTTTGATTCAAATAATTGTTTCTTCTTTTACCCTGTAGATTTTAAACAGCGTGCTATTAAATTTCCCTGTATTCACACCCCCACCACCCCTTGGTCTTTCTATTTTTGATTTCTAGCTTCATAACATTGTGATCTGAGATGCGTTCTAGTATTTTGATATTTTTAAATTCATTGAGGTTTGCTTTGTAGCCTAATGTGTGGCCTATTCTGGAGAATGCTTCATGTGCACTGGAAAAGAATGTTTATTGCACTGTTGTTAGGTTGAGTGCTCTGTATGTGTCTATGAGGTCAAGTTGGTTGATTGTATTCTTTATTGTCTTGAGTTTCTTTCTAGTTGTTTTAGATGCCCTTCAGTTGGTACTGACTCATAGCAACCTTATGTACAACAGAACAAAACACTGCTGGGTCCTACAACCATCTAATAATTGTTGCTACCCTTAGTGTATTGTTTCTGTCACTGTGCCAATCAATCTCGTTGGGGGGTTGTCTTCCTCTTTTTCCCCTGATGCTCCATTTTACCAAGCATGAACTACTCCTCCAGAGCCTGATCTTTCTTGGTAATATGTCCAAAACATGAGAGACAAAGTCTGGTCATTGTGGCTTCTAAGGAGCATTCTGATTGTACTTCTTCCAACACAGATTTGTTTGTTCTTCTAGCAGTCTGTGGTACTTTCAGTGTTCTTCTCCAACAACACAACTCAAATGCGTCAATTCTTTTATGGCCTTCCTTATTCATTGTCTAACTTCCACAAAGCATATGAGGCTATTGAAAATACCATGGCTTGGGTCAGGTGCATTTTAGTCCACAAACTGACATCTTTGCTCTTGTTTAAAGAGGTTTTGTGTAGTAGATGTGCCCAGTGCAATGTTACTTGATTTCTTGACTGCTTCTTCAATGTGTGTTGATGACTGATCCAAGCAAAATGAAGTCTTTGACAGCTTCAATCTTTTCTCCATTTATATGAGTGTTGTCTACTGGTCCAGTGGTAAGGATTTTTGTTTTATTTACAGTGAGGTGCAACCTATAACAGAGGCTGTAATCTTTGATCTTCATCAGTATTTTAAGTCCTCTTTACTTTCAGCAAGCAAGGTTGTATTATCTGCACATAGGTTGTTAACGAGTCTTTCCCTTATTCTGATACCACATTCTTCTTCATATAACCCAGCTTCTCAAATTATTTACTCAGCATACAGATTGAGTAAATATGATAAAAGAATGCAGCCCTGGTGCACACCTTTCCTAATTTTAAACCATTCACTATCCTCTTGTTCTGTTTGAACAACTGCCTCTTGGCCCGTGTATAGCTTCCTCATGAGTGTGTTCTGGAACACTCATTCGCCACAGTGTTGTCCATAGCTTGTCATGACCTACACAACTAAAAGCCTTTGCAGTGTCAATAAAAAACAGGTAAACATGTTTCTGGTATTTTCTTTCAGCCATGATCCATCTTATCTCAGCAGTGATATCCCTCATCCCACATCCTTGTTTGAATCCAGCTTGATACTCTGGCAGGTCCCTATCAATGTACTGTTGTGGCAGTTTTTGAATTATCTTTAGCAAAATTATACTTGCATGTGATATTAATGATAATGTTCAATGATTTCTGCGTTCCATTGGATCACATTTCTTTAGAATGGGAACAAAATTGGATCTCTTTCAGTAAGTTGACCAGGTAGCTGTCTTGACACAGAAAGTGAGTGCCTCTAGTGCTAACTCAGTTTGTTGAAAGATTTCAACTGTATTCCACCAAATTCTGGAGTCTTGTTCTTTGCCTTCAGTGTACCTTGGACCTCTTCCTTTAATAGCACTGGTGTTTGTTAGTGTGTACCTCTTGAAATGATTGAACATCGACCATTTTTTTTTTGGTCCAGTGACTCTGTATTCCTTCCATCTTTTATTGAGGCTTTGTGCATCATTCAATGTGTGCCCATGGTGGTGGTGGTGGTGGTTTTGTGCTGTGGTCAGTTCCGACTCATAGCAACTCTGTACAGGGTTTCTGAGGTTGTAAATCCTTACAGGAGTAGGAGCAGAAAGCCTCATCTTTCTTCCATGGAACAGCTGGCAGTTTCGAACTGCTGACCTTGTGGTTCACAGCCCGATTCGTAACCACTACACTACCAGAGGTCCTTAATGTTTGCCCATAGAACCCTTCAATATTGCAAGTTCAGGCTTGATTTTTTTTCTTCAGTTCCCTCAGAGAAATGCTGAGTTTGTTCTTCCCTTTTGGTTTTCTATCTCCAGATTTTTGCACATTTCATTGTATTATGTGACTGTCTTCTTGAGCTGCCCTTTGAAATTTTCTCTACAGCTATTTTACTTCCTCATGCCTTCAATTTGCTTTAGCATCTTAACACTGGAGAGCAAATTTCAGTCTTTTCTGACATCCATTTTGGTCTTTTCTTTCTTGACCTCTTAATGACCGTTTGCTTTCTTAATGCATGATGCTCTTCATGTCCTCCCATCTCTCTTCTGGTCTGCAGTCTTTAGTGTTTAATGCATCAATATGTTCTTCAGATAATGTCTAAATTCAGTTGGGGTATGTTCAAGATCTTATTTTGGCTCTTGCATACTTCTCTTCAGCATCAGCCAGAACTTGCATATAAACAACTGATGATCTGTTCAGTCTATCTTGGCATTGTTTCAGCTAATGAGATGGAGCTTTTCTATGGTCTCTTTCCACAGATGTAGTCAATTTGATTTTTGTATATTTCATCTGGGAGGTCCATGTATATAATTATACTTTATTGTTAAGTGTTGTTGAGTTAGTTCTGATGCATACTGGGTTTCTGAACAATAGGTGGGTTTGAACTGCCATCTTGCTTAAAAGAGGTATTTGCAATAAAATCATTGGTCTTGCAAAACTGTCATGTGATCTTCAGCATCGTTTCTATCTTAAAGTTTGCATTTTCCAACTAAATTCTTCCTCTTTATTTTTATAGAATTGTCTTATTTCAGTTCTCTTTATGTATTTTAAGGCTTCTTCATTGGACACAGATATTATTATAGTTGTCTTATTGTTCGGGTAACCCTTTAGTTATATGTCTATCTTTGCCTTTGCCATATTTTTATCAGATTAATATCGCCATTCCTGCTCATATTTGATAGTACTGTCGTAGATTTTTAACGTCATTAGAGGAGGAGTCAATGGTTAGGTTTTATCCGATATAGCCCCAATGCCTAGCAATATGCCTGGGGCATAACAGGCGTTCAGTATATTATCATTCAGGGAATGTTACCTACCAATGTTCACTTGTGACAAAGCGCTTGGCAAACAAACGCTCTAAATCATGTGACATCTACTGTTCCTAAAGTTGATTTTAGTCACCACTGAGCTTCTTACTCATGTAGATATCCTTTTTACCGGATTATCTGTTGAAATCCTGCTCCTACTTCAGGGAGGTATGAATTAAATTTAAATAGTATGAACTCTTCTGGGATCCTCCCATCAAAATGAACTGCCCTGGTGAGGTGATGTAGAACCAGCATGGGATTGTGAATTACAAGGTCAGCAACTCAAACCCACCAGCTGCTCCTTGGAAACCCTATACAGGGTCACTATATTAATCAGAATCAACACAATGGCACTTAATAACAACCCTCAGAGAGGAGTCCTATTGTGTCACTGTAGGATAAGAACTGGACTGCTAATCACAAGGTAGGTGGTTCAAACCCACCAGCCACTCCTTGGAAATCTTATACATAGTTGCTCTGAGTTGGAACCAACTCAGCAGCACTTAACAACAACCCTCAGAGAAGAAGCCCCTATGTCATGGAGCAAATTATTAAGCACTCAACTATTAGCTGAAAGGTTTGTAGTTTGGACACCTTGGAAGACAAGCATTAGCAATCTGATTAGGAAACTATGGAGTACACTTCTACTCTCCACAGATGGAGTTTGTCTAAGAGTCAGAACCCACTGGACAGTAATTAAAGAGCAAGCCGTTCACTGTAATATAACAAGCTACCTATTTCCATGAGTTTCAACTGTTGTCTATTACCATGGATTTGATTGCCACTGTTATCTAGTATGTCTTTTTAGAGTGCTAGGAACAAGGGCAGATTATTAGGCAGCAGTAAGTATAAGTTTTAGGAAATTGATGGTCACATAGGAGCTGAAGTTACTGAGCCAGGTAGTTAAGAGTAGGAGCTTTCTAAGTCAGAGCAGGTTTTGAAATACTTCCCAACACAGCCAAAATTTACAGATAATTTGACCTAGTCTTTTAGCTGTATATAAATATCTAGTTTCACAATTAATAAGCTTCTGGATAGTAGAGACAATACTTTTTATTCTCTATAGTGTTGTGCCATATGGGGAATACTCAAGAAGTTGTTAACATTTTAACTAGAATAGTGGGAGTCCTGGTGTGGCACTGCAGGATAAGCACTGGACCACAACGCTGGTTTGAACTGCAAGGTTGGTAGTTCAAACTCATCAGCTGCTCCTTGGAAACCCTATACAGGGTTACCATGAGTCAGAACTGACTCGACGGCACGTAACAACAACAGTGGGTGTACAAGAGACTGTCAGAAGAACAAACAAATCTGTTGGACGAGGTCGTCAGAATGTTCCTTAGAAGCCAGGATGGTGAGACTTCATCTCTCCTATTTTGCACCTGTTGTCAGGAAGAACAAATTTCTTGAGAAGGACATCATGTTTGGTAAAGTGGAGGTTCAGTGAAAACAAGGAGAGATCGGCACACTGGCAACAGTGGGCTCTAGTGTAACAATTGTGAGGATGGCAAAGGACCAGGTAGTGTTTTGTTCTGTTATGTATAGGATTGCTGAGTCAAAACCGACTCGACAGTACTAACGAGTGGGTATTCAGTAATTGTTAAGTTTACCTTTGATGTGCTTTTGTTGTTGCTAAGTGTCCGTCGACTCGATTCTGACCCATTGCAACCCTGTTTAGGGTTTCTGAGGAGCAGCTGGTGAGCTTGAACCACTGGCCTTGCAGTTCAAATTGCTTTGCAGTTTGGCGCATTGGCCCACAGCGTCACACCAGGCCTGCTTAGGTATTCCAAATAAGGGTGACAGCCATTAATAAACAATCCATCAATTGGACAGTCAACATAGTTACTCACTGAAGTGATCATTGCAGATTAGCTGGTTACTGGATTTGAAGTGCTCATGCACATGATAAACTCCCATTAGCCTATGTTGGTTTCTGTGTAAGAGATCTGACAGTTCTCTTGAGCAAGGCAGTCCTAGCTAAGTGGTAAGGAGAGGCAAGGTCTGGTTTTGGAATTTCTACTTTATATATCATTCAGGATGACTGCAACAGCTAAGATCTTTAATATCCTCTGAATTTTCTTTTCTATGGCCCCGTTCCTCTTGAGGGTTGTTGTTGTTAAGTGCCGACCCATAGCGACTCTGTATAGGGTTTCTGAGGAGCAGCTGGTGGGTTTGAACTTCTGACCTTGCAGTTCACACTAATCTTGTAGTCCAGCACATTATCCTGCAGCCCCACACCAGTACTTGATGCTTGAGGGTATGAGAATGCAATTGTTGGTAGGAGTAAGTAGTCTTTACTGGAAATGTGCATTCTTATTGATACATTTAGTTGTCATTCTGAAACAAATTCCAGCTATGACTCTTTAAATAACATGGACAGGTTATCACTACCACAGTGATCAAAAATGCCACTCCTTGGTTGAATCTATCATCCAGTACTTAATCCACTTTCTCTAACTGTATCAATATGGTCTTTTTACATTTGGATTGTCGGAATCAGGATCCAAACAAAGTCCACATGTTGCATTTGATTTTTGTATCATTTATGCTTCTTTTAATTTAAAGTGGTCCCATGCCCTTCCTTCCTTTTTTCCTTCTCCATGCCATTGCATAGTCAGGTAATACAAAATTTTCTGTGCCTGTTTATATCAAGTTATTTTTTATTTGTAGCAACCTTATAGGAGAGAATGCAACTGCCCCATTAGGGTCTCCAAGGTTGTGATCTTTACAGAAGTAAATTGTCACATCTTTCTACTGTGGAGGCAGGTAATTTAGAACCACTGACCTTCTGGTTAGCAGCTGAGCATTTTAACCATTGTACCACCAGGGTTCTTTCTGTATACTTTACAGTGTTCTCTCAAAGACAGTCAGGACTGTGATGTCAGCCACAGAGCCTGACTGAACATCAATCCTATTATCTCAGAACCATTATATTCTACTGCTAATGTGCAACAAATGAAGGAATTTGGACTGTAGCATATTTAAGGTTGAACTAATTCTTATGATGTCTATACAGAATTGTCTAGTTGAAGCAGGTTTGCTTGTGCACATTAGCTACTTCTCTATTTTTCACCCTAATTAAAACTTCATCAAAAGCTGTAAGAAAACAATTCCAAGGTTAGAATAAGATGGCACAGACTCATTTACAAAACGAGACTACACATTTCTCATTAATTTATCATTTAATATAAATGCTGACAGAAAGCAGATAAAGACCTTGTAGACACTGTCCTATATTTACAAACCAAAGGTGAATTACCTCCCTTCTACTTGTTAAAAGAAATCCTTTTATCTGCAACTCATAAGAGCCTTAAACACTATAAGTAGGAGCAACATGAGGCGAGTCAGTTTCCAAGATAATGAAGAAAGGAAATAGCATTTTAACAAAACATGGCATCTTTGATTATAAATAACATGCACACAAATAATACAGAATTGAAAAAGATGGTCCTAATCCTCTCAAAAGTCTGCAACAAGTGAACATGTACTTATTCAGACCCAGAGGTGTCACTGTCCTAAATATCTTCCTACTATTTCTTTTTCCACCTTGCTTGTTTTGAAGGCTGCTTAAAAAACTGGAAATACAAACAGATTAAAAAAGAGAGGAAAAAATGGTCCATTTCAAACAGGGTTCTTTTTCCTATTCCATAAGAACTTTTAGGAGAGAAGAAAAATCTTCAAATAAACAAGATTTCACAGTTTGCCAGATGCTAAAGAATTATTCACAGCTTGTGAAATTCCAACCAATTATCTAGTTGTCTTTTTTTTTTTTAATAAGTTGGGAACACTGGAAAAACCAAAATTTCATAAAGTCCAGCAAGTTTAAATTCAGCGATTACTTTAGGTTTCAATAGTTTTATTTCTGGACAAATGGGTGGAAGTGGGCAAGAAAAAAGAGGAAGTTGAGACAAGGAAAATAAAAACAGAATGCAAGAAAACTTTTTAAAATGGTATTTTGTCTAGCACATCACTGATTTCTAAGAACAGGAGACAAAAATTCTCACTACTCAAAACTGTAAGTGATTTTATGAGGTCACTTACAACCTGACTCAAATCTCATGGGCTCCTTTATTAACCTAGATTTTTGTCTTGTTAAATATACCTCTGCAGGGCACAATCACATACAATCAATACGATTGGTAAATTACACATATCCCAAGCAAATATGCATCAATGTTAAAAAGTTATTTAAAAAAAAACCAAAGACACAAAAACAAAACAAAGTAAAATCCACCCAAAAAGGTGATAATGACTGCAGAATGTCTCGGGGAGACTAGTATGAGCCTAAAGACCAAATTAACCATAGTCAGGGACAAAGGGAGCAGGGCTGACAAGGGCAAGAGACCACATACACAAAGAGGAATCTCACAACTGGAAAATGTTCAGTATCTTAATTCACCTTTCCATTACTCTTGTTCAAAAAAGTCACAGATTCATTCATTATAAAGTGAGATAATGAGGCCTATGGACCAATGAATAAGAAAAAAATATTCTTTTCTCCTACTTCCTGTCATTTCCAGAAGGTAGGGAGAAAAGGAATTGTGAAAGGGAAATAAGTTTGAAAATTAAGACAACAGAATACCCGGACAGAATAGTTTTCAAGATGTCTAGTTGAACAGAGGACATTAGAACAAAAAGCCAAAGCTTTTTTAAAATGCTTTCAAATCAGAGGAATATTTTATGGGGTGGTTCAGATATTATTGTGAGAATGGCAGCCGATCAATGGTGAGAAATTACACAAATAAATGGAATAAAAAAAATCAGGCAACCAATTATCTACTTAATAGTTTGTGTCCATCCTTTCTTGACCCTTTCATACACTGGCTGGGGTGAGGATGGGGGCACCTGACAGTTTCCAGTTATAAGATGACTCTGAGTGTACAACCTAGAATGGATGCCAAAGACTTGTGAGCTCTGTCTGCTTGAAGTTTAAAACAAAAATAAAGAAACAAAAACCAACCAGAAACAGTGAGATCTCAATACAAGAAAATAAGTCACCTTATGTTGTATATAATATATAACAGGATAATAAATTCCACAGGATTTAATTTTTCTAAATACATTATTTCTGGACAAAATTTTGTTTTCAGGTTTAAGTTCTCCCTTCCTGGGTTATTGTGTCTTATTTTCTGGTGAAAACAAAAGTTATTACTCTAGGGATGTTTTGTCCAGGGATACAGCTTAGAGGAAATTCAGTGTTTGGCTGAAAATCCAGAAGCTCTAAAAACAAGGATTCCAGTGGTAAGGTAAGTCCCTTTATAACAATAGAATTTCAAAGGGCTCTTTACCTACTATGTTCAGTGCAGTTTTGAAAACCCACCTATTGGGAACACACCTATTATTCCAAGTTATTACTTACTTCCTGGTGGTGGCAGTAACCAATTCTTAATTACCATTAGAGCCAGTATTATCAATTAGAATCTATTGCTCAGAAAGTTTGAGAATTAAAAAAATATAAACCATAATCCACCTCTAATTCCCAATAAGCCATTTCAGCAGGAAAATTACATAAAAAGCTGAGCTGAAACACAAATAAATAGGACCTAAAGCCATAGTTGTCCAAGGTAGAATGGTATGAATGTGGATCAGTAAAACGGGCACTCAGGTAAAATGATGTCAGTAGTCGACTGTATGCTTATTCAGTCCCTAATGCTAAAAGTCAAATTTGCTTTACAGTTTAATATTTCTGCCTGAGTTTTATTTAAAAGCATTGATAAGACTTTTCTGGAAAAGAGGCCATCTTGTAACACTGTAGGATGAATGTATCACCAATTGAAAAATAAACACCACTGACCTCTTTTGGAGGACAGAAATGTAAGTAAACACTGTAGTTAATTTCAAGATGGGTTATTATTACTTTACTTTTAAAAGAAATTAGACCATTGCTTTAATCAATAATTAAATATTTTTATCAATAATTAAGGACAGATTTTATCACGAAACCTTTACTCACTTTTTAAAAACAAGCAAAAAGGAAGTAGATAAGATGGTACAACTTCCACCCATCACTGCTGTATTTAAGTGATAGCAACTGAATATTCTTTAGTGAAAAAATAGACTGAACATGTACTGACTATAATTATTTATCATCAGTCATATGCTCAAAAATTCTTTTACTCATTCCAATGACTTGACCATAGTAATAGTAGATTGTCATTTAGGCACAAATTAAAGAACATAACATTAAACATGTTATCTTAACAGATAAAGGGAGGGGACTGCTTACATACAATACTGTAAAAGATGAGATTCATTGGTTTAGAGAAATTGATGAATTTTCATTACTTTTACATTTTATAAGGCTAGCTAACTTTAACAGTTAACTTTTAGATAAATACACTTGCACAGTACAATCAACTTACAAATACTAAAAAAGTTTCACAATCAAAAATGGCTACTACTTCCCCCCAAACCAAAACAGAGTAAAGCACAAGTCTTTGGCTCTCCTTTAAAGAAAACAGCAGGTTTACCATTCTTAACCAGACCTTTTTTTGCCTACCAGTAGGGCAAATACCATATTTGTGCATCACTGAGTAATAACACCATTAGAAAAGGCAACTTCACAGAAGTTATTGGCTAAGCGAATTCATTTGAATGCTCTGTTTTGAGGCAGCAAACTGTCACCGTTGCAGATTGGGGAGGGCAGTGGGTAAGTCAAGGGGGAAATGGCAGGATGGAAAGGACCAGTGAAAAAACCCAAAAACACATTCAGAAATAAATTTAGGGGTTAAATTTTGAGCTCCATTCCTGAGGACCTATAAAAAGTCTGATGGAGTTACATATTCTAAGTAAGAAATGAGAGTTCTAACAATTTTCTTTTAGGCAAAAGAAGTTGGGAAAAGAATAGGAAAAAGGGCACTAAGATGGGAGAAGGGAATTATCCATATTAATTCTGTACCAAGTAACTGTTACGCATTCTGAGTAGTTGAATATTTGTATCTGGCATTAGGGATAATGGCTTTACATTTGAACAACGTTACCAGAAATCTGTGTTATAAAACAAACTTTTAATGAGCAAAATAACAAGAATGGATCTTTGGTTATTTTAGTCTCTGTAAACAACCAAAACCAGGGTAGCTGTTGTATATATCTTGTGATGATGTTTATAAAAATAAGGCAAAAGCACTACATATAAAGTAGGAAATTGAACCTAGATGCCTTACTCTCAGTTCTATTCTTTTCCTGAAATCCTTTGGAAATAGTTACTTGAAGTACTTTTTTACATTCTTGATATAATTACAATCCTGATTTTGTTAATCCAAATGCCTTATTACACTCCTGCCTTAACCTTCTTACCATTATTCATGTTCACCTCAAATGTCCATGACAATATTCCCTTTGAGTGAAAAGCAAATAAAATCACCTTCAGAAATCAATATTTAAATACATAGAGGGCATAAAAACCACATTTCCCATATGACTAGCTCTTTAATATACCTAAAGAAATAAATAAGAATGCCAGAAAAAGCAATGCTTTCCGAAGACTTGGACAAAAAAGAACAGAAAATCCCACAAACTTTGGCGCCTTTGTTGATCCTAAGCCTGTTGGTGCGTACTAAGAAAGCTGTAAAAATTTCCATGAGGTAGGACAGAATGATCAATTTAAAACAAGTTACAGGCACAATGGAACAGTATACCATTCTACCTTTTTATACAACTACTTTGCCTCTGAGTGTGGGTTCTTGGAGGGTTCTAGGCTACAATTTATGAGATTATTCTTTTTCTCAAATGAAAATGCAGAAAACATAAAAGACTGTTTTAAGTCTAAACAGTGGCTTTTCTGGATTTCTTCAGAACAAGAATACTATATAAATGAATCCCTGGCACCTGCCTCACTCACTAAATCAAAATGGTGAATGTAGAAAGCGAGTATTTGAAGGGAATAACAGAGGTTGAACTATTAGGGGTTTCAACAGATACTCATCATAGAACTTGACTTTTACTCTGAACATCAAGAAAAGCAGTACCAATAAATTCCCTCCCAATACCAGAATTTATGAATTCCAAAGTGAAATCAACTACTTCTAAAACTTAGGAATTATCTGACGAGTCCAAAGGAGAAATAAGATCTGCCCAAACCTGCCTACAGAAGGTTGGAGGCCAAGAATGTTGACTTTTATGCTTATGCAGAGAAACGAAAATCTTGGGACTCTAGTCAGACATAACAAAAGGTTCTCTCCTTCTCCCAATAAAAAAAACAAGCACTCAAAGAGTAACTATAAGAGGGCTTTGAATCAAAGTTAACAAAAAAATAAGAAAGCAAGCTTGCGTTAAAAAACAGACAACCAACCAAACAGACATACAAACTGGGATATCAACTGAAAAAATGCTTCTTCATTCATTGCATCTACCTCCCAATCAGACGTTTTATCGCAACAGTTGCGCTCATGCGAAAAAATCCTTAAAACATACCCAATATATATACAGATATAGCTATGTATATGTGTATATATATAATATATATATAAATTTTTATTTAAATAAAAAAGAAAGCTCGAATCCCAAGCCAATATGTGTATATCAAATCCTTGACCAGCCAGGTCTGTAGGGCATAATCAAATTCAATGTGAAATAGTATAACACGGTGCCTTGACTGGGCAAATTAAATAATCGCTACTCAAAAGAGTGTTCTGTTTGGACTCTCCTACTGGTAGGCAATGGCAGGACTGTATTGCCCCTCCCCCCATTTGTTTCAGTTAACAATGATGGACACAGAGCTTAGACTGAGGTGGTTATGACCTCAGCAAGAATTACGGGTTAAGAAAAAAAGAAACAAGAAAAATACAAACTCTTGCTTTTACCCAACCAAAGCAATGCAGTAACTTATTACATAACCAGTGCTTTCTGATTTAGTAGTAAAATCTAGAAAGGGAAAAAAAAAATCAGGCAAACAGAGGGATAGGAAGGATGAATAATCTTTTATAGAGTCTTAGTTCAGTATAGACGTGGTATTAGAACATGTGCAGCAGAACTAAATAGTCAAAAATGTCTTCCTTAACTTTTTCATCATTTTCACAAAGGAACATTTTCAATATTGTAAAGTACATGAAAACCAGGTTCTAGGCATTTACTACCTACTGTATCAATGATTCTTAAAATCCAGGAAGTTCAGATTTACCAAATGTCTTTGAAAGGCAGGGTTCCAGTATATGGGGGTGGGGAGGTTAACTTTATACTTTTGGGCTTTGACCATAAAAAAACATGTATCAGAACAATGTGGCTCTGTTCATTTTATGTTCAAAGCAAGTGTTCCAGTTTTAAATTATGGTTGACATACTGTTTTATTTTTTATCATTCTGATTTCACCAAAACTTGAAAACACAACTCTAAATTTTCAACAATGAGCTCAATGTAGAAATAAAACTATGTATTTTCAATGCTGATGAATCCTTAATCTCCATTTAGCTAACCAAACAATCTAAATGTTGAATTAGATTTCTGATTACATTAAGAGAATGAAAAAGCATTAGTGGCATGAAACAAGGGCCTTAAAAATGAACTGTCTGGTCATCATCTCACTACAAAAACAAAAAATAAAAACACAAATAAAATTCTGTTTTAATGCAATAAGAAAAACACAACAATACATGAAGCTAGTGACCCAGAAAAGGAAAAAAAAAAGTAGTTTCCAAATGACAGCTCCATGAAAAGTTAGTTTGCTGCACATTGTCTAATAATTTAGTCTATGACTGTCTTTTTGTTTCTCAAGCACCACAGAATTCTCAAAAGGCTGATGCTGTCTGCTATAGTTTATGGGGTGGTGTGAGCTGGAAAGGATTGGGGATAAGGAATCATACACTGGGTATGTAATAATACCAAAATACAAGAAAAACCTACTTCATTTAAGATCATACAATTAATCAAACAGAGTGTATATATAATATCTTCTTTTTTTTTTTTTTAAAGCCCTGGATCCAAGGCGTCCAAAGTTATTAAAATAAAGTTCATTCACAGAACAAAAACAAATTTAATCTGAATTGCTTGCAGATACTGCTAATTTTCTTTTTTCTTAAATTAAAAAATGCATTATTGTGAACTATGTGCAGGGTTTGTTTTTAGTAGTGGTGTTTGTGCACATTGCCTCCGGTGCTTTTCCTAGATTTCTCTGACCACTCTTAGAGAAAAGGTTTAGAAATTATCCATTCTCTTATCCCTAGGCCCCATCAATTGATTTAGGAGCAAAAGATAAAAGCAGGACTCCTCATATTTTAGGGAGCAGAACTGGATGTTACTCCTGATCTTTGGGAGTCATTGTTATCTCCTCCTCCCTCAGGGTCCTCTGATAGGTTCAGGGAGCTGGTCTTGTTTGATAGGAGGCTGATATTCTCTTGTGTCAGGGTTGATCCATTCGGCACATCACTGTTAACAGATTAAATAACAGTAGTTGAAATTTTAAAAATGGAAAGAGAAAAATATTTAGTAGAAAAACATCAATGAGGCCCGTCTTTTTAGCACTAATGAAAAAATATAGATGGATTCCAGACTTCAATTTACAATTCCATTATCTATGCTACAGCAAACTATGTTGGCAAATTACGGCTGTCTGGTGGCTTGTTTTTGTAAATAAGTTTATTGGACACAGCTAACTCATTTATTTACCTATAGCTGTTTTCACAGTTGACAATACACCCAGGATAATATAAATTCAAAGGCAAGATAGGAGTCCTGGTGTGACACTGTTGGTTAATGTGCTGGACTGCAAGGTCATTTAAGTAAGGAGGAAACTCTTACTGGCTTTTTTTCATTTTAGTACTGTCATTTTTTTTTTTTTTTTTCCCTTACTGTTTTTACTGTTCTTGAGTATGTATTACTTTTTAAAATAAAGCTATATTTTAAATAAAAGGAAGAAATGGAACCAGAACATTTCACTAATTAGTTATTAATAGGTAATGCAACCTTGTATCTGTTCTTATATAAGAGCTTTACAAATCCTGAATTTATATAAAAATATCCTTTCTCAATGTGGATAGAATAATAATATTTTAAACATCAAATTTATCTATAAGCATACTTGGGACAATATGGTTATTCCTCTTTTATGTGTAATAATATAGTAAGAAAAAGTGCCCTCGTTTACCTGAATAATGGAAGGTCCTCAGCTGGAACCTTGTTTTGTGATTCTGACTGTCCATTTTCTGCTTGTTTACTGGTATTCAATTTGCTTTTCATGTCCAGAGAACATTGGTTCTCCTTTGAAAGATAAAGAAAGAAATTCAGCAGTCTTTTATTTAATGGTTCTAGTGGAAGGAAGACCAAGTACAGATAACAAAATTGATGATCCAGAGAGATTTAGTTTTGCAAAATGACTAAAGAAACAGGCAAGAAACAGGCAGAATAAAGGAGAGACATATACAATAAGTATAAACCACTTGACCTCTACCTAACCTGGACAACAAAAGTGAGAGTGCTTCAAACTAACACGAAAAACTCAAAAAAAAAAACTGTTATCGGACCCCAAATAGTAAATACTATCCTCATACAGCAGGGGTTCTGATGTGGCACTGTAGGATAAGCAATGAACTACTAACCACAAGGTCAGTGGTTCACACCCACCAGCTACTCCTTGAAAACCATATACAGGGTTGCTGTGAGTTGGAATAGACTTGATGACATTTAACAACAGTGGATTTCCATAATAATTAATCAGTATGTTTAAATGAAATTTATTTAAGAACTTCAGTGAACCACCATTTTTCCCTTACGGCTTTTTAAAATGCAGAATTCTAATTCAAAGACTATACCCAAACCAAATAGGAATGAGGAGAGGAATGACAAAATAGGGAGGCAGCCTATCCACATGAGACTTATCCTAAGTAATCACTTGAGTGCCTTGCAGTGATGAGTTTAGTTACAGAGCCATGAGTCAGTCATACAAAAGCTTGTTTACCTTACCTTTCTTTCCCACCAGTAACACTTACCATACTCAGTTCCCGGGTTCTCTTTCCGATTTCTCTTTCCACCTGGTGAAGTTCCAAGCTCAACTGCTCACTCGAGATCATTCCAGGCCATTTTGGAGGTGGAGGAGGCTGTGGCTGGCCTGCCAAAGCATTCACCTCCCTCTGCAACACCAGTCTGTTACTAACAGCCTAAATGCATAAAGCCAAGCACATATACAACTCAACATATTTCATACCATGCAAAGAATAGCCAGGCCCAGTTATAGACCACAGCCTTAAATAACTTATCAGTCAGGTATCTGTAATAAAATTATAAGGCACTCGTTCTTTAAATACTATTTTAATTAGAAAAGAAAAAACAATTTAAATTCAGTGAACTATAATTTAATCTTAGGCATAAATTGCTCTTTTAATTTTATTTGTAAGAGAAGTTAAAATGTAAATATACATTTTTCTCCTCTAAATATTTTTATTGGTAGTAAACTCTGTAATTTATTTTAATAAAACCTCAAAAATGGCAAGGATTTCCACCTATAGTGTTATTAAATATGTGGAAGGCTTCCAAATGATGCTGATATTCTTTTGGAATACAAATCAATCTATAAACTTCAAAAGACAAAAAGCCATGAACTAGCAGGAAAAGGGTAATGTTTTATGGGGTAAAAGCCTTATTGTTTAAAGGTTAATGAGCTAAAGACAGAAATAATCAAACATTCTTTTTATTTTTAAACAACAAATCAGTAAGAAGTTTTGAGCCAATACAAAAGTAGACAACGTATGAATCTTACTAAATTTCTAAACCTTTTTGCCTTTTTAAGATCAGTATGTGTTCTATAAGAGCAATATGTGTTCTATAAAACAATCTTAAATTGGTCTAACAAGAAAAATCTAAGATTAACTATAAATTTCCCCCAGAGGGATAAGTATTTATTATTAAAGATTTTGGTGGGAAGATAAAAACTAAAGTTTCTAATAGTATCCTTTTTTTCTCTGCAGCAAGAAGCAATGTATTTATCAGTAAAATTTCTTTAGTATTCCATAGTCAAAGAATATGCCACCATGTAAAGGATGGCCTAAACAAATCCTAATCTTCTTTATGTTATATTAAAGGGATTTAAAAAAGTCTTTGTTATCATAAGTAAAAGGCAAAGAAACAATGCCATCTACAAACACTACCAGTTAAGGACACTGTGGATTTAAATAAAATATGGGTTTGTAATTTATAAAGGTTGGTAAGGTGGAGGGTCAGAAAAAAAGAGGAAGACCCCAACCAGATGGATTGGCCAAGTGGCAGCATGGCAACAGTAGTGAGGTTGGCCCAGGATTGGGCAATGTTTCGTTCTGCTGTGCATAAGGTCGCTATGAGTCAGTGCCGACTCAATGGCACCTAACAACAACAACAATATGAATAAAAGGGAATATATATTATTATTACAGAGGACTTTTTTTTTGGGGGGGAGGTTAGATAAAGTTCCTAATTTTGTATTTTTCAAATTTATGAATGATGAGGGTTAAAGGAAATAATAAACAAAATAAAACATTCTTAAACTAAAAGTATCCATTGACAATATATATTTAGCTGTGCCCTAAAGAAATAAAATTCTGATCGGGAATTTTACAAAATATGCTTCCTATTTCTTAAGCAATAGAAATTCTAAGTTTCCTAAGGTCCCTGGACAAAACGCAGTACTTAAATTATTCAAAGGTGTTCAAACTTCAGTCAACTCTTCAAAACTTAGACTGTAAAATGTTGTCTTCACAGTGCCTTTTAGAACCCTTCAAAAGTTGGAATAAAAAATTTATTTATAGGTTAGTACCTCTAGTCCACGTAGCTGGGTCTGCTGGTTAATCTGGTGGTTTAGTTGCTGTAATTCTAGTCGTAGCTGTTCCCTCTCAGCAGATGGAAGGGGTTTTCCATGACTGGCCACTTCTGACATGGACATTCTCTCCCTTTGATGGAGAGAGTAAATTTTAAAGGTTTTTTTTTTTTTTTTTTGGTAAAACCAAAAAATAGACTAATTTTAAAGGTTTATAAGAGAATGACTCATACCTCTCACTGAAGTGTCCCTGAGAAGGTATGTTTTGATGAGGTGAATATGGGGACCCTCCCCAGCCACTGTGGGTTCCATATGGACTATAATCTGTAAAATAAGGATGGCAAATTCTTACATTTGAATCTCCTTTTAAGGTACTTATAATCTGAAAAGCATAGTCTAGTCATATTGTGTACACAGCTGTCTGGAAAGACGTCTACCAAAATAGCTAATAGAAATTAGTAACAATGCTTTAAATTTATATGTCCCATGGAAACAAACTTAAATCTTTCTCTTCTGTTTGATTTTTTTTTTTAAATAATGAGAATGCAATATTTTATAAAAACAATATTAAAGACCCCAAAACAATTTTAAGAAATTCTCATGTACATTTCATTTAATTTTATTTCATACCTCTAAAATTCCCTTGGGTTTTGGTGTGGCACTGTAGGATATGCACTGGGCTGCTAACAACAAGGTTGGCAGTTCAAACCCACCAGCCACTCCTCGGAAACCCTGTACAGGGTTGCTATGAGTTGGAACTGTTTTGATGGCACTTAATAACAAGAACCTCCTGGACTGTAACTACCTCTCTTACAGAAGAAATTTTTTGGGAAAAGTTTGAAACACATTGCCTTTGAAGGTTACTGAAAACACTGATTGTAGGGGCAATGCTGGGAATTATGAATATGAACACTGTAGATCAGCTTACATTTGAGATTTTTACCTGAAATGTTAATAGATTTGGTGGGAGCTCCCTGAGGTGCCATAGCCTGCATTGGGCCTGCACCCTGATATATTGTTTTAGACGTTCTAGAGATGGCACCAAACCGAGATACTGTTGGCCGATCTCCAAATGGGATAAGGTCATCATCACTGGTTTCTGCTCCTCTTCTCTGAAGATCCACTCGCTGGTCTCTCATTCCCTTACTGTCCACATTCTGATAAAAAAAATAAAATAGAATCAGAAATTCACCCCACACTTAAGATCTCCAATGTAATTTCTTATAGTTCTGTCTGTTAAATAAGAGTACAATACTCTTCACGGTAAAATTAAAGTCCTTAGTTGCCTTTGGTTGTCATATAAAATATTAAGTTTTTTGAACATTTTATTGTGGCTTAGTTCAAAGCTTACAAAACATGTTAGTTTCCTATTCAACAATTTTTACATAGATTATTTTCTGACATCGGATATTATCACCTCATGCGTCTTGTACTCTAAATTTTCAGTTTTGATTTGTCCTGCTGTCCTATCTCTTTGTGTCTTCTGAAATTTGTTTCTGGGAAAATGCTGCCCTCTTTGTCTCTTCAGTTGAATATTTTGAGAAGCGTGTTCCTCGCAGGTGTTACTGCTCACTTTATGGGCCTGCCCCTATTGTTTGCCTGTAAAGTGGTCTACAGGAGTGGATCAGTTCTTTGATAACAGCAGTTCACAAGGTTTTAAGACCCCAATTGCTACTCTTCAAAATAGGATATAAAAAACCGTATCTATGGCTTATGTTATGCCAATTCATGTAGAAAGCCCCTGGGAGAGAGATTCTGTTCTTGCAAAGATCTAGAGCCTCAGAAACCCTATGTTGGGTTGCGCTGAGTCAGAGCCAACTTGAAGGCACTTAAGAACAGCAAATGTTGTTTCCCATTACTGTTGTATCAGGATTGTACAAAGGGACTTTGAAAAGTCAGTGGAAAAATTTTATTTTCCATAAACTTTTTGAAGTCACACTTTATATAATTGTATATGCTGTTGTCTTAAAACTGTTTCTCAAACATCTGGCCAGTCTCTCACAGTAAGAAATAATATTTTATGTTATGGATCAGTATATCTATACATACAAATATATATATATATATATATATGTATGTATATTCCATGATACGATTATTTACCTTTAGTATACCCTGAACAATCTTGTAGTAATTCTGTCATTATTCTAATCCATTAAAAAAAAAAAGTTGATTATGATCCAATATGTATCAATTTCAAAAACGTCACAAGTACGTGTTAAAAAAAATATTTTGTGAACAATGAACCTAATTAGCGTCACTTAACTATACATGTGAAGATTATAGTAATGGCAAATATTGGTTCTTCAAAGGGATTCTAGTCAGAAAGCAGTAAGTATCAAGAAAAACGGAAATGTACTTTTCCTCCTCTATATCCCTTTCTTTTTCTTGGCTGGCACCCAGTCATATTTAAGATACAGCTAATACTTCACTCAGAGTGGTATTAGCAATCACATCTTTCTTTTTAATCACCAAGAATTGGTCTTCTATTAACTTAGATACAACTACACAAGTATGCATCTTTTGAAGAAAACCTATATAATAATCTAAGGAACTGTTGTTAAAACTAGTAAGATCAAGTGGCTTAAGAATTATGTTTCAATTATCTTTCAATCCAGCAATACCACTTGTAACCATAACTTTCATATATGGAAGACATGTGTAAGAACATTCATTGCAACACTCTGCATAACAGTGAAAAACTGGAAATGTATCTAATTTCTCTTTCCCTCCAGTCCTTGGTGAAGTTCTGGTGTGGCACTGTAGGATAAATATTGGACGGCTAACCATAAGGTCAGCAGTTCAAACTCACCAGTTGCTCCTTGGAATCCTTATATAGGGTTGCCATGAGTCCAAACTGACTTGATGGCACTTAACAACAACCCATTCTTGATAACTGTCACAGAATATTTCATTTAGAAAGATAATTTTTACTTACCTTTTTGTAACAGTGATTTCATATAGTATTTATCTCTTTGTGATTGACTGATTTCACTCAGCATAATTGCCCTCTAGGTTCATCCATGTTGTGAGGTATTTCACAGATTCGTCATTATTCTTTAACATTGTAGAGTATTTCCTAGTATGACTAGTGCTGCAGTGAACATGGTGTGCACAGATCTGTTCATGTCACAGCTCTCATTTCTTGAGGATATATACCACGTAGAGGGACTGCTGGGTCAAACATTACTTCTAGTTCCAACTTGTTGAGGAAGCGCCATACTATATTTTCCCACAGTGGTTATACCATTTTACAATCCCACCATCAGTGTAGGAGGGTCCCAGTCTCTATACACTCTAGTCAGCATTTGTTGTTTACTTAAACTTTGTTATCAATGCTGGGATAAGAAGATAATTCATTGTTGTTTTGATTTGCATCTCTCTAAAGGCTGATGATCTTGAGCATTTTCATTTTCAGGTGTTTGTTGGCCACCTAAATACATCTTCTTTAGTAAAAAGTCTGTTCATGTCTTCTGCCAATGTTTAATTGGATTATTTGTCATTGTCTTGTTGAGGTTTTAAAGTATTCTGTAAGTTTTAGAGAGTAGTCCCTAGTCTGATATACCATTGCCAAAGATGTTTTACCCTGTGTGTTCTTTTTCACTTTCTTTTTCACTTTCTAAGTGAAATCTTTTGATGTACAGAAGTGTTGAACTTTCAGGAGGGTCATCTATTTTGTCTTTTGTGGTTTCAGTGTTGTCAGTTATGTTTAATATACATCAGCGTCCCTTAAGTTTGTTCCTGTTTTCTTCATTGATGATCTTTACAGTTCTAGATTTCACATTTAGGTCTTTAATTCACACTGAGGTCATTTTTGTAAATTGTGTGAGATAATAACTCTTATTTCATTCTTTTGCAAAGGGATTATTTCCAGTTTTTCCAGCATCATTTGTTGAAAAGATGATCTCTTCCCCATGTTATGTATCTTTGCTCTGTGTCAAAGACCAACTGACTTTAGGTGGATGGACTTCTGGATTCTCAATTCTGTCTTGCTGATCCACGTATCTTTCATTGTATCCATACCAAGCTGTTTTGACTATTACGACTGTGTACTATGTTTTGAGATCAGGAAGTCAGAGGCCTTCAACTTTGTTCTTTTTCAGTAATGCTTTGTTTGTCTGAAGTCTCTTTCCATTCCATATAATGCTACAGGTTAGTTTCTCCATCGCTTTAAAGAAGGCTGCTGGAATCTGGATGGGGATTGCATTATAGTTATAGATCGCTTTTGGTAGTGTTGACATATTCACAATGGTCAGGCTTATTATCCATGAGAATGGTATATCTCTCCATTTTGTAGGTGTCTTTTGATTTCTGGTAGTAGTATTTTGTCATTTTCTTTATATAAACCTTTTGTTTTCTGGTTAGATTTATTCATAGCGTAGTGGTTATGAATCAGGCTGCGAACTACTACCAGCTGTTCCGTGGGAGAAAGATGAGGCTTTCTGCTCCCGTAAAGATTTACAGCCTTGGAAACCCTGTTCAGGGTCGCTATGGGTCGGAACCAACTCGACAGCACTTAATAACAACAACAACATTTAATCTTTCAGGTGGCTGTTGTAAATGGTATTGTTTCCCTGTTTTCCTCTTCAGGGCTCTCTTTATTAGTGTTTTAAGAAAATGCGACTGATTTTTGGATGTTGATCTTACACTCTGCCACTTTGCTGCATCTTTTAATGAGTTCCAATACTTTTCTTGGGTTATAAGGGAGGTTAGCACAGGAAAGATGAAGGTAGTAAAAGACACAGGGAGGAATGCAAAAATTAAAGTGAATAGAGGTAAATACTGTTAACTAATGGTACACAGAAGGGACTATAATCATTGTAATGACACGAAGTATATGATTTGTTGAATGTGGGACTCATAATCTATCTATTCTATAAATTTTCACTCAATTTACAATAAAAAGTCTGAAAAACAAAACAAAACCTAGAAATAGCCTAACTACTCAAATATAGGATGTTGCTGTTGATAAGTGTCATTGAGTCAGTTCCGACTCACAAGCAGCAGCTGGGTTTGAAATGCCAACCTTGTAGTTCTCAGTCTAGCACTAGATTCTACAGCACCACACCAAGAGTCCATAAACAGGATAACAGATAAATAATTGCGTTATATTAGTTCATATACTAGAATCTGATAAAGCAATTAAAGTTAATGAATTTAAGCTCTGGGTATGAATATGGATACATCTCAGAAAAACTGCTGAGTGAAAAAAACAAACTGATGTATGTAACTTATGTAAGGTCCATGGACATCTGAAATACTGCTTATAAATAGTTTAAAATTATCCACAGAAAAATGATGAAGACAAAATTCAGGATAGAAGTTCTCTCCAAGAAAAAAGAGAAGGGAAATGCAATTAGTAAGATATACATAGGCTCTATTTTAGGGGATTTAACTATTTCTATGAAGTGCGCTTTCTTTAGAAATTAAACAATTAACACAAAATAGTGGTATATTTAAAATTTGGCTATCAGGTGTGCTGGCATTATATTATTTTTGCAACATTTCATTAAAATACAAAGTAAGGCAAAGAGTATTCCCTAATTCATTCTATAACGTAAACATCATGATACCAAAATTAGACAGATAACACAAGAAAATTACAAGTAAGTAGATCTTATGAGTTAAAAAACCTCAGATCCATGGCCACTGAGTCTATTCTGACTTATAATGACCCCATGTAGGTAGGGTTCCCAAGATCCCACAAATCTTCATGGGAGGAGGTAGCCTCTATCTTTCTTTTGTGGAGTGGCTTTTGGGTTTGAATCTCCGACCTTGCGGTTAGCAGCCCATGTCTAATGCCATCAGAATGCCGTCTTATTTACATGTTGTTGTTATCCTCAACAAAATATTAGCCAACAGAATTCAATAGAGTATTAAAAGAAACAGCTCATGACACAAGTGGGATTTATTTTAAAAATGCAGGGATGGTTCAACATTAGGAAACAAATCAATCTAATAAATCATTTAAATAGAATAAGGAAAATCATTTAAATAGAATAAGGAAAAGAACTATATGATCGTATCTATGCAGAAAAAACATTTGAGAAAATTCAACACCTTTCTTGATGATGACTCTAAAGAAAATTAGAAGGCAAATTCTTCCATCTGATTCACTGCATGAAAAGTCAAAGACTGAGAAATGGGGACTAAGACAAAGCCCACTGTCACATCTTTTCAATACTGGATTAGAAGTCCTAGTCAGAGCAGCAAGAAAAAAAATTAAATGGTATACAGATTAGAAACAAAAAAAAAAATCTCTATTCATGGATGATATAACTTTATATGTAGAAAATCCCAGAGTCCACGAGAAAACTTCTAGAGCTAATAGAGTTTTGTATTAAGTAAAGTCGCAGGATACAAGATCAACAAATAAAAGTCATGAGTAACGAGAAATATGAAAAAGGAATTACAGAAACATTTCCAAATATAATAGAACCAAAGGGAACAAAATACCTAGGAATATATCTAACCAGGATGTGAAGGGCTTATACAATGAAAAAACATAGTAAAACACTGCTGAAACAGATTACAGAAAACTTAAATGATAAGATGTTCCATGTTCATGGACTGGAAGACTTAATATTAAAATGTCAATACTACCTAAAATAATTTATAAATTCAACATTACAACATGGCCTTCTCTAGAAAAACCAATCCTCAATTTTCTATAGAATGCAGGAGGACCCAATAACTAATACAGTGTTGAAAGAAAAGAACAAAGCAGGAGGACAAACATAGTTCACAGTCACAGTAATCAAAACAGCCTCGTACTATAACAATAAATACAAAGACCAATGGAATAGAACTGAGAATTCAGAAATAAAACGACACATCTATGGTCAAATGTTTTTGACAAGAGTGCTAAATCCATTCAATGGAGGACAGAGTCACCCATTCAGTTCCAACTCAGTGATCCTGTATAAGGTTTCTGAAGAGCAGCTGGTGGGTTTAAACTGCCAACCTTGCTATCAGCAGTCCAGTGCTTATTCTACAGTACCCCATCAGGTGTCCTTCAATACATGGTGCTGGGAATATTAGATGTATAGGTGCAGAGAAAAAAAAAAAAAAGTTCTATGCCTCACACCATACACAAAAACAAATTAAAAATGGATCAAGGACCTAAATAAAAATTAAAACTATACAATTATTTTAATAAAAAGCAAGGGCATCATTGTCAGGCCTAGTTTTTAACAATCTAATAACAAAAGCACAAACAGCAAAAGACAAAATAAACTGGACATGATAAAACTGTAAAGCTTTTGTTCATCAAAAACTTTCACCCAAAAAGTGAATAGACAAGCTACTGATTCGAAGAATCTCTTTGGATACCATGAATCTAGTAACCCTCCCACTAGCCACCAGAGATGCCAATCAAAACCACAATGAGTTACCATCTCACTCCTACCAAAGATAAAAACCCACCAGCCACTCCTCAGAAACCCTATATAGGTTGCTATGAGTTGGAACTGACTCAGTAGCACCTACAAGAAGAAGGCTTTTTAAAAAACCCTAGAAAATAACAAATGGTGGGGATGTGGAGAACTGGAACCCTATCTACTGCTGGTAAGAACACAAAATGTTTCATTTATGGAAAACAGTGTGGCATTTTCTTAAAAAACAAAAACAAAAACACCTCTAAAAATATGAGGGGATTAAAAAAGTTCATGGATAAATGGAATTAAAAGATTTTAAAAAAATGTAAGCTTTACTTTTTAATATGAACTCCAGAAGCAGCTATTTAGTATATCCCTAAAGAAATAGAGTCCTGGGAATTTAACCATATCAATGAAGTCTTTTTTACGCTATTAAAGGATTAACTGGGTGCTCTTTAAGGACTTTTTAAAATGGTGGTTGTTGTTAGCTGCTATTGAGTCAGTACCGATTCATAGCGATCCTATGCATAACAGAATGAAACACTGCCAGGTCCTGGACCAACCTCACAACTGTTGCCATGTTTGAGCCCACTGATGCTGCCACTTTGCCAGTCCATCTCGCTGGGGGTCTTCCTCTTTTTCTCTGATCCTTCACATTAACAAACATGATATCCTTTTCCAGTGACTGGTCTCTCCTGACAATATGTCCGAAGTATGAGGAGATGAAATTTGGCCATCCTGGCCTCCAAGGAGCACTCTAGCTGCAATTCTTCCAACACAGATCTGTTGGTTCTTTTGGCAGCCCATGGCACTTTCAATATTCTCCTCCAACACCATAACTCAAAAGCACCAATTTTTCTACGGTCTTCCTTATTCACTGTCCAGCTTTCGCATGCATATGAGGTTATTGAAAATACCATGGCTTGGGTCAGGCACACCTTAGTCCTCAAGCTGACATCTTTGCTCTTCAACATTTTTAAAAGGTCTTGTGCAGCAGATTTGCCTAATGCAATATGTCATTTGATTTCTTGACTGCTACTTCCATGAGTGTTGATAGTTGACCCAAGAAGAATGAAAAGATGTAATATATGTGAATACAGGCAGTTACATAATATTGTGACTGAACACCTTCCATGGTCAAGGGCTTTGCATGCCTTGTCTCCCTGCAGTCCTATGAAAACAAGGTAGTGGTGTTGTTGTTAAGTATCGTTAAGTCGGTTCTAACTCATAGCCACTTAAACACTACTCTCATAGAAAGCAGATGTTACCATTTTTTTTGTCCTCTAGAATGTCAGGAAGCAGAATGCCTTGAGTATCCCAAAAAACTGTTGCCATGACTTTTGCTCTTGTAGGTTCATGTTTGCTTTAACTGGACTAGACCACTACCACCTCTTAATGGCCATTGCTTTGATTATGCTTTGTTTTCCGTATTGAACAGGAAAAGCCATGCGTCATGTCTTGCTACAATTTTGCCAAGAAATGATTCAAGATCTGATCCCACTAGTTTAAAGTTTCCATTGAGAGCTCTGCTTTTATTGGGTGTAACAGTTTTGGCACACATCAAGCAAAAAGCTTTCGTTTATCTTTCAGAGAGAATCATGTAAGCCACACCAACTGAAATGTCTATAATGTTCACTACTGCTTCTGTTGTTAATTGTTGGTCCCTTCAATTAGGCAGTGAACAAGATTGTTTCCTTGCAAATTGATATAGATGGTCTGCCACTGGAGGCTTCAGTTTTTACACATCAACATCACCTAATCCCTTCTTAAAACGAGTTATCCATTTGTAAGCAGCTTGTTTCTATGGGGTATTGTCCCCATAAACTTTTAATAAAGTATATCAATGATTTCACCATTCTTCTATCCAAGCGTCAACATAACTTTGATGTATGTTTTTGCTTCAATTTTTGCAGAATTCATGTTTCTTTGATAGGAGCCTTTTTTCAAATTGATGTTTTATCCTCGAATTAGATTCCATCCAGACATGTTATATGAAGTTGTTGTTTGCTGTGTGCCACAAAGTCAGTTCCTACTCATAGGGAACCTGTATATCATTTCCAGGACTATAAATCTTTATGGGAGCAGAAAGCCTCATCTTTCTTTCATGAAATAGTTGATAGTTTTGAACTACTGACTTTGTGGTTAGTAGTGTAACTCATAACCCACTATGCTACCAGGGCTCATTTATGACAAGTTAGTATGAGTTTGTTTTGGTACAAAAATGTTTTGAAATCCATGCCTAGTTACTTCATAACACATTGTTTTACATGAACTTTTTGAGAACCACATGACCCAGCAGCAATCTCACTCCTTAGGTATGTACTAAAAAAACTTGAAGTAGATATTCAGAAACTTGTTTACCAATGTTCACTGCCGCACTATGCATAGTAGCCGAAAGGTGGAAACAGTTTAGACCCTACTAATAGATGAAAGGATGAACAAAATGTGATACATATATATAATAATAGCATAGTACTCAGACAGTAACAAAAAATGAAGGGCAAATATTGTATGATCTCACTTACATAAAAATTTGTTGTTGTTGTTAAGTACCGTGGAGTCGGTTCCGACTCGTAGTGACCCTGCATAGGGTTTCCAAGGCTGTACATCTTTACGGGAGCAGAAAGCCTCATCTTTCTCCCATGGAACTGCTGGTAGTTTAGAACTGCTAACCTTGAGGATGGCATCCCGAGTTATAACCACTACGCTATCAGAGCTCTTTTACATAAAAATATGAGAAGGCAAATGTATACAGAACCAAGTTTATTAGTGATTATCAGTGCAGGAGGAAAGCAGAATGAACAGTGAGGGTACTGTAATGATTAAAGGTAAGGCTGCACAAGCCAATTAACACAACTGCAGTAACTTGCACACCTGTAAAAAGTGGGATGCATTTATTCATTGCTGAGGCTGCTTATGTATAACCAGTAACCTCATGGGAGTTGATTCTTTGGAAGCTTAAGATCATGGTTTCATAGGACACCCTGAAGTTGACTGGCTTAATAACACAATGAGTACTACTGTTCTACATCCTAGTTCATTGTATAAGGTCACAAGGGCTCTTTCTTAAAAGCTTGCAAGCGGCCATCAACTAGTCTCTATTTGCCTAGAGCAACAGAGGAAGGAGGAGGAAATGGAATGTGTGGTAATTGGCTCCACAAACAACCGGGTTTCTACACTATGAGACCAGAAGAACTAGATGGGGTGAACATTTTGATCAAAGATTCTACAGAAAATCCTGATCAAAAGGGGAAAAAAATCAAACTGCAAGAAAGAATTTCAAAATATCTTGGACTTCAGACATCCAGAGCCATAAAGATTGGATGAACCCATTGAAACAATGCTCTGAGATTATCTTTAAAATGGAACCCAAAAATACCACCTGAAATGTTCTTAAAACCAAACAATAGTTTAGCAGAGTCCTCGTGTAGAGCTGTGAGTTAATGTTTTGGACTGCAAAGTTGGTTTGAACCGCAAGGTCGGTTGGTTCAAGTGTAGCAGTGCTCCTTGAAAACCCTATGCAGGGTCACTATGGGTTGGAACCGACTTGATGGCACTTAACAACAATGCGCCAGAATGCAAAGCCATTTGAGAACTGCAAGGCTGGCGGTTCAAGGTCACCAGCTTCTCCTTGGAAACCCTATTACGGGGTCACTATGGGTCAGAATCGACTCAATGGCACTTAGCAACAACAACATATGGGATCAAATTGATAATAGCTACTCAAAAGATTAGATAGGGATCTTAGGAGGCAGTGAATTTATGTTAATGATGGAGACACAACTCAGAAAAGGAGGGTGAGAATGGTTGTACAACTTAAAAATTTAACAATGTTTTTCTGACAGTATACTGGCAATTGTAAAGAGTTATTAGAAAATTGCTGGCTGCACATAAATTTAATAAATGCTCTTCTTTGTTTAAATAATACAAAAACATTTTTACTTGTACCCAAAACACACATTCAAACAACATACAATACAGCTTAAATTGCTGCGTATTGAATATGGTTTGAAACTCTTACGCAAAGCTTAATTATTTGCACTTAAACTATAATGGGTGACCATTTATTTGGTTTATCTTGATTTGTACTAGTGATTACACATACCATCATTTCCACACTCCCTGCTGCCACAGCATCTTTGGGTTTTGCATCTTTGGTTCCAATGTAGGAGCCGATGGTATCACATGACCAGGGAGAATATTGGCTATAATCATTTCCTTTGTATTTCCCAGCTATCTTCAAGTCTTCATCCAAAAACTAAAGATTAAAAAAAAAAAAGAATAATAAAGATGAAACAAAACGGGTAAGTCTTATTAGTAACAAGACAGAAGGTAGCAAATTTCTTGGGACATCATGCTGAAGCAACATACTGCTGGCTATTTAATTTGTATCATATAATGAAGTAGACTGTTGTGGACTATGCAAAATATGAATCAAGTGAAGAAAGATACTTATTATATTTTGTTAGGTAAGAAGAAATTAATTCAACATCTACCAAGCTAAAAGTTATGAAGAATTTTTTTCCATTCTCTTCTTTAGTAGGTTAAGCCAACATTTAAGCAAATACATACCAGGCCACAGTTCTGACAGACCACCTTGAATACTTCTGTTAGTACATCTCAAGTAAGCAAGGTTATAAAAACTAAGAGGCAATTGATTCAATTACGTCAAAAGGGTAAGATGACTATTTTTCTTTTCTCAGGATGAGCTTTACAATTGTCTAATAGCAGAAGAGGTTTTCTAAAGGATCTTTGATGGTGCAATGGTTAAGTAACTCAGCTGCTAATCAAAAGGCTGGCAGTTCAAAACCCACCTAGTGGTTCCCTGAGAGAGAAAACCTGGTGATTGCTCCTATAAAAATTAGAGCCTAGAAAGTCTATGGGGACAGTTCTACTCTGTTACAAGGGGGTCACTTTGAGTTTTAAATGGACTCAATGGCACCTATCAACAAAGCATATTTTTTATTAAAATTGCAATATTCACACATGCAAGTTTTACTTTCATGTACTTTATTCCATATGTTCCTTAAGTCCATGATTGACAACATAGGTGATTTGACCAGGCTACACATAGGGTCACCGTGAATTGGAAATCTATTGATGACTAGTTATTATTTTTATATGTTGTTGTTGTTAAGCGCTGTTGAGTCTGTTCTGACTCATAGTGACCCTGGTAAATGTTTTCTGAGTCTGTAGATGTTTATGAGAGACTGTAGATGTTTACGGGAGTAGTAAGCCTCATCTTCTTCCCCCAGAGTGGCCGGTGGGCTTGAACCTCCAGTCCTTGTAGTTCACAGTCCAGTGTTCATCTTTAAAAGCCACAACACTCCCCTTATTTATAAAGGTTGCTGTTGTTGTTAAGTGCTGTAAGGTCGTTTCTGACTCAAGAGAACCTGTATAGGGTTTCCGAGGGGCGATTGGTAGGTTAGCAATCCAGTGCTTATCCTACAACGCCACACCAGAACTCCAACCATACAAGAATATGTGATAAATATAGTTAAAAATTTGTAATATTTCTTGGATTATATTAATACTAATAACAAAATTATTTTGTAAGTGCTTTCTAAATTGAATTACATTATTGGTTATTAACATCATTACTAATGAAGTGGAAATCTTTAAAACTTTATCCTTTTTCTTTAGATATTACTTCATTCTCAAAAAGCTATTGATACAGGTTCACAATAACTAGTAACCACAATAAA
This sequence comes from Chrysochloris asiatica, assembly GCF_000296735.1. Lineage (NCBI taxonomy): Eukaryota > Metazoa > Chordata > Mammalia > Afrosoricida > Chrysochloridae > Chrysochloris > Chrysochloris asiatica. Next base: position 3,598,762 of record NW_006408618.1, read on the forward strand.
TAGATAAAAAGAAACAAACCAACTCCCAATTGAGTTGACTGACTCATAGAAACCCTATAGAGGATTTCTGAGACTATAAATCTTTATAGTAGCAGAAAGACTCATCTTTCTCCTGTCAAGTGGCTGTTGAGTTTGAACTGCTGATTTTGCAGTTAGCAGCCCAATGCTTATCCCACACATTGCCACCAGGACTCTTTAATGTAGTTAAAACACCATAAAAGTTGACAAAATCAGCAATAGAAACACCAGTGCATGCTTGTAGTACATGTAGACAAAACCAGAGTGAATTATAAGGTTCACACGGTAAGAGTGATGAAATTGAAGACACATGGGAACAATTATTCCAAAGGATTAATGGACCAAAAGGAAGAAGATCAATCTCCAGGATCCTGAGACCAAAAGAACTAGATGGTGCCTGATACCATTGCCAACTATTCTGAAAGGGATTATTCTATAAAGAAGTTCAGGATAAAGTGAGAGAAAATGTGGCACAAAACTTAAAAACGTAAAAAAAGACCAGATTTACCAGTTGGAAAGAGACTGGTGAAACCCTAAGACTATGAACCTTGGTCACTCTTTAGATCTGGAAATGAACCCATACCCAAGCACACCATATGCATAACTCACTAATGTTCATTTGAGATCAAAAGGGCAGTATTTACCCAAGGAAAAAATTCAGAATGGTTGGGAAAGAAGAGGAAAGGAAACAAGAAACACAGGGAGGAAGTGGATACATGATGTTACATTGAGGACATTACAACAACCAAGAGTTCATAAGGATATTTTAAAAAATACAGAACTGTTGATCTGCTTTGTAAACTTCCATTCAATTACACACACACACACACACACACACACACACACGTTCACAAAATGAATTAGCATACAATTTTAACCTTCTAGGTATATGGATACATACAAGCTGGATTTGCTAGAAAAGTTTTTGCTGCTATAACTAACTATAGGAATATTTTATAAAAAATAATTTCTACTGAAATACAGTAAAAAAAAAAAAATTATAGTCAATTTGATGTCATTCATTTTTGATAGTGTCACCTAGTGGGTCTACCCACTAACTCCCTAGCCAACTGATGCCACTATTGTGGCTTTAGAAAATGGGATTTAAAAGAACTTTCTATTTAGTATTTCTGTATGTAACTATATAAGGAGCTCTGGTAGTGTAGTGGTTACAAATCAGGCTGTGAACCTCAGGGATGGCAGTTCAAATTTACCAGCTGTTTCGCGGGAGAAAGATGAGGCTTTCTGCTCCTGTAAAGATTTACAGCATCGGAAATCCTGTACCGGGTCGCTATGAGTCAGAACCGGCTACATGGCACATAACAACCACCACCACCACCACATATAAGGGTATTTATATTTAAAACCAAGATTTAAAATTATTACTTTGTATTTGGTAACGTAGTGGATTTCAAGTTGAGGTGCTAACTGCAAAGTCAGCAGTTCAAATCTATCAGCTCTTACATGGGAGAAAGATGAGGCTTTTTGCTCCTGTAAAGATTTCCAGCCTTGGAAACCCTATACAGGGTTGCTGTGAGTCAGAACCAACTCCACAGCACATAATCACCACCACCACTAAAACATTTTTTTTTTTTAAAAGCAAAATTAATAACTGTCTAATCTTTAACACATTACTATGACCACCATTCGTCTGTCAGTTTGCAGTACTGTAGTAGCTTGCATGTGGCTGTGATTCTGGAAGCTATGTCACCAGTATTTTAAATACCAGCAGGGTCACCAGTGGTGAACAGGGACTACTTAGACACATTTAAGTCACTAAAAATCTTAGGAGTAGCAGTGGAATATTGTCAGACAGAATCAAAATTCTGAAAAATGAGCCTCTACGGTTGGAAGGCACTCAAATTAGGCCTGGAGAAGAGCTACCACCTCAAAGTAGAGTTAACCATGATGACGTGAATGCAGTAAAGCTTTCAGGACCTGTGTATGCTGATGGGGCACAAGTCAAAATGATAAGAAAAAGTTGTAAATATCCATTAATAATCAGAACACAGAATATATGAAGTATGCATCTAGAAAAATTGGAAAGTATCAAAATGAAATGGAACACACAAACATGGGTATCCTAGGGTTAGTGGGTTGAAATAGAATGGTATTGGTTATTTAGAAGCTGACAACTACATAGCGGGAATGACAAATTGAAGAGGAATGGCATTGCATCCATCATCAAAAAGAACATTTCAAGATCTATCTTGAAGTACAATACTGTCTATGATAAGATAATATCCATAGACTTACACAAAGACCAGTTCATACAACTATAATTCAAATTTACGTACCAACCAATAAAACTAATGATGATGAAAATTGAAGAACTCTACCATCTTCTTTAGTCTGAAACTAATCAATCATGCCTTCAAATTGTATTCATAATTACTGGCAATTGGAATGCAAACATTGGAAACAGAGGAAAGATCAGTCATCTGAAAATACTGCCTTGGTGACAGAAATGATGCTGGAGATCGTTATGTGGATTCTGCAAGACCAGTGACCTATCTGTTCACTGCAAATAACTTATTAAAAACAACATAAAAGACAACTATATACATGGACTCCACCAGATGCAATATACAGAAATCAAACTGACTACATCAATTTGAAAGACAGTGGAAAAGCTCCACATCAGCCAACACAAGGCCAGGGGCAGAATGTGGAACAGACCCACCAACTGCTTATGTGCAATTTCAGGCTGAAGTTGAAATAAATTAAAACAAGTTCACAAGAGCCAAACCATGACCTTGGACATATCACGCCTGAATTTAGAGATAATCTGAAGAACAGATTTGATGAATTAGACACTAATGACTGATGACTAGAAGAGTTGTGGGATGATATCAAGAACGTCATACAGGACGAAAGCCAACAGGTCATTTAGACAAGAAAGAGAACAAAGTGGATGTCAGCAGAGAGGCTGAAACTTGCTCTGCAACATAGAGATGCTAAAGCTACAAAGACAAACTCAAATATTATAATGAATTGTGCAAAAACCTGGAGTTAGAAAACCAAAAAGGAAGAACACACTCAGGATTTCTCAAGATGAGGGAAATGAAGAAAAAATTCAAGCCTCGACTTGAAATATTGAAGGATTTTGTGTTGAATAATGCAGAAAAGCATCAAAAGATGGTGAAAAGAATACACAAAGTCACTGTACCAAAAAGAAATGGTGTATGTTTCAAGAGGTAGCATATGATCAAAAACCAATGATACTGAAGGAAGATGTCAAAGGTGCACTGAAGGCATTGGCAAATTACAAGGCACCAGCAATAGATGGAACACAGATTGAAATCTTTCAACAAACTAATGCGGCATTGGAGGCACTCACTCATCTATGCCAACAAATTTGGAAAACAGCTACCTGGCCAATTGATTGGAAGAGATCCGTATTTGTACCCATTCCAAAGAGAAGTGACCCAGCGAAATGTGTAAATCATCGGTCAATATCATTAATATCACATGCAAATAAAATTTTGTTATAGATAATTAAAACATGGTTGCAACAATACATTGACAGGGATCTTCTAGAGGTTCAAGCCAGACGCAGATAAGATGTGTTATGTGGGATATGATTGCTGATGTCAGATAGATTCTGGCTGAAAGCAGAGAATATCAAAAAGATGTCTACCTATGCAAAGTGCTTGTTTTTTTACTATGCAAAGGTTTTCCATTGTGTGGATCATGACAACTATGGGCAGCAATTTGGAGAATGAGTATTCTGGAACACTTAATTGTGCTCATGAGGAACCTGTAAGTACATAGAACAAGAGGCAGTTGTTTTGTCAGAACAAGAGAATACTGAATAATTTAAAATTAAGAAAGGTGTGGGCCAGGGTTGTATTCTTTCACCACATTTATTTAATCTGTATGCTGAACAAATAATTTGAGAAGTTGGAATATATGAAGAAAAACATGGTATCAGGGTTAGAGCTACACTTATTAACTACCTGTGATATGTAGATGATATAACCTTCTTTGCTGAAAGTGAAGAAGGCTTAAACTATTTACAGATGAAGATCAAAGATCAGTCTTTGGTATGGGTTGCACCTCAATGTAAAGAAAACAAAAATCCTCACTAGTGGACAAAAAAATTACATCAAGATAAATGGAGGAAAGATAAAAGTTCCTGTAAACTTCATTTTGCTTGGGTCAACTCTCATGGAAGAAGCAATCAAGAAATTAAACAATGTACTGCATTAGACAAATGCACTTCACAAGACCTCTTTTAAGTGTTTAAGAGCAAAGATGTCAGTTTGAGAACTAAGGTGTGCCTGACCCCACAAAGCCTATGGTATTTTCAATAACGTCATACACATGTAAAAGTTGGGCAATGAGGATGACTGTAGAAGAATTGATGCATTTGAGGAGAATATTTTAAAAGTACCACGTACTACAAAAGAACAAACCAATCTGTGATGAGACGTACAGTCAGAATGCTCCTTAGAAGCTAGGATGGCCAGACTTCATCTCTCATTCTTTGGACATATTATCAACAGGGACCAGTCCCTGGATAAGGACATAGTGCTTGCTAAAGAGGAGGGTCAGAGAAAAATAGGAAGACAGACTGACACAGGACCAGGCAGTGTTTCATTCTGTTGTGCATAATTTTAGTATCTAACAACAACAACACTATGGGAGCTCTGGTGGTATAGTGGATTACACACTGAGTTACTAACCACAAGGTCAGCAGTTTAAATCCGCCAGCTGCTACTCCTCAGGAGAAAGATAAGGCTTTCTGATCTCGTATAGATTTACAGCCTCAGAAATCCTATACAGAGTCACTGTAATATGGAACCAACTCAATGGCACCCGACTACCACCACCAGGCACACTAGTATGAGGTAAGTTTTATTATTATTTTCAAATAGGGAAATCTGAGTCTTAAGATTTGGGGAGGCTAATTAACTTACAAAAAGGTCATATAATGTATTAGTGACGCAGCTAATCCTCAGAATTGTGTCAGCTGATTTTTTGCACTGTATAAGGAGCTCTGGTAGCGTAGTGGTTACGAATTGGGCTGCGAACCTTAAGGTCAGCGGTTCGAAACTACCAGCCGCTCCGCGGGAGAAAGATG
>NW_006408618.1:3603965-3610167 GCF_000296735.1 Chrysochloris asiatica
AACAACAACAACAACAACAATAATGTTTTTCACACTTCTTACAAAAGAGTACTGCTTAACAAAGTTCTAGAATGCCTCTAATATGTCATTTTTGAAGAAATATCATACAACTTGTTTATAAATTACAAGTGAATTCACATTACTTGATGACGTCACTATCTGTATGGTAACAAATTGTTCATCCAAGTGAGCTATGAGATAGTTAGAAACTGTGAACAACTTTTTTTTAATAGGTCATGTTTAAACAGGCTACTGTTTACTATGTAATGCCCTTCATTTTCAACTTTTACTGCTTATTCAAAATTTATCAGTTAACAATACTGTTTAGAATTGTAATTCTACACATAAAGGATGCAAGATAATTTCCTTAAATTGTATTAATTGCAACTCTGCTGAGAGAACCTATTTGCTTCTTAAAAAATATATACAGCTTAACAAATGATAATCAACAATAGAATAAAACAAAGGCAAAAGGTTGTTCTGTAAAAAAAAAACCTGCTGATAAATTTCCAGCAATAATGAATAAGAAAAATATTTATATTACAAATATCAGAAATGGAAAAATGAACATCACTATACATGCTGGACTTTAAAATGCTAATTTTCATTTATGACAATTACTAGCATTTTCCTATAGAAATACCATGATAAACCACAAAACCACGGCTTAATGCTTTATAGAATATATGAAGAAGTTTTTTTAAAGTAATCTTATTTCATTATTCTCCCCAAAAAAGTTCATGGGAAAACAGAATTAAAAGATAATGGGAAGCTTTCCATCTGGCAGCAGCCATCAGGGTAAGCTGAGATGGGTTCTTTTAAGTACATGCAGGAACTATGGAGGAAGTAGTAGTCCTACGTACATGCAGGAACTATGGAGGAAGTAGTAGTCCTACGTGATGCGCTTTTTCCTGTGGGTCTCCCTGCTGGCAGTATTGCTAGTTCTCTGTGTTGCACAGGGTCTCCCGCCCCCCCATAAGGTGCACAGCCTGGGATGCAAGGCCAAGCAAAGGTATGCCATTTCTCTTTGTGTGTGCAGAGGTGACCGCAAACGCCCCAGTGACAAAGGGTACAACCTATGGCAAGCTTGTCCAGCATGGTGTTAACCATTTGAAGTTTGTTAGAAGCCTTCAGTCTGTGGCTGTGAGGAGCAAGCTGGAAGTCACTGTGGGGGCCCTGAATATTTTGAATTCTTACTGGGTTGATGAAGACTCCACATATAATTCTTGAAGTCATCCTCATTGATCCATTCCATAAAGTTACCAAGAGAAATCCTGACAACCAATGGATGACAAAGCCAGTCCACAAACACAGGGAGATGTGTGGTTTGACAAACGAAGGTCACAAGTTCCACCACACTATTCTTGCCAGGTCACTTAGAGAAGATGTAACACTCTCCAGCTCCACTGTTACTGCTAATATAAGCAATGTTTGTAAGTTTAGGGCAGTCACATCTACTAAAAGGTGTTGTCTGTTAAAACAGTAGCTGTCTGCAGATTGTTTTATGAATGCATTGTCGAATTATGAAAGTAAAAGTGCAACAATGTTTGAAGACAGAAAGTAAGTATTGTATCTTGTCTCTAATAAGGTAAATGCTTGTTTTTGCTTTACAAATCTTATTAGGGAGTTATATGTCAATGTTTAAAATGACATGTTGTTGTTGTTGTTGTCAGGTGCCATCGAGTCAAAACAGACTCATAGCGACCCCATGCACAGCAGAACGAAACAATGTCCGATCCTGGGCCAACCTCACTACCGCTGCCACACTTGACACCATCAGTGATGCCACCTGGCTGATCCATCTCATTGGGGGTCTTCCTCTTTTTCTCTGACCCTCCACCTTACCCAGCATGACATCCTTCTCCAGCGACTGTTCTCTATGGACAATGTGTCCAAAGTATGAGAGACGAAGCCTAGCCATCTTGGCCTCCAAGGAGCACTCTGGTTGCACTTCTTCCAAAACAGATCTATTGGTTCTTTTGGCAGTCCACGGCACTTTCAGTATTCTCCTCCAACACCCCAACTCAAAGGTATCAATTCTTCTACGATCTTCCTTATTCACTGTCCAGCTTTCGCATCCACATGAGATTATTGAAAATACCATGGCTTGGGTCAGGCGCACCTTAGTCCTCAAGCTGACATCTCTGCTCTTCAATACTTTAAAAAGTTCCTGTGCTGCAGATTTGCCCAATGCAATACGTCATCTGATCTCTTGACTGCTGCTTCCACGAGTGTTGATAGTTGATCCAAGAAGAATGAAATCCTTGACAACTTCAATCACTTCTCCATTGATAAGAATGCTGTTTATTGGTCCAGTGGTGAGGATTTTTGTTTTCTTTACATTGAGTTGTAATCTATACGGAAGGTTGTGCTCTTTGATCTTCATCAGTAAATAATAGGTGTAAAAAAAATTCTTTAAAAGGAGTGCTGAAATTAGCTCTTTCTATACGCGTTAGTGCTAAAAAACCTGGTTTTATTGGGGTAATGAAAAGTTATGTTAATCTCAAGTGGTTGCAGGTTTTTGTTGTTTTCCTTGTTTTTAGAATTTGACAAAGGTAAATTCGAACCAACTTTTTAAAATAAATTGGATTTTGCTTGGACATTTGTAAGGTGGGAAGGAGGCTGTCTTAACCTTTTGTCATGATCATATGCAGAAAAATGAGGATCTATTACAGACCTCATTTTTATATTACATCTGTTCATATAACTGCAGGTTTTGAAAAGGAAAAGTTTAAAATGTTACCATTTTTAGAAGAAACACTGCAAAAGAACCTTCAAATGAAACAAGTCTGGGTCATCAACCTAAACAAAATAGCCTTGGTGTCCATGGTATATAAAAGGTGAAAGCTTGTTTAATCCCATCTCCATTTCTGAGATATGTAGTACCCTGGATTTGATGGAAAGTAGTCTGCAGTGGTATATACACTGGTAGTATATGATATCGAAAAACAGAAATTGAACATCAGGATGTGAAGGAGACAAAGCAATTATTTAACCTTGAGATTTGCAAGCTAGGATGGGAAGTCAGTTGGGCCTATTAATAAATAAATACCTTTCAGGTATGTGAGAATAAACTTGGAGACTGTCTTTAGTTTTAAATCTTACTTCGTGACTATTGTGGAGCCTCTATCCTTTTCAGTGGGAAAACAAAACAAAAAGTAAATTGGTCAGACCAGTAAGCCTTAAATAATTTTTCGTTAACTCACTCTATCCACTCCCATACAGCTACTGAGTCCTGGTGAAGCACTGTACGTTAAGCACTGGACTGCAAACTGCAAAATCAGTGGTTCAAACCCACCAGCTGCTCCTAGGAAACTATACAGAGTTACTGAGTCAGAACTTGACTCGATGGCACTGAGGAAAGTCATACTTGGTGTAAAAATACGAGTTCTAATATCCCACCTGAAATTAAGAACTCCTCTGCAGCTTACTTATCCTTGGTCCCCACCTTTCACAACTAGACTTTCCCATGATGAGTGTGTGGGAAATACAGAGTTACCTCAACTCTCAAATTCTAAATTGGCTGATAATAGTTTGACTTCATAATCTGATGGTAGGTTTCCCGGAACCAAAGTCCCCCACATTTTAGGGGCTCATGGATCAGTTATAATTCTTAGAAAACATTTGTAGCAGATTCCATAAACAAAATCTGTTTCTAAATTCTATTTTTAAAAAACTACGTTCTGATTGAAGAGAGAAACAGAGTTGGTAAGTGCCATCGTGTTGGGTTACAACCCACAGTGACTCTGTATAGTTTCCAAAGAGCGATTGGTGAGCTTGAACCGCTAACCTTGCAGTTCAAACCGACTTTGCAATTTAGCGCATTAAACCACAGTGCCACACCAGGCCTCCTCTATATTATGGTGGTGGTGGTTATGTGCAGTGGAGTCGGTTCCGATTCATAGTGACCCTGTACAGGGTTTCCGAGGCTGTAAATCTTTATGGGAGCAGAAAGTCTCAACTTTTCTCCTGTGAACAGTTGGTAGTGTCGAACTGCTGACCTTGAGGTTTGCAGCCTGATCCGTAACCAATATGCTACTTAGGGGGAGAGATTAATATGCCTCTTGTGATGAAAGATATAGACAACTAGGAAGAAATTCAACAGGACAAAGAAGAACTAAACAATACACTCAACCAATTTGACCTCTACAGAATATTCCACCCAACAAGATCACAAGATGCACATTCTTTTCCAGTACATATGAAATATTCTGCAGTTCAATCACACTTTAGGCCACAAAGCAAGCCTCAATAAATTTAAAAACACCAAAATACTATGAAAGTGTCTGTCTTCTCAGATCTTTATGACATAAAAATTAAAACTCACTAATAGGAAGATCTGGTAGCGTAGTGGTTACGAATCGGGCTGCGAACCTTAAGGTCAGCAGTTCGAAACTACCAGCCGCTCCACGGGAGAAAGATGAGGCTTTCTACTCCCGTAAAGATTGACACCCTCAGAAACCCTGTACAGGGTCGCTATGGGTCGGACCTGACTCGATGGCACTTAACAACAACAACAACAATAGGAAGATCAAGGAAAAAAATATCAAATACGTGGAAACTGATTAACACCCTGCTAAAAAAAACCACCAGGTAATAAATGAAACAAAAAACCCAAACAAATGAAAACACAACATACCAAAGCCTTTGGTACACAGCAAAAGCAGGGCCCCGAGGGGGATATATAGTAATAAATGCACAGATCAAAAAACAAGAACCAAAATCAACATCTTAACATCAACAATTATGAGCAGTAATCAGAAGAAAAAATAAAGTTTAGTAATATACAATGGCAAACCTAACAAAGGAAAAAAAGATGCAGATATCACAGACAAGAAATGAAATTGACGATATCACAAAAGAATCAACTGAAATAAAAGGATAACACCAGAATACTAAGAAGAATTGTATGCAAACATCTTTGAAAACCTAGAAGAAGTTGACAAATTTCTATACACACAGACTGAGGTAGAAAATTTGAACAGACCCCTAACAACTGAAGAAATTGATCAGGTCATTAAAAAACTCCAAACTGAAAAAAACAGTCTGGGCTAAGAGGGCTTCACTGGTCAGATCTACCAAACACAGAAGAACTGTCAACAACTCTACTCAAACTATTCCAGAGTATATAGAAAAGAATAGCATGCCCACAAATTCATTTCATTAACCAAACATAACCCTAATCCCCAAACCAGGCAAAGACATTCCTAAATAGAGAATTATAGACCAATACCCCTGAACAAGATTCGAACCAATAGAATCTAACAACATGAACATGTAAGTATATCTATCCATCCATCTACCTATCTATTTATCATGACCAAATGGGATTCATACCAGGTATGCACGGTTAATTCAAGGTTAGATACAAAATTAACAACCAACATTAGTTTCAATGGTGAGAGACTGTAAGCATTCCCTTGTGACAGGAAGGCCTTGATTACCACTCCTATTTAATATTGTGCTGGAAGTCTGAGCCAGAGAGTTATGCAGCAAGAAAGGGAAATTAAATGGTGCAGTGCTGTGGGTTAATGCGCTGGTCTACAAAATCGGTTTAAACTGCAAGGCCAGCAGCAGTTCAAGCCCACCAACTGCTCCTCGGAAACCCTATAAGGGTTGCTATGTGTCGGAACTGACTTGAAGGCATTTAACAACAAAATTGACAAAGAAGTAAAACTATCTCTATTTGTAATTTTATACATAGAAAAACTCCAAGGACCCATCAAGAAGAGTACTGTGACTAATCGAAAAAGGCAACAAAGTGGCAGGGCATGAAATATCAACATAGAAAAATCACTCGGGGAGAACAAACAAGATGGCGTATCGGGTGGAAGTGCAGTAAAGGAGCTCCACCAAAACCACACAGAATACCCAACCAAGCAGGCTCAGGGGCTGGTCCCAGAACTCTGAATCACATATAAAGGAATATTTAGAAGGTTGGAAGGCTTACAGCTGGGGGAATTTGTGGCAGAAGCAAGAAATCTATTGCTTTCTAGTCTGGGACGCTCGGCTGCTCCAGGAACCACCATCTTGGGTGAGACCATGAGGGGTTAGGATTGGAGCGGCCACAGATACCTGGCAGAACCGCTGGTATCTGTTCATTGGTCCCTTGCTATCTGTGTACCTTCATTCTGGTGACTATCGGGGTGCCCGAGCTAGTGGGCATCCCAGTCCCACACTCGGAGGGTTCTACTACGCATGC
>NW_006408618.1:3611901-3640937 GCF_000296735.1 Chrysochloris asiatica
AATCAAGTTTCAATGCTATCTACTCTGTACACAGGGTAGATAGGAACGGGCAACTTAGACATTGGCTACCTAAAATGAGGGGGCAATAAAGGCACAAAGTGACTGGCTTACAAGATTTCAAGCTTAGTTTAAGAGGGTGGGGGGAAAGAAACAGTCCCCACTGAATAGCTATCATCTTGTCTAGATGGGTCTGGTAAAAGGAGATGGGGATAAGATCCATATGATTTAATAGTGAATAACTGTTATCATGACTAATTGCGACTGTCACACTTGTAAAGGTAGAAGTTTCGTAACAAAAAAAAGGGGCGTGGTTAATCTTACAGTCCAGAAACAGAGGACACTAGGACCATTAAGAGAAGAACGCACAAGCAGAGTGCAGGACATTATCCAGAGAAGTAGCAGTGCCAGCGATGGAGGCAGAGATAGGAGCATGGAGAGGGGGAGCGGCTGAGGACTCTTGATTCATCAACTATGAAGAGAAGGACTAACAGTTGGTGGCCAGGAGGCAGACTTGCAGAATGAGCCCTTTGGATGTGTAAATTATTATATATGCCTGAGTGGGTTTTATTGTTTGTGTGTTTTTTAAAAAGCTAAAGTGGATAGAGAGAAATACTTTTAACTCATGGTATATGGAGGGGATTACAATCAATGAAAAGAAACAAGTTATATGAATGGTTGAATGTGAAACTGATGATGTGCCCTGTAAACTTTCACTCAATCCACAATAAAAACCTTAAATTAAAAAAAAAAAAAAAAATCATTCTTTTGCATTAACAAAAAGAATTCTGAAAAGGAAATGAAGAAAATATGACCATTTACAATAGCCACCCAAAAGATGAAATACTTAAGAATAAATCAGAGAAACAAAAGATCTCCATAAATGGAAGAATATATGTGAAAATGCCAATATTACTCAAAGCGATCTACCCATAATAATACAATTCCAATCCAGACTCCAGCATCGTTCTTTAAGAGATGGAAAGGAAAGAGACAGCTTGATAAACAAAGCATTACTAAAGAACAAAGAAGTAGACCTCACACATCCCTATGTCAAAACTTACTACAGTCACAGTTATCAAAACAGCCTGGTAATGGTACAACAGACATGTAGACCAATGGAACAGAATTCAGAACTCCGAAGTAAATCAACCTATCTATGAAGAACTGATCTTTGATGAAATTCATTAAATGAGACAAAGTTAGTCTTGATATCCATTTACAGAAAATTGAAACATGACCCATGTTTCACACCATATAAAAAACAAACTGAAGATGGATCAAAGAGCTAAATGTAAAATCTGAAATTATAAAGATTATCAATGAAAAAAATATGCACAAACTTATCAAACATAACTGAGGATACATAAACAGAAGACAAATAAGATGACAGGGCCCTCCTAAAAATTAAACATTTTTGTGTATCAAAAGATTTCACCAAGTCAAAAGAGAAGTCACAGACTACAAAAACAAATTTTTGTAGTGATTAAGTGGCTAGTCTCTAGAAAATTTCAGTACCACAATTAAGACAAAAAAAAAAAAAAAAATGGGCAGAGAACATGAACAGAAATTTCTCCAAAGATGACATTCAGATAGCCAACAAACATGATGAAATATACTCATGATCATTGCCCATTTATTTAGAGATGCAAACAAAACAATGTGATAGATATATCATTTTACCTAAGCATTAATAGCAAAGTTTAAAACACACATACACAAATTGCTGGCCAGGATGTGGACCCAAGAACCCTCATATATTGCTGGTAATTGTTAAGTGCCGTTGAGTCAGTTGTGACTCATAGCAACCTTATATAGGGGTTTTGAGGAGTGGCTGGTGGGTTTGAACTGCCAACTTTGAGATTAGCTGGTTGTTGTTGTTGTTCTATGTTGCTGGTAGGACTGTAAAATGGTATAACCACTGTGGAAAACAGTATGGCATTTCCTTTAAAAGTTGGAAACAGAAATACTGCACAATCCAGCAATGCCACTACTTGGAATACATTCTAGACAAACGAGAGCCATGACATGAATAGACATTTGTAGCCCCATGTTCATGCAGCAGTAGTCACAATAACAAAATGACAGAAGCTGACAAAACACCAACACAGTCTAACTCTTCTTCAAAGTCTGAGTAAATTTTTATGTGTACTTTAATGTATATATGTAGTAAAATATATCTATAAATTTATATATAATGTTTCCAATCATCAAAAAGGAACAAAGATTGGATTTATAAGAATACTAACAACTGAAGGCAATAATGAAAACGAGGAATGGAAAAAAAGAGGTATCTGACTTATGTCAAAACCAACTGACAACAATGGAGTTGTTGGAATGGACCCCACTGTAAATTGGGGACCACCAATTAACAAAAATCAGTTCTAAATGGAATATGAGACCAAAACGTGTAATAAAATAATAAGCTTTTTAGAAGATAACAAATATCTTCATAATATTGGGAGTAGGCAAACTCACATATATACCAAACACTGATAAAGAAAAAAAATTGATAAACAAGACTAAAATGGTATGCTTACTTCCTCTTGATGGAAGGTAGGAGGCAATGTTGGTGAAGGTGCAAAAGGAGGAGGTGAGATGACCTTTCTTTCCTCTAGTTGGGCCATTATTTCCTTCCTTCGGCGATGCAGTTCATCTAAGCTAGGATGGGGCTGAGGAGGAGGTGGAAGTCGACTATAAGGAGGTTCCTGAAAATGGAAAGATTAGTTAACACTGAAAATATATTTCCTAACATTTCATTTTAAGTCATCAGCTTAACATATAGGACTACCATGAATCAACAGAACAAAACAAACGTAACCCCCCCACCCAAATAAAGTGGGTTCCGAATTATAGCAACCCTATGAAAAGGGAATTTAACATGGCCAGATCATGTGCCATCCTCACAATTGTCATGTTTGAGCCAACTGCTGCTGCCACTGTGTCAGTCAATCTCATGGAGGATCCTCCTCTTTTTTGCTGACTCTCCACTTTGATGTCTCTCTCTAGGAAATTGTCTCTCCTGCAGGATGTCAGAAGTACAAGAGATGAAGTATTGCCATATTGTGGCTTCCAAGGAGCCTTTTGGCTCTACTTCCAAGACAGATTTATTTGTTCTTCTGTAGTTCAATATTCTTCTCCAACACCATAATTCACATGCATGCATTCTTCTATGGTCTTCCTTATTCACTGTCCAACTTCCACATGCATATGAGGCTACTGAAAATCCTCTGGCTTGGGCCAGATGCACCTTAGTCCTCCAACTGCTATCTTTGCTCATTAACACTTTAAAGAAGTCTTTTGCAGCAGGTCTGCCTAATATAATACGTTTGATTTCTTGACTGTTGATTTAATGAGGATTGGTTGTGGATCCCAGCAAAATGAAGTCTTCGATCACTTAAATCTTTTCTCCATTTATCATGATGTTATTTATTGGTAAAGTTGTGAGGATTTCTGCTTTCTTGACATTGACGGATAAACCATACTGAAGGCCGTAGTCTTTGATCTTCCACGATATAAACTTCTCTTTATATATTCATATTTAAGTTCTGGTTCTGCTTCTCTAGAGAACCAAGCCAAAGATACAACCCCAGGCTTCATTTTTTTCTTCAGTTCTTTCAGCTTGATAAATGCTGAACATGTTCTTCCTTCTGATTTTCTAATTCGAGGTCTTTGCACATTTCATTATAATACTTTACTCTGTCTTCTCAGTTACCCTTTGAAGTGTTCGGTTCAGCTATTCTGCTTCCTCATTTCTTTCCTTCGCTTTACCTTCCCCTTACACTGGAGAGCAAGTTTCAGTCTTTTCTGACATCCATTTTGTTTTTTCTTTCTTTCCTGTCTTTTAAATGACCTTTTGCTTTCTTCCTGTATGATGCTCTCGATGTCATTCCACAACTGTTCTGGTCATTAAGTGTTCCGACCATGAAATCTGTTTCTTGAGATGGTCTCTAAATTTAGATGGGGTATATTTCAGGTCATATTTTGGCTATTGCGGACTTGTTTTCATTTCAGCTTCAGCATTAAATTATGTATAAGCAATTGATGGTCTGTTTCAGTCTTTCACTGGCCTTGTTTTGGCTGATGACATGGAGCTTTCCCACTATCTCTTCCTACAGATGTAGTCAATTTGATTCCTGTATATTCCATCTGATGAAGTCCATGTGTACCATCACCATTGTTAAAAAAAAATGGTATTAGTAATGAGCAAGTCGTTGGTTTTGTAAAATTCTGTCATGCAATCTCTAGCATCTATCATCACCAAGCCCATATTTTCCAACTACTGATCTTTCCTCTATGTTTCCAATCTTCACATTCTAATCAGAAGTAATTACCAATGCATCTTGATTGCACGCTGGGTCAATTTCAGGCTGAAAAAGTTGTTTGAATTCTTTAATTTCATCACTGCTTGCTTTAGTGGTTGGTGTGCAAATCTGAGTAATAGGGTAGGCATATAGGTATTTTATTACTGACAGCACTGTAATTTAATAAGATAGATCTTGAAATGTGCTTTTTGACAATGAATGCAATACTATTCTCTTTAATTCAATATTCCTGGCATATAATAAACCACATGATTGTTGGGTTCAAAATGGCCAAGACCAGTTCATTTCTGCTCACTAATGCTTACATATGTTTTCCATTTCATTTTTAACAGCTTCCAATTTTCCTATATTCATACTCAGTACATTTCATTATTAATGGATTTTTGCAGCTGTTTATTCTCAAGAGCTCTAGAAATGATAATAACACCAACTAAAATTTAGAAACTAATTAGTGTCAGTATGGGAGGAAGATGGTTTTTGCCCTGCTAATAATCTTAAAATACAAATTATGAAAAGATAAAAAAAGCTAAAAGAAACATTTTTTTTTTTTTAAGAAAAGAAACTGCTCAAAGAGTTATATAATGGCAAAAAAGATAAGGAATCATTGTAAAAGGTAATTAAGTCTATGTAATAAAAATATAGCATACTCTGAGGTACGAAGGTCTAATCTGAGTTGGATGAGGAGCCACTGGGTAATAAGCCTCCATCTGCTGGCATCTTTCTCTGGATTCTGGAACATAGGATGGTACTGTTGCTGGTGGAATCTCAATGGGTATAGGACTTTCTCGGAATATCTCCTCTCTTGTATAAGACTGAGCTGGATATACTCGACGGCCATCATAGTGTGGTGGGTACATGGGTGGGTACTGTTGTGGCTGTGTGCCATACTGGGAGTTTACTACACGATCTTGGAGGTAGGATGGATAATGATCCAAGTATGGAGGTCCAGGTTCAGGAGCAGATGGTGGAGGCCGGACAAAGCGTGACATACACTGTGGTGGTGTAGTATAGTACACACCTGTTCAACAAAAGGAAAAAGCAACAAAGCAGTCAATCTATTTTACCTCCTATGATTTTTCTATTTAAAATATTTAAACACTAAAGAATTAATGCTTCCTTTCAAGATTCCTCTATTTGTATAGTCATATAAGCTTTAAGAGAAACAACATATAAAAAGTACCTTTAAAAGTCACTACTACAAAGATAGTCAGCAATAGTAGACTGGCTCTCTCCATTCTTTGAATTTTTTTCTCATGAGTCTTAATGCAATGTATGCAATGGAAAGCTAAAAACATTATTTTCCAAACTTCCTTGAAGATAAGGTTCCACAAATCACTGACTTACATGAGTCTTTAATGTGAAACTGAGTTAACTGAAAAGAAATGTGGCAAATAAAATCCATTCTGCTGGCACAGATCTAGTACTCTTGTAAGGCTCAGTAGTTCTTGAGACAACTGGCAACAGTGTCCCAATTTCCAAACCTTTGCCTCAAAAGTGGTCTGATCCTGCAGTTAGCTTTTAGGATAAAAGTTTCCTAATCCTGTAACAGTTTCCCTTGGTAGACAGTTTTGCAGTGTTGTTTTGGGACTCACAGCTCGATGCCCAGCTTAGTCTGCTTCTTCAGTACGTCCACTGATTTCTTTGGTACCTACTCCTTGTGTTGTGCTATAGGATAAGCACTGGACTTGTAACTGTAAGACTGGTGGCTAAAGTCCACTAAGTGAGGGTTAGGATTTACAACACAATTTGCATTAAATTGTTTTTGGCCTAACATAACTAAAATAGATTCTGGTATTTGCAAATGAACCCTGACTGGTACACAGGGTATTTTGTTGACTAACTCAAATAAAGTTACGTTCAGAAGAAAAAATACAGAAGGGAGATACAAATAAAAATTTATCGTATTTTTGCATGTCTTAAGGAATGAATATTACTTTAAAACGTTTATTTTGAATGCAGAAAAGAACATTTTTATGTACAATTAAAAGACAGCCTTATGAAAAGAAAATGTAGAATACCTTTAACCTATCTCAGTTTAAGAAATAATAACACCAGGATAAGCAATGGACTTTTGAACTAACTGCAAGGTTGGTGGTTAAAACTCAATAGCTACTTCTTGGAAATGCTATACAGGGTTGTTGAGTTGGAACTGACTCGCTGGCGCGAAACAACAACCTGTATGGAAGTAGATGGCCACATCTTTCTCCTTCAGAGCAGTTGTGTGGGTTTGAACAGCCAGCCTTTGGTTAAGCCTGAGCACTTATCCACACCACCAATAGCACTCCTTCTTATAGTAACAACAGTTTCCTAAGTTCTCCTGGGAACTCTAGACTCTCATCTTTCCAATCCATCGTTAATGGTTTAATTTCTCTATTTCTAGATTAAATATCACTATTTATGGCATTCCCCCTCTATAAAGCCTGTTTGATTTCTCAAATTCTCAATGAATTCTCTTGAGTCAGTAAGTGAATTTCTAGCACCAACATAATAACTACTACTTAAAGTTTAACTCCCTCATGTGTGGGCAGGGGCAGATACACACACACACACACACACACACACACACACACACACACACACACACAGTTTTTCTATTCTTTACAAATATTGACTCTCTAAATGTATATATGGAGTACTGGTGTGGCGCTTTGGGTTAATACGCCGAACTGCAAAGCCATTTGAACTGCCAGGCAGTGGTTCAAGTTCACCAGCTGCTCCTCAGAAACCCTATATAGGGTTGCTATGGATCAGAACCAATACAATGGCACTTAACAACAACAAAAATATATATACACTATTTTCATATTTCAAAAATAGTATTAGGTGATAACTAAAAGGAAGAAAAATGTACAGTGTTTAATTTACATCCATTGTAATCATATAGTTTCTTACTTTGAAAATTTCCACTGTCTACTTAGGTGATTTGTTATTTCCAAGAGTATATGAACACATTTAATATACAATTTCCAAGTACACCAGGTACTACACAGGAGAAAGATGTGGCAGTCTGCTTCTGTAAAGATTTTACTCTAGAAAACCATATGATGTAATTCCATCCAGTCCTACAAAGTTGCTATGAGTCAGAATTGACTGGATGGCAACGGGGTATGTATAACATACAATTGCCGTTAGTAGACAGGACAGTTTGATTATACCTTTACTGCTTTGTTTATTTCACACTATTCAGATGATTCTGTTTTTCCAAAGTATTAAGAAATGTATTTACTTAAGGAGGACACTGTATGACTATTACTTGGATAGTTCTCCTAAGTCCTATGGAAAATGGATCAACATAAATGAAAGAGCAGTACCCTGATAAGGTGCTGGTTCAAATGGCGGAGCAGCTCCTCGGGGATCTTGATAATAAACATCTGCCGGTTGTGCTGGATATAACTGAGAACCTCGTGGTACCATCTGAAGTGATTTGGTGACAGGCATGGGAGGCAGATCTGTTGGCCCCCTTGGAGGTATAGGATGTGGATTCACAGGTAAGGCAGAAATACTCTTAGGGACAGATTCCAATCTAAAAGACAAAGATTGTGAAAGTTAAGTTTAACATCCCTGATATACTTCTGGAGTTCTGGTGTGGCACTGTGGGGTTAATGTGCTGGACTGCAAGGTCAGTTTGAACTGCAAGGGCAGCGGTTCAAGCTCACCAGCCACTCCTCAGAAACTCTATTCAGGGTCACCATGAGTCGGAACTGACTCCACTGCACTTAACAAGAGACTTCTAATGTACACAATTGTCAAACGGAAATAAAGATCATTACAATTTCAGAAATTGCATTATTCCAATTGTTACCCTATATAAAATGTGTAAACTTTTTTATTTCTCCTATGCTAATTAATTCTTAAAAAGCACTAACACAGAAAATAGAAGAAATAGAACAAAATGAAGCACCTCAACGTAAGTTGTTTTCCCTAAGAGATACAGATTATTCTTTCTCCCCTCTACTTTATGTTTATAAAGAAGCAACTTTAGATAAGAGTCAGGAAAAACATACAGGTCAGGAGGGGATCCAGGGGCACTACTGCTCAGATGATCTATCTTTCCTGGTTTCAGACTAGAATCGTAGCTGGGGTCCGTCCCTCGTGGAATCAGCTGTGTGACGGTGTTTCCAGCTGAAACAATTCCATTTGGCAGAGCAGGAGGTTTTCTGCTAGGAAGATCCACGGCACCTTCATCTGGAAGGATAGCTGCTGATGGTAGGCCCACCTCATTAAGTTGACCCAAAGAGGCACTCAGGGGTCTTCTGGGAACTAAGCGTTTGTTCATTTTACGAAATCTATATAAAAAGCAAAGACACAATACCAGGAATTAAAAACACACAAAACTAAGAACTAAACTGTATTTAAGAAACAGATAAAAAAGGAAAAGACTCTAAGCATATCATTTTCTAGAATTTCCTCTTAGAACACTGCTTCTAGCAAATAATTTAAGAACATGTCTGTCTGCCTATGTGTGTGGATAATATATAAAATCTCATGCAGCAAAACATACCAACTAACTATAAAGGTTCTCATGATGAAACAAACACGTACTATTTGCAACAAATCTAATTACCAGTAAATATGTTTTATTGCAAATATTGCATACATAGTAAATATCCCTTCATAGTTGCTGAAGTGCTAACAACTTTTCTATGGGAAGTACCCTTTTGGAGACCTGGTATGGCGTTGTGGGATGATGCACTGAACTACAAGGTTGGTGGTTCAAATTCACCAGGCTCTCTTTGAAAACCCTATATATGGCCGTTATGATTCAGAACTGACTCGATGGCACGTAACAACAACGTTTTATTGAAATCTTTAATGATATAGGATAAGCACTGTACTGTTAACCAGAGAGTCACAATTCAAACCCACCAGGCGTTCCTTGAGAGAAAAATGACGCTTTCTGCTCTTGTAAAGACTTACAGCTTTGGAAACCCTATTCAGGATCGCTATGAGTTGGAACTGACTCAAATAACAATTTGAGAGTTTTTTTATTCCTAAGACTTGTAAGTACTGATGTGCGGGGGTTAATGTGCTAAACTGCAATGTCAGTTTGAACCACGAGGTTGGCAGTTCAAGATCACCAGCCACTCCTTGGAAACCCTATACAGAGTTACTATGAGTTGAAAGTGACTGGATGGCTCTCAATAATAAGACGGCTCTTAACAACAAGACTTATTAAGAATAAAACAAGTAAAAATCCAGTGTACATTGATGAAAATTTACCATATACTCCTTTAAAAATGTAAATAAGTGCCAAACATGATATCCTTCTCCAGCAACTGGTCCCTCCTGACAATATGCCCTTAGTATAAGAGATGAAGTTTGGTCATCTTGGCCTCTAAGAAGCATTCTGGCTGCACTTCTTCCAAAATGGATCGATTGGTTCTTTTGGCAGCCCATGGCACTTTTAATATCCTCCTCCAACACCATAACTCAAAAGCGTCAATTTTTCTACAGTCTTCCTTAGTTACTGTTCAGATTTTGCATGCATATGAGGTTACTGAAAACACCATGGCTTGGGTCAGGTGCACCTGACATCCTCAAGCTGACATCTTTGCTTTTCAACACTTTAAAAAGGTTTTGTGCAGCAAATTAGCCTAATGCAATACCGTTGTTTGATCTCCTGACTGCTGCTTCTGTGAGTGTTGATAGCTGATTCAAGAATGAAGTCCTTGACAACTTCAATCTTTTCTCTGTTGATAAGAATGTTGTTTATTGGTCCAGTGGTGAGGATTTTTTATTATCTTTACATTGAGATTTAATCCATACCAAAGGCTGTACTCTTTGAGCTTCATCAGTAAATATTTTTAAGTTCTCTTCACTTTCAGCAAGCAAGGTTGTATCATCTGCATATTTCATGTTGTTAATGAGTCTTCCTCCAATCCTGATGCCACATTTTTCTTCATAGAACCCAGCTTCTTAGCTTATTTGCTCAGCATGCAGGTTGACTAAGTATGGTGAAAGAATACAACCCTGCTGCACACCTTTCTTAATTTTAAACCATTCAGTGTTCCCATGTTCTGTAAGAACAACTGCCTCTTGGTCCAGGTACACATTCCTCATGAGCACAATTAAGTGTTCCAGAATACTCCTACTTCGCCATGTTATCCATAGCTTGTCGTGATCCACACAATCGAAAGCCTTTGCGTAGTCAATAAAGCACAGGTAAACATCTTTCTGATATTCTCTGCTTTCAGCCAAGATCCATAGGACATCAGCAATAATATCCCTCATTCCACGTCCTCTTCTGAATCTGGCTTGAACCTCTAGAAGTTCTCTGTCAATGTATGATTGTAGCTGTTTCTGTATTACCTTTAGGAAAACTAGGAACACTTTACTCACATGGGATATCAAAGTTATTGTCTGATGATGTCCATTGGGTCACCTCTCTTTGGAATGGGCACCAATACGGATCTCTTCCAAAAAGTCTTTCAAATTTCTTGGCAGAGATGAGTGAGTGCCTCCAGTGCTGCCTCACGTTCTTGAAAGATTTCAATTTGTATTTCATCAATTACTGGTGTCTTGTTCTTTGTCAATTCCTTCAATGCACCTTGGACTTCCTCTTTCAGTATCATTGGCTCTTGATCATATGCTACCTCTTGAAATGGTTGAACATTAACCACTTCCTTTTGGTACAGTGACTCTGTATTTCTTCCATCTTCTCTTGATGCTTTCTGCATCATTCAATAATTTGACTACAGAGAATCTTTCAGTAATGAAAGTCAAGGCTTGAATTTTTTCTTCAGTTCCCTCAGCTTGAGAAAAGCTGAGCATGTTCTTCCTTTTTGGTTTTCTGATTCCAGATCTTTGCACATTTTATTGTAATATTTTGTTTTATCTTCTCGAGCTGATGTGTGACTACACAGGCTTAAAATTATTTTTTAAAGTAGTTTAATGGAAACATTTTAGAAAAATGACCTACTTTTTATATCTACTTTTATAATGAGGTATAAAAAGCCTATAAATTCTAAATCAACCCATAATAGAAATTTTATTTATTCTTATTTTATTATTAATCCCTCAATAATAAAAACAAGTCAATTTATAACTGTTGGTGCATTGTAAATAAATAAATAATTTCAAAGATTAATTTGCATTAAGCATAACATTATTTTTCCAAATGTTTCCCATATTTGACGAGTATTTCTAGGGGAGAAAAAAGAAACTCTCAACAACTACCCTTCAGAAGCAGCCATAATTAAAAGTCTGATATATAATCAAAGATATTTTCCTCTTTATAGAGTCATATATGGCTGCTTGTTAATTTTTTTTCCCACTAATAACCTTGCGTATTCCTCTGTTGTGGCGCTGTGGGTTAATGCACCAGACTGCAAAGCCGTTTGAACTGCAAGGTTGGCAGTTCAAGCTCACCAGCTGCTCCTTGGAAACCCTATACAGGGTCGCTATGGATCGGAATCGACTCGATGGAACTTGACAACAACGGCATTCCTCTACGTCAGTTTGTTATAGGCTGTTTTCTTATTTCTTGCTACTAAAACAATACTGGCAATTATGTACATGTACTTACACCCTAGAAGTAGTAATGCTAGGCCAAAGGGTATGAAGAACAACCCTTAGTACTCTTAGTGTTTTCTTCCTATTCTAGATGTGATACATCTAAAATTTATTTGGTATATAATAACACAGAAACACTAGGATTCAGATCTAATTATTTTATTAATGGATAACCAGTTGCTTCACAAAAAAGATTCTAATCTTTTTGCCACTGACATCAAATGCCATCTTTATCACAAATACTAATTTTCTACATATATCTGAAACATTTGAAAATTTTTCTATTGTATTTCATTGATCTATTTTTATTTAAACAGCAGTCTTTATATTCATGTTTACTCACAATACAGGTTAACTTCTATTAGTCTAATCCCTGATGAAGACTCCTCTTTCAAAAAATTTCCTTGCTATTCTCACAAATTTATTCTTCCAAATGAATAGTTTTTTTGGGAGTTCTGGTGTGGCACGTAAGATGAGCACTGGACTGCAACGTTGGTGGTTCAAACTCACCAGTTATTCCTAAGAAACCCTATGTAAGGTCTCTAATGAATTGGAACCTACTCGATACCCCGTAACAACAGCAATCATCAGTGTTAATATTTTAATCATATTTGACTGAATTTACTTTTTAATTTAAGGGAAAATGCAATCCTTTAGTAATGCCAAGCCTTTTAATCTAAGAACTTATACGATTCTTCATTTATTCAAGTCTTCTTTTATGTTCCTAAGGTAGTTTATTCATAGAGATCTTGAGCAGTTATGTTTATTATTCTTGTTGCTACTAAGAATAGGACCTTTAATTTCATGTTATTTAACTTTTTTTCCCCCTCTTTTAGGCCATATGAGAACAATTCACCTTTATTATGTATTTTCATCTTTGCCACTTAAAAAATTCTTTTTTGTTTCTAGTATTTCTCTTGGCTTTTCAAATGCAATAACTTTACGGTTACATAGTGTCTTGTATACATTCATTAGCTACTACTTCCTGTTATGGAGTCTAGTATATTATCTTATTGGATTGTCTATGTTAATATTTGGGGACTTTAAAGATTAACATGAGATAGATTTGCCATTTTAATTGTGCTATGTCAAATTGGTGTCTATTTCACAGGCTTTATGAAAAACAGAATTAAGAGGTTTTCATTTCTTCTACTAGCTTAAAATTTAACATGGAATTAACTGGCTCTTCACATCCAACAAAAGCCTATGAAATGGAGTCAGGCATTAAATTAATATCTTGAATGAAGGACAGGATAAATTTTTTCACTGGAAATGTACTGTTATTAAAATCAGTTAAAACTCAAGACAACTATGTTATTGATGTTGTGTGCTGTTGAGTTGGTTCCAAGTCATAGCAACCCTTTATAGGGTTATCAACAGTGGCTTGTGGGTTTGAACTGCTGACCTTGTGGTTACTAGTTCAATGCTTACCATACAGGACCATACCAGGGCTCAAATTATGTATTACATTCTAAAAATTCCCTATTCATTGATGAGAACACAATTACTCTTTCTATATTTCTCAATGTCAAAAAAATCATTCAATATAACAATTCTGTAATGAGTTACTGAAGATTAAGTCTAATGATCTTCATAAGAGCCACACTTACTTTTCCAGTTCCTCTTGTGAGTGTGCAAATGTACAGCTGGCCCCACGAGGGCAACCTCCTCTCTGCTTCATATCTCGACACATGTATGTTTTGTATTTGCTATGCTGTGGAGGCTAAAATACCAATATCAAAATTAGATACATTAAAAAAAAGTTTCATTAATTTTGTGTTAGTGTTTTAAGATTTTGATAATCTAAATGAGTTATTCATACTAATTCACAGGCTTAGTTAGATCACCCAGAGGAAAAAGTGTTAGAAAGTCATTCTGTCTAAAGTCTCAGAGTCTAAAAAGTAAAAATATATTTCACTTTTCTGAACTGTTAGTATTAATTCTCAAATATGTAATATCACATAAATCTCAGGAAGGTCAACAATCAATCATTTTTCCAGATTTTATAATGGATAAAGAAACAGGAGTCCTGGTGTGGTATTGTTGGTTAATGTGCTACACTGCAAAGTCCGCTTGAATTTAGAGGACTGGCGGTTCAAGTTCACCAGGAGCTCCTTGGAAACCCTATACAGGGTCGCTATGGGTCGGAACCCAACTCTACGGCACTTAACAGCAACAACAACAAAGAAACCATTGGCATTTAGAACTTTAAACATGCTTAAAATTGCTATCTAATATTTGTTTTGTATGTTTAACATAGCCATATGTATTGTTATACCTTTTTTTAACAAAATCTATAATAGGACCGTTAATTATAGAATATTCCATAACCAATTCTTCTTGATATGCAGAAAAATACGTACACAAAGGATTTAAAATATCTCCAAAGGTATAATTAAATTCAAGGAATAGCCAGGAAGAAAGATTTGAGTTAATGAGATATCAAACACAACACTGTCGTGGTGTTGTGCTGTGGAACTGGTTCTGGTTCATAATGACCCTGCATAGGGTTTCCAAGGCTGTAAATCTGGGAGCAGAAAGCCTCATCTTTCTCTTGTGGAACCACTGGTAGTGTAAAACTGCTGACCTTGGGGTTAGCAATCTGACTCTTAATGACTATGCTACCAGAGGTCCAAAAAAGAAACACAACATTAGGCTAAAACAATTTCAATGTATTTTATTACTTATTGCCTGACCTTAAAGGTAAGTCTTATTTTTGTTATACTCGTCATGTATCTAATTGAAAACAAACAAAACAATACACAAAACCTATGGCTGATGAGTCAATTACAACTCACAGTGACTTCACAGGACACAGCATAACTGGCCCATCGAGTATCCAAGGCTGTAACTCTATGGAAGCAGACTGTCCCATCTTTCTCCCACAGAGCCTCTGATGGTTTTGAACCCTGACCTTTTAGTTATCAGCAGAGTATTTTTAACCACTGTGCCACCAGGGCTCCTTCAAATGGAACAGGAGGTTCAACAAAGGTTTTTGTTTTCTTCTGTTTCATAATCAATAAAGAAAAAAACCTGTGACTTGTTTTTAAAAAAGGTTAGAGAAAAAAATGACATCTAGATTATTTATTCTAAGGACTCTTGGAGTGGTGCTGTACTATAAGCACTGGACTACAAACCACAAGGTTAGCAGTTCAAACCTACCAACTATTCCTTGGAAATCCTATACAGGAATGATATGAGTCGGAACCAACTTGACGGTACATAACAACAAAAAATTATTTAAAGAAGATAAAAAAAACAATTATCTTGCATCTCAAGAAAAAAATTTTAATAATCTAATATTTATTATTTACCAGAGTCAGGTAAATTAATACCAGAGTTTTAAATTCAAAGCTTACTATTAAAAAATAAGAGACCTAATAAACTTAAGTTCTGAGGACAAAACAGAATTGTTCGGGATAAAATTGAAAACTCCAGTCATAGCATAACTTATATTTTACTGTCATATATATTTCATTTTAAAAGCTTTGGAAAATTTGGCACTAGCAGATTTAATGGAGAAAAAAAAATCCTAATACAAAAAGATGCCTATAGGTATACAAACAATACTATTGGAGAGATACTGAGCTTAAAAAACAGTAGTCAAACTGAAATGTAAACCTAATCAAATGATTTCATTTAAATGGAATAAACTGTTAGCACAGAATCTGTTTGATCCATTGAAGGCTGCTTTATCCAATATGAAAAGTGGTTCACAACAATATTAATTATTTAATTTCAATGTTGTCAGAAATTATCAACAGGCTCATCCAATTAAAGTAAACTGGCTGCTAAACTAGTTTCTATACTAACAACAACAATTCAGCATCTTCATACCATTCATGCATTTAGTAGGCTTTGTTTCAATCTGTAGGAATCCCCACAGTGGCTTATCTCTAGTTTCAAACTTCTCCCTTACCTGTTGTTGATCTGCTCCTTTTTTACTGTGGTTCTGAATATAATCAACCAGGCCATGTACCACTGTACGCACAGCAACCAGCCCATTTTCTAGCTGTTCCCAAGTAGGAGAAGGAGCATCTACAAAGCAAATGACAAAAATCATTATTCAAGGGTGTACCCAAAATTGAATTCATAAAGGAAGTCACACTACGCCATGTCATAACTGCAACATACAACAAGTTAAGCTTTATACATAGTTCCTCAAATCAAAGCTTATTCATATAAACATCATTTTAAAGATATGGATATGTTCTTTTAAATCTGGAATTGCAAACAAAAATAAATACAGGAAAAAGGAGGCATCATAAAGGAAATATGTGGGTCGGTCAATAATGTTGTTGTTAGGTGCCACCGAGTTGGTACCAACTCATAGCGACTCTATGCACAACAGAACGAAACAATATGCCAGATCCTGGGCCAACTTTACAATTGTTGCCACGCTTGAGCCCACTAATGCTGCCACTTGGCCAAATCCATCTCCTTGGGGGTCTTCCTCTTTTTCTCTGACCATCCACCTTACCAAACATGATATCCTTTTCCAGTCACTGGTCCCTCCTGACAATATGTCCAAAGTATGAGAGACAAAGTTTGGCCATTCTGGCCTCCAAGGAGCATTCTGGTTGTGCTCTTCCAACACAGATCTGTTGGCTGTTTTGGCAGCCCATGGCACTTTCAATACTCTACTCCAACACCATAACTCAAAAGCATCAATTCTTCTACGGTCTTCCTTATTCACTGTCCAGCTTTCACATGCATATGAGGTTAATGAAAATACCATGGCTTGGGTCAGGCGCACCTTAGTCCTCAAGCTGACATCTTTGCTCTTCAACACTTTAAAAAGGTCTTGTGCAGCACATTTGCCTAATGCAATATATTGTCTGATTTCTTGACGGCTGCTTCCATAAGTGTTGTGAGTTGATCCAAGAAGAATGAAGTCCTTGACAACGTCAATCTTTTCCCCATTGATAAGAATGTTGTTTATTGGTCCAGTGGTGAGGATTTTTGTTTTCTTTACATTTATGTAATCTATACCGAAGGCTGTGCTCTAAATATTTTAAGTCCACTTCACTTTTAGCAAGCAAAGTTTTATCATCTGCATATCGCAAGTTAATGAGTCTTCCTCCAATCCTTATGCCACGTTTTCCTTCATATAACCCAGCTTCTCGGATTATTTGCTCAGCATACAGGCTGAATAAGTATGGTGAAAGAATACAGCCTTGTTGCACACCTTTCTAGCTCTTAAGCTTAAACCAGGTTAACAGAGGGCTAGTCCACATATATGAAGAGAGACAGTGGCTTAGACGAGGATAATAGCAATGGAGGTGATAAGTAACAGATTGATTTTATTTGGATTTTAATAGCAGGGCCTATGAAATTTGCTGATGGGTCAGCATTATATGATAAAGAGTTGGTATCTGCAAGGTTTTTAGATTGAGCAACTGGAAAGATGGCAATGCTGGGAAAAGAACTGGAGGGAATGGAACTCATTTTTAGATAAATTTGTAACTGAGTATTCAGTAGCGTTGTTGTTGAATGCTGAGTAGACAGTCAAATATAATTAGGAAAAAGGACTAGGCTGAAGATGCACTATGTTTTATAAACTGTACAATGTCATTTATTGTAACTGTTTTATGTGCTATTTAAAGAGAAAGACTACTAATTAAATCATGACATGTCCTTAATTGCAAATACATACCAATTTCAGAAATGCTAAAATATAGAAATATGTGGGCCTTGAAACTGATGAAATATGTACAGGAAATTTGTGAGTTATTGGGAATAAGTGTGAACAGGAAAGAGAAGAAGTATAAGGTCTCAACCCTGGAGAACCCCAAATGTTGGAAGCTACGAAAAGGAGAAGAAATCAGCTTAGGATATTGAAAATTATCATCCAGTGAAATAAAAAGTAACTGGAAGAGAGTGTGGTTGCATGGTAGCACTGAGAGAGGGCAGACAAAACAACAATGTTAAATCATAGTAAACTGACCTTTGGGATTAACAACATGGAAATCACTTATGACTTTTGACAAAAAGCAATTCTGAAAAAGTGGAAGAAATAAATGGCTGATTTTAGTGGGTTCAAGAGTGTTCTAACAAGGAAAGAAATGGAGTCAAAAGTGGTTAAGACAGAAGTGATTAAGAAACAGCATATACAGTGAAACTTATGAGAGCCAGAAGTTATGTAACTAGCTTGTTTTTCTAGGTCTCAAAAATTTTCCTCACTTGATGAGATCACAACTTTACCATTTTTTCAAACACACATTTTAGAAGAAAATATTTTGAGTTTTCCTTCTAAATGGCAGGTTTCTACATTATTACAGGTTCTAGATTTTGCAGGGTTTACCATTAAGGAGTCCTGGTGTGACACCATAGGGCAAGCATTGGACTGCTAAACACAAGGTCAGCAGTTCAAACCCACCAGTCAGTCCTCAGAAGCCCTATAAAGAGACGAGATGCATCAAAGCCAACTCAATGGTACATAATAACTGTATGTTGATAAGAATATTATACCACCAATCATCTGTCAGTTTTTCAGATTGTGGTAACTTGTGAATTGCTGTGATGCTGGAAGCTATGTCACCAACATTATAAATACCAGAATGGTGGTGGACAGGTTTCAGCAGAGTTTCCAAACTAAGACAGACTAGGAAGGAGAAGCAGACTGCTACTGAATGTATAGCCACTGATAACCTTATAAATAGCAGCTGAACATTATCAAACATTGTGCCGGAAGATAAAAACATTATGAATAACAGCAGAACATTGTCAGATATAGTGGTGCAAGATGAGTCCCTCTGGTTGGAAGGTACTCAAATTACAAATGGGGGAAGACCTGCTTCCTCAAAGTAGAGTTAACCAAATGGATTAAAATTAGGAAAGGTGTGCACTAGGGTTATATCCTTTCACCATACTTATTCAATCTGTATGCAGGATTGGAGGAAGACTCATTAACAACCTGCGATATGCAGATAATCCAACCTTGCTTGCTGGAAGCAAAGAGGATACAAAATACTCAGTGATGAAGATCAAAGACTACAGCCTTCTTAACACTGAGGTACAGTTTGTACCTCAATATAAAGAAAAGAAAAATCCTCACAACGGGACCAAAAATATCATTAAGATAAATGGAGAAAAGACTGAAGTGGCCAAAGACTTCACATTACTTGAATATACAATCAACACTCACAGAAGCAGCAGTCAGAAAGTCAAGTGACATATTGCATTAGGCAAATTTGCTGCAAAAGACCTCTTTCAAGTGTTCAAGAGCTAAGAACCAGCTTGAGGACTAATGTGCGCCTGACCCAAGTCATAGTGTTTTCAATAGCCTCACATGCATGTGAAAGCTGGACAATGAACAAGGAAAACGTAAAAGAATTGATGTTTTTGAGTTATTGTGCTGGAGGAGAATACTAAAGTACCATGGAATACCAAAAGAACACACAAATCTGTCTTGAAAGAAGTACAGACAGAATGCACCTTAAAAGCCAGATGACAAGACGTTGTCACCCATACTTTGAATCCAGTATCAGGAGGGAACCAGTGCCTGAGAGAAGGACATCATGTTTGATAAAGTGGAGGGTCAGCGAAGAAGAGGAAGACCCTCAATAAGGTGTACTGACACAATAACAGCAACAATGGGTTCAAATATAACAATTTTGAGGATGTTACAGGACTGGACAGTGTTCTGCTCTGTTGTACATAGGGTCAATATGATTCGGAATCAACTCAATGGCACCTAACAACAAGAATATTCTAGTAGAAAAGGTAAACTAATAAGAAAATTACTTAGGGGATCTACTCATACTTGATGAGAGATGGTACCTACCACATGAGAAGGTGGCCATAGATAGGGAGTACAGTTTGCTCACTGTTTTAAGAGAAGAGCAGATACTGGCACAGTTGCAGGTAGGTAAGTCCTTAGCGTTTAAGAGCTTGTGGAATTTCTTTTGTGATTACTCAGAATGATCAAAGCACAAAAGGAAAAAAATGCAAACAAATCACTTTATGTTCTAGGAATAGATCTACTCTGGTTTGCCTAAGCAATTTTGGGAGAGAAATGTACAACAAATGTGGACTGATAAAAATTTGAGTCCTCTGAATGCCATAGCGAAGAAAGAGTTCTGGACCTTTCTTTATAAGCAATCTAATATCACTGTAAGTTTGTAAGTGTAGAGTAAAATCAGGGATGAGACTTACTTTATAGCAATGGTATTGTTTAGTGCCGTTGAGTCTGTTTCGACTCACAGCAACCCTGTAGAGGGTTTCTGAGAAGTGGCTAGTAAGCTTGAACCACCAACTTAGTGGTTCAAATCGATCTTGCAGTCCAGCATGTTAACCTGCAGTACCACACCAGCAATAAGTAGACTGGAATGGAACAATTAAGAGGGCAGAGGAAGTTAAAGACATTTATTCTCAGAAAAAAGAACAAGACCCCTCAGTAAAGCCTGTAATAGAAGGACATTGTGAAAGAAGAACAGACAGATCCTGTTGTCTAAAATGGTACACAGATAAAGTAACGAGAAAAGGTATGCGGCAAGACAAAAGACACAGATTGTAAATTTACAAACCTAAGAGAATGAGGTCATAAATGGAAGTAGCAGGTGAAGATGAGTTCATTTTAAAACACACAGAGGAGATGATGGAGATTTCAGCACACACCTGGGGAACTAGTTCTGGAATGATGAAGACCATCAATGGACAGAAAACAAAGTTCCAAGAGCATAAGCATAACCTGCCCACTCCTGAGTGCGCAGGAGAAGAAAGACGGTCAAAATGAGACAAGCAGCAATCAGAGGAGTCAGAGGAGAACAATGAGGTCACAGAAAGGTGTCAGGAAAGCGTCTTTATCAAGTACATGGTCAACAACATTACTAAATACTGAAGACAAATGAAGTAAATGAAGGACTTATATAATGTAGAAACAGGAGGAAAAAGGTGGAGCTTTGGCAAAGAGGTGAGAATGTTAAAACATAGTTCAATTTTGTAATGGAAAAAAGAAGAAATATAAAGGAGCTCAGGGAGAATCTATTTTCCTGGTGTACTGGGGAACACAATACAAGTTAAGTATAAATCAATATTAGCTGAAGTAAACTAATCTGAGATAAATAAGGACAAGAGTAGTGCCAGGAATTTCAATATTATAAAAATATCTGAATGAACTACTGTGGGAAATGTTAACAAAAAATGCAGAATGTAACAAAAGGTAATTAAACAGTTACACTGAGCGCAGACATAGGAGAGTCTATCAATTTCTCTTGGATTTACCTGGACTAGGATCAATGTTTGCTAAGAGCTCCAAATGGGGTCTCAGACGGTTCAAATTCGCTGGGTCTCCTGTCCGCTGAAGAGCAATTGTTAGTTCCTGAACACTTTGTGCAAAAGAAGCTGGGGTCTGCAACTTAAAAAAAGATAAACATTAACTTTCCTAAAGGCAAGGTAATGTTTGTGAAATAGATTATTTACAAGACCATTATCATTTTTACAATTTATTGAATTTCAACTCTGTCTTCTTATATACCTATGCTTTGGCAACACTGGATTCCCATCTGAACAAACCCGGTGATTCTCATCATCCATGTTATATACTCTCTTCTTGTGCTGCCTGCCCTCCCTTTCTACCCAAGTAGGATACGCAGGCCTAGTCATTCCTAAAATGTCTGTGACATTTTCCCCAATTCCTTAATTTAGAATTGCTTTTTTTATCCTATACTTTTACAATACTAAGTTAGTTTGGCTATTGGGATCCTTCCAAATGAAAACTTGGAAATATAGAGATAATGCTATATAATTGCAAGAACAAGAACAAAGAAACTGAAATCAGTCAAAATGAGTTTGACTTCAAATACTGTTATAGACCAAAGATCTTGATACTGAATATATAACCCTGTTGTTGTTGTGTTGTTGTTAAGTGCCATTGAGTCGGTTCCGACCCACAGCGACCCAGTACAGGGTTTCCGAGGGTGTAAATCTTTAAGGGAGTAGAAAGCCTCATCTTTCTCCCGCTGAGCGGCTGGTAGTTTCGAACCGCTGACCTTAAGGTTCTCAGCCCGATTCGTAACCACTACGCAAAATATATTGTCACAGTGACAGCATTAATGGGCTCAAAAATAGTAATGATTTTGAGGTTGGCACAGGACTGGGCAGTGTTTCATTCTGTTGTGCATTGAGTCACAATGTTGTTGTTGTTGTGAAGTGCCGTCGAGTCGGTTCCGACCCATAGCGACCCTGTACAGGGTTTCCAAGGGTGTAAATCTTTACGGGAGTAGAAAGCCTCATCTTTCTCCCGCGGAGCGGCTGGTAGTTTCGAACTGCTGACCTTAAGGTTCGCAGCCCGATTCGTAACCACTACGCTACCAGAGCTCCTTCAGATTCAATAGAAAGTCCATCTGTTTTAAAAAACAAACAAACCTATATTGGTTTGGGATTCTTAGAAGCTATCAGGTTATATATGTCCCCAGGGTCCTTTTTTCTTACACATTTTTTTTTAAGTGTGAACTGAGTGAAGGTTCAGACCTTCATTATCCATTCAGCCTGTATCTCTCTGTGCATGTATCTTAACACACAGAACACTGCTGTTCCACACCTCCCTGTGTCTTCACCTATCTTCATCATTCTTCTGTCAACCTCCTTTGTCTTATATACTGCCCTCCCCATTACCCAAGTTAACCTGTGCATACCTTGTCAGTGAATTACTCTTCCTTTCCTCTCATCCCTGGTAACTATCAAAGGATGCTTTAGCACGAAAACCTTTTCTAGAGTTTTTACAATAGTGGTCTCATTTAGTATTTGTCCTTTTGTGACTGACTTGGATGCCTAGTGTGGCACAGTAGGATAAGCATTGGACCATTGGGTCAGTTTGAACTGCAGTGTTTGTGGTTCAAACTTACCA
Source organism: Chrysochloris asiatica (assembly GCF_000296735.1). Lineage (NCBI taxonomy): Eukaryota > Metazoa > Chordata > Mammalia > Afrosoricida > Chrysochloridae > Chrysochloris > Chrysochloris asiatica. The sequence continues at coordinate 3,634,585 of NW_006408618.1, forward strand.
GTCACTCATTGGAAACTCTATACAGGGTTACTATGAGTCGGAACAGACTCCACAACACTTAACAATGGCAATGGGTAATGATAATGAACATTTCTTCATATGTTTGTTGGCTGTCTGAAGGTCTACTTTGGTGAAGTGTCTGTTCATGTACTGTGCCCATTTTTTAATTGGGTTGTCTTTTTCTTGTAGGGGTGCTGTAGTATTTTATAAATTTTAGTTCCCCAAGGCTTTTAATGGTACGTCTCTGGTACTAACTCCCCTAAGCTGGTCATATGTATTATTTTTCACTGAAGAAAAAATTTTTGATTATGTGATAGTAACCAAAGATTCTTACTTAGCTCTATATGCAGTTAATTAAAACAGGTGAGAATTTTCATCACCCCAAAATGTGTTTTTTTAAGTGTTGCATCAGTTCTAACCCATAATGACCCTATGTAAGGACTCCAAGGAACAGCTGGTGGGTTTGAATTACCGACCTTGTGATTCGCAGTCAAATGCTGATGTAAAATGAAATAAATATGAGGGAGCTTCAAAAGGTTGGTGGGAAAATGAAATTTAAAGACAATGGAATTTTTCCACAAACTTTTTGATGCCCCCCTCACTTAAGTCACATAAACTACAGTTTACCAGTTTGCTGTATATATATCTCCTGGTACTGTATTCAAAGTATTTTCTCATAATGTGAGAAGAAAATTAGTACAGATTATATACCAATGTCTATAGTTCAGTTCAAGGAGCTCTGGTAGCGCAGTGATTACAACTTGGGCTGCTAACCTCAAGGTCAGCAGTTTGAAACTACCAGCTGTTCCGTGGGAGAAAGATGAGGCTTTTTGCTCCCATAAAGATTTACAGCCTCAGAAACCCTATGCAGGGTCACTGAGTCAGAACCGACTTCACAGCACATAACCACAACATAGTCCAGTTCTGATAATGATGACAAACTGCTTGTAGAAGCGCTACAAAAACAAGTCACGTTTCTTTTCAGAGGCAGAAAATTACTCCTTTATGAGATCCTTATTAATATTTCAATGAATGAGAATCAGTTATATAACTTTAAATACAAGGTCTTGTCTAACGCTAAGAATTCCAGGTAAAGTTTAGTTATAGGTACCCAGGGAAGACTTACAGGACAGTGCAAACAACATATACTGAAAATTAGCACCAAGCAGTTATAGAACACATTACCTAATAATCTTTAGACAACCATCTACTATTCTTTCAAATAATTATTCTTTCAGATAATTTTGTCTTCGGCATCAAATAATTCTATCTTTGGCAACAACAACAAGTGTGTCAGAATAGTCTGGTAAGAGAAGAATATGGATCCTATCATCAAAGTGCCTGAAGTTCAAATCCACGTCCTATCATTAATTCGCTATGAGACCATGGAAAAGGTACCCAACATCCTGTGCCTCTGTATAAAAGGAACAATACAAGGTTGTTGAGAGGAGTGTTGTTAGTAGCCATAAAGTTGGCTCCAACTCATGGCAAATGCATGCACAACAGAATAAATTGTTGTCCCATCCTGTGCTATTATCTTCATGATCATTGGTATGTTTGCATTAAATTTTGCTGACATTCCACTTTAGCAAGCATGATGCCCTTTTCTAACAATTAGTCTTTCCTGATGACTTGCCCAAAGCAAGGGAGCTGAAGTCTCATCATCCTTGCTTCTATCAAAACTACTTGCACATAGCAAATTCTCAGTAAGTGATACTAGGTTAATCTCTACATGCTGATCCTATTTCCCTAAATTAAATGTAGGATAGTCTCTAGAGTTAGTAGTAATCATCTCTGTGACTCTAAAGTATGTAAGGTAGAGTGGTGGCATGTGATGGAGTTGGATCAAACTCACAGCAACTCCTCATCGGGTTTCCAAGGCTGTAAATCTTCACGGGGAAAAAAAAGCCTTGTCTTTCTCCCAAGTAACTGCTGGTAGTTTTGAACTGCTGACTTTGAGGTTAGCAGCCTGACATATCACCACCACACTATCAGAGCTTGAGTAGTAAAATTTAAATATTATTATTATTATTAAGCAAGGAGTCCTGGGGAAAGCATTTGGCTGCAAACTGAAAATGTCAGCGGTTTGAACCAAACAGCAGCTTTGTGGGAGAAAGATGTGGCAAGTCTTTACAGCTTTGGAAATCCTATGGAGCAGTTCTACTCTGTTCTATAAGATCACTGTGAGTCGGAACCACTTGATAGCAATGGGTTACTATTATACATATGTGTGGTACTGTACGATCGAACCACAAGGTCAGCAGTTTAAACCCACTCCTCGGAAACCCTACACAAGGTCACTATGGGTTGGAACTGACTTGAAAGCACTTAAAAACAACATGTCTGGGTAATGGAAATTCCCACCTATTTTAATTAATTGCAGAGTGTTAAGTGTTTCTAAGTAGCAACCTTTGGTTACTATCACATGATCAAAACTTTTTTTCTTTCAGTGAAAGATTATATAAGTTACATTGTATTTTAAGACCTTTTCACAGCAATTTCAGACATTTCATGTTGAATCACAAAACCAGCTACGTATTAGCTCAGAGTCTGTCACATATAAATAATAGAGCCTGTCTGAAAGTTAATGCCTACTGATGCCTACCTACTCAAGTGGTCCTATAATCAAAACAAACAACAGACAGAGTAGACGGAGTCCAAAAACTCACTGTCAAAGTCAATTCCTACTCAGAGGAACCTACTGTTTCTGAGACACTAAATCTTTATGGGAGTAGACAGCCTCATCTTTCCCACAAACTGACCTTGTGGTTAACAGCCCAACACCTAACCTATAGCACCCACCATGTTTCTTTAAAGTAGAATCAAGCATATTGAAAATATGATTAAACTTCGATTAAATGGTGGTAACTTCATTGTTACGTGAAATTTATTCTGGTAGAGAATCATAAGAAATCATTAAATGAATGCTATAGAGAGACAATAAGAGATCTGTTAACACAGTAGTCAAAATTCAGAGAAAAATTTAAAAAAGGAGAGACAATAATAAAAGAGGGGAAACTCTCGAAAGGAATGTAGGAGGGCTCTCGATAAAGCAATACAGCAATAATCAAATCCCTATGTGAACAAACTGGTATTATGATGTGACTACTTATAACATGATCTTTGGCTACAGAAAATATAATTTACAAAAGACTAACATACAGTATTCGTTTAAAATACATACTTGTTAAATTATTAACTACCAAATTATGAGTTACCAGAACCCCCAAGATTAGTCTAAGAAGTAAAGAACAAAATAGGCTGTACCTTGTCAATAATTGACTGCATATGAGATTTATGAGATTGGTCTCCATAAAGCAAAGAGGACCACTGGTCCGGTGCAATTCGTAAACCTGCCTCCATAGCAATCTGCACTATCTGGGAGTCATGTTCTCGCCGCAGAGCTTCATAGGTTCTAAATTCTTCTTTCAGCTGCATTAAAGAAGAATCTTCATCACGTTTTGTGACCTAATGAGACACATATAACTGCACAATGAGTCAGGTAAAAATAGTAAGTTTTCTACTTTATACATGAACACATACAGATAACAAGATTAATTTTAATAACAAACAAAAATTAATTTAACTATAACAAGATTAAAATGGAATATATCATTTTGCCCACAGGACATTTCCTTCTTTATAGATGTATAGCTTCTACAGGACAATAGAACGAGAATATGCTAAAATAAAACCCAAAGATTGAACAGACCTTAAAACAGGGATTGTGTACATACACATGTACATATATCACAAACATATGTATTTAAAAGCAAGTGCATATATACATTTTTTTAAAAGAAAAATAAGTCACACAATTATTCTGAGGGGGAAAAAAAAAAAGAAGCAAGTTTTTCACCATGTTGTTGTTAACTTCCACTGAGTGTCATAGCAACACTGTACAGGGTTTCCAAGGAGTGGTTGGTGGGTGTGAGCTGTCAACCTCATGGTATAAACAATTGCTTATTCTTATAAGCACCACACCGTAACTGTGGATTAGTACTTTTGGACTTGCTTGGTAATGAGTTGCTATTGTTGTAGTAGTTGTAGTAGTTAAGTGACATCAAGTTGGTTCTGACTCAGCGACACTGAGTAGGGTTTCCAAGGAGCGGCTGGTGGTTTTGAACTGCCAAACTTCCAGTTAGCAGTCCAGTTCTTATCCGACAGGACCATACCAGGACTCCTCTAACAAGCTACCTGGTATTAATCATGGAAAGAGCTAGAAATGTGACTATGATTCCAAAAAACCAAACCCACAGTTGTCAAGTTTATCCCAACTCATATGACAGAGTAGAACTGCTTCATGGGGTTTCTCAGGCTCTAAATCTTTACAAAAGTAGACTGTCACATCTTTCTCTTGCAGAGTTGCTGGTGGGTTCAATCTGTCGACCTTTTTATTGGCAGCCAAGGGCTTCCTTTGCACCAGCTGTGCTCCTTACAAGTATTACTCGAGAGGCGACTAATTTGTACTTGGCTTAATTCTCCATGGCTACCTGATATTAATAACTGAAAGTATAAAATTGGAATGCTAGATTCAAATTGTAATGATGACAATAATATGGTGGTGGTGGTTGTATGCTGTGGAGTCGATTCTGACTCACAGTGACCCTGTACAGGGTTTCTGAGGCTGTAAATCTTTAAGGGAGCAGAAAGCCTCATCTTTCTCCAGTGGAACAGCTAGCAGTTTCGAACTGCTGACCTTGCGGTTTGCAGCCTGATTCGAAACCACTATGCTACCAGAGACAATAATATAGTCAAAACTTACTCAACACTTAGTATTACCAATCACTGCACTGTTACCTGTATTGACTCATTTAATTTTCCCAGCTTAAGGTAGTAGGTACTATTATTATCCCCTACATTAACTCATTTTGTGTTAAACTGAATTTAGAACATAGCCTTCATAGCCTTAACATACCAATGTAAAATAATTTACTTCTAGTCTAGGATAACCTATACCCTAACATACTTTGCCTTGTTAATAACCTTTTATTACCAGAAGAACCCAAGTTCCTCTAATACATAAAACTTTGTTTTTTCTTTCTTCCACCAAAAACACTATAGATTACTGTAGCCAACACTTCGAAGTCATGACACTAGATTTTTTTTTTTTTTTAATTTAAGGTTTTTATTGTGGATTGAGTGAAAGTTTACAGGACATATCATCAGTTTTACATTCAACAAATCATACACCTTGTTTCATTATAATAATTATAATCCCCTCCATGTACCATCAGTTAACAGCATTTCTTTCTATCCACTTTAGCTTTTTAAAAAACAAACAAAAAAACCACTCAGGCATATATAATAATTTACATCTCCAAAGGGCACATTCTGCAAGTCTGCCTCCTGGCCACCAGCTCTTAGTCCTGCTCTTCTTAGTCACTCCCCATCTCTGCCTCCATCTCTGGCGCTGCTGCTTCTCTGGATAAGGTCCCACATTCTGCTTTTGCATTTCTCTCTTGATGGTCCTAGGGTCCTCTGTTTCTGGACTGTAAGATTAACCACTCCCCTTTTTTCCTTTAGAAGACTTCTTCTACCTTTACAATTGTGACAGTAGCAATTAGTCATGATACCAATTATTCACCATTGAATTTTACGAATCTCATCCCCATCTCTTTGGTCCTAGGGTCCTCTGTTTCTGGACTGTAAGATTAACCACTCCCCTTTTTTCTATTAGAAGACTTCTACCTTTACAATTGTGACAGTAGCAATTAGTCAAGATACCGATTATTCACCACTGAATCTTACAAATCTTATCCCCATCTCTTTTCACCAGACCCATCTAGACAAGATGACAGCTATTCAGTGGGGACTCTATCTTTCCCCTCATACTCTTAAACAAAACTCCCTCTTGAAACCTTGTAAGCCAGTCACTTTGTGCCTTTATTGCCCCCTCATTTTAGATAGCCAATGTCTAAGTTGCCTGTCCCTATCTACCCTGTGTACAGAGGGGATAGCATTGATACTTGATGTAAACAACTCTTTCCCTTTCTGTTGGTATTTGGAGTAACTACTGCTCTCAGTATAGGTCAGGCTCATCATGAAGATGTATCTTCTGTCACTGTAACCGTTTATCTGCTTGTCCTTTCTAGTGGGAATGTCCCTCCTCATAAGGTTCTGGATGGGACTCAGGATTCCACCTAAGGTCCTATACTCTGTAAAGGCTTTGCACGAGGCCTATTTCAACCCCTTTGAGGTATTCCAATAAGTTATAGGCTGAAGACAGGCTTCCAAGTTTTCTCTAATCATGTTTCCCAACATTCCTTTCTATCCCACTCAAGTGTCTATTTTATAATAATAGGCAAGGGAAATTAATATTCATAAAGTAGTCAAGGATTTTAGTATTATTT